>NC_141719.1:5067700-5545978 GCF_971803275.1 Cyanistes caeruleus | reverse complement strand
CTCCTGGCACTCTGAGCACATGACACACAATGGTAACTGAGCCTTCACAAGCCCAGACATTAAGTACGGGACAAGAGTTTCCCTGATGTACCCTCTGGGCACCTGCAAATCACTCACCTGCCCAGGTGAGTCCTGTCTTGAGGGGCATGGCACATTTCCCTCACCTTTGACAGCACTTTCAAGGCCTGTGAAGTCAGCAGGGTCCAGGACAGCTCTGGTACCAGGCAGGTTTATCATCTCCCGCAGCTCCTGGGAATTGTGGGCAGGAAAATGTTACCTCCAGCAAAGAGAGGGCAGTCCCAAATCACTAGGAGCCAGGAAATGGGTGCAGGAAGGAGGATGCCTGGGATCAGCACTCGCTCCCAAACCACCCCTCCCCACCAGGCACAGGCAGTTTGGGGCTCAGCTCTGGGAAACAGCAGCACCTCCAGCCTCACCTTGATGGTGAAAGCGACTTGGAGAGGTCCCCTCCTCCCAACCAGCCAGACACGCTTCACCTTGCTGCAGGCAAGAGCTGCCAGGGAGCTGTCAGTGATGTCTGTCTTCTGCAAAACAGAGACGCCAGAGTGGGACGAGGGCAGATCTGGAGGGAGCTGGGGGGAAGGCACAGCCTTGAAGGTGAAAAATCAGCAGAAAAGCTGGCTGTGCATGCAGAAAGCCCAGGCGAGGATGGGAAACAAGTCATCTCCCTTTGCACAGAGCTATTTGCACAGCTGGTCCCTCATCACTGAATGTTCTTTCTGAGGCCATAATGCACCAGAGGTAACGAGCCAGCACCCCGTGACTGCCTCGGGGGATCCACCCAGCAGGTTCACCTTGGGGCTAACAGAGCAAAGCCTTCCAGTGAGCTCCATTCTGAGGTGCCTGCAGATGCTGTTGGGGGACTTCCCAGCCCAGGACATACAGGCTCTGGATGAAGCCTGCTGCAAACCACAGCTCAAATCACCACCTGGCTGCCCCAGGCAGCTCCAGCACAAGTACGAGCATGGCCAGGCCTCACCCTGGCGCTGGCACCTCACAGAAATCTTGTGTTCTGTTTCAATCATGTGCATTTATCCAGACTGCAGGACCTTTTCCAGAGAAAACACGACAGGAGAGACACAAGGTAACCAGGATAAACCATTCCAGACCAATATTTCTATCAGGGAACTACCTGCCCACCCTGGCACTCATACCGGTGCCATGTCTCACAGCAGTGCTCTCAGCTTGCTGTAGTCACTGGTAGACAGTGCCTCCAAATTTGGGGGTTTTTTAAATTTAATTTAGATATTAATACAGGAAGTTGTTGCACAGCTGCAACAAACCTCATGGCATTTCTCCCAGAGGGAAAGCCCTTGCTGCCAACATCTGGGGCAGCAGCTGTATGGAGCAGCTGGTGCACACCAGCTCCCAGCTGTCTCTAGGGATGATGTCCATCCACCAGTCTGCCCAGTGCCACCAGCTGAAACCAGGCTGCTGTCCTCAGTTACAGTAGAAAAAGATAAACCCCAACAGAAGTTTCTGGTTTGGTGGCAGAAGAGGGAAAATAGCTCCTCTTTTGCTTCTCATAGGAAAGCAAGGGATGATGTTTGATTTCCAAGTTTTGGGTGCCAGCAGAGCAATCCAGAGGGCTCTGTGGCATCACCCAAGTCATGGCCACAGCCTTGGATCACTCCCTACATACTGGGAATCCATGTGTGCACCCGACAGGCAGCAGCCTTCCCTGGCAAAAGATCCCAAAGACAGAGGAGTCTGAGGTTTTGTCTGAGATGGGTGGGAGCCAGCAGCCACCCAGCAGGGAGGAAATTTGGGGCCTGGGCTGTCCTCATGATGCAGAGCACCCCTCACTCACCCTGAGGAGCTGCAGTGGGGACAGCAGGATCCGGGCAATGTCCAGTGCCACGTTGCCATGACCCAGAATCAGCGCTGTCTCACAGCTCAGGTCAGGCTTCAGCTGTGGGGAGAGACCCAGCTGTGACTGAATCTACACAATGTCCAGCCCTTTAGAACTGCTCCTACCACCCAAATTCTGTTCCACCCTGCTTTGCCCCAAAGAGAGGTGATGCAGATTGGGTTACCCCACACCAGCCTCCTCCCCAAGGAGACACAGCAACACAGCCACTCCCAGATGATCCCTCTTCCCACCTTTCCTGCTCTCCTGGGAGCAGGAGCTGTTTTGGCCAAAAAGCCTCCTCAGGAAGCAGAGCATCATCCCTACAGGTTCCCATCTGGCCCTGCCAAAACGTGCTGCAAACATGCAGAGCCAGCTAATCCACTCTCACTGATGTGCAAATTGTTCACATTTCTACCATCTAAGAAGGATTTAACATGGGTCCTGCTAATCTTTTCCAACTGCAGGCCTTTCAGGACTTAATCTGGAGCTGAATGCCTGCATTGGGATGGGAAGAAGGACAGGAGGAAGGGCAGGAAAGCACAGGGCTGTACTCACATCCCGGTTCTCAGGCAGCCCATTGTACCAGCCCACGAAGGCTCGGGCTGAGTAAACACCGGGGAGGTTCTCCCCTGGGATCCCCAGGACCCGGTTGTCTTCAGCACCGTAACTCTGAGGAGGGAGCAGACACAGTCAGAGATGTCACTATGTGCAGGGCTTGACACCAACACAAATCTCCCCTTCCAGCTGCTGCCAGGGTCACTGCATGGCTGTGATATCCCCTCCCACAGGCTAAGATACTCAACAGAAGGGCTAAACACAGCCCAGGCACAGGGGCTTCATCCACCTCACCATCCTGGGCTCCAGAGCCAAATCTGACGTCCTTGGTCCAAGGCAGAGCATGACAAGCTGAGGACTGAGCAGCAAGGACAAATCCATGGCAGGCTAAAATAAGCATTGGCCAGCACAGGGAGAGGTTTCAGAGTCCTGCACTTGATGCCAAGCTCCAGCACACGCCCCCTGCAAGGGCTTTGGACAAGCCTTGGAGTATCTGAGCTGTCCCAAGGCTGGGAAGAGTTTCCCATGGTAACAAGGCACCGAGAAACACCTCACCCAAACACAATCCACAAGACCCCAGTGGAGAATAACCCTCCAGACCTTTCCCAGGACTGCTGGCACGCTAAGGTTGTGGGTACCCACCAGCACCACGGCGTGGTAAGCCTGCTGCAGCTCGGGCACTGTCACGTCCCTTCCCACGGTGACATTCCCGTAGTAGGCGCAGCGCTCCGAGTGCGCCGTCTGTGTGAAGGTGTTGATCACATTCTGCAGAGATCACAGACCTGCAGTTATAACCCACAGCCAGGGCAAAGGCCTGACAAGAGATCCCTGTGCCCATTCCCTCCAGCCTTGAGATGCTCCACCACCTCATCCCAGTCAAGTTATTCTGAGACTCTTATCTACGAACAGCCAGAGCTAACTCACAGGGAGATAAGCACAGCTGTGACTTGGCACTCTCTCCACCGCCCCTTGTGAAAGGAAAATGTGTATTTTGCACCCACCTGGGGAGGACAGGACCTTTCCAGTACATTCAGCCCCTCAGAATAAACCCCCACTGCAGGGGAAAACTCCTTCTCAGGAATGAGATTTGCAGCCCACCTGGCCCCCTCTGCCAGCATCTCATCTCAACCCTTCCTGGAAACCACTTCCTTGAGAAAGGATGCAGGGCAGGATAGCATCCAGACCTTTTTCTTCTGAATGATCAGGGCTACACAGCAAAACCACTGCTCCCACCCCTGCAGCTCCAGACAGACTCAGCCTGGGGCAGTGTCTGCAGTACGTCCATTCCTCCCCTCTCACACACAGGGATCCAGGCATTTTGGTTTTTGGATCTCCAGGGATTAGAGGAAACCATTGCATGATATTACTGTGTCTGGATTTCCTGTATCCTACACTTCCAGCCACCTCTGCTCCAGCTCAGATATAGCAGATACTCCTGGGTACAGCTCACTGCCAGGCAAAGGAAAATGGTTGGGAAATCCTTGGTTTAACTTTTCTGTGCCCAGGAGAGCACCTACAGCCCAACCCCACAGCCCCCATGAGATCTGTGTGTTCCCAGAACAGGTACTGATTGAGGGGCAAATGGCAGCAGCAATGAGCAGGTGAGATCTTGCTGACAAAGTGCCCAGGGACAAAGAAACCCATCTGTGCTCCTTGGCCTTGCTCTAGGCCAGGCTGACCAGCACCAGGAGCTGCACTTCCCATCACAAGCCCCTGGCTCTGGCCCAGAGCCCTAATGCCAGGTGTCCCATGTCACCTGTCCATGGCCTCAGCATGGACAAGGAGGAGATCTGGACCTCTCTGGTCTAACAGCTCCATGTCACAGAGAGCCTGAGGCAGGAGGAAGGACAGTGACCACCTCAGCTGCACCCACCACTGTCACCACACTCAACCACACGGGCAAGGGGCAGGGAGCCAGCACCAACCTTCACCTCAGGGTGGTCTGGGGCCACTCCAAAACGGACAAGCCCGAAGGGAACAGGCAACTTCTCGTAGATGTCCACCAGGGCCCCACCATGGTGCTGTGGGAGAAGAAAGTCAGTCTTTCTGTCTCACTGAGGACAGAAAGGTCACAGGAGCCTAGCAACACTCGTCTGCAGCTGGGGGAAATACAGGGCAGAAGGCTGGGCTGCAGCAAGCCAGAAACAGCCTCTTCCAGACTTTTCCATGAGCAGGATGATGCTGCACCTGTTACTGCCAGCTCAGACTACAAGATGTAGCAGTGACCCCAAACAACCACCACATCCACCTTGTGGGGCTCCATCTCCCTACCCACTCCTGAGCTCCTTTTCCACACTAACCTGGTGGGTATCCAATACCTGGGGGCTGATCAGAGCCCCCGTGCCAGGAAGCAGCCAGTGCAGCACCCTGGGTGCTGGGGGACCTGCCAGACATCTCCCAGTCCCCAGCAGAGGTGCCCATGCCCTGAGATGGCCTGGGCTGAGTCACCTCAGGGACAGAGCCTTAGACAGATGTTTGGCTGCAAGGCTTTTGTTATCTTGTATTTTGAGGCAGCCTCTTCCCGAGATTAAGCTGCCCTGAAATTTGTCCCTGAGGCTTAGTAACAGCTATTTTCCAACACGTTCCAGAGACAAAACAACACGGTTTAATGATGGGGTTAAGCTGCTCTATCTCTGGAGGGTGCCAGCAGCCCAGTTCTTTTTTCAGGTCTCATTTCCCAACAGACCTGACTGACTGCCCAGAGCACTGAGATCTACAGACACAAGGTAGAGCATCACCCATGTATCTTAATTCTGCTGGGGAAGGAGGAGAGCAGGTCCCAGATGTCATTCCTGCTGGGTGACAAGAGCTTTGTGCGAGGCAGATTCCTGCAGATTATTTGATTCTAGAAAAATCACTTCGGATGAACTCACAGCAACCAACCTAAGTCCCGAATGGAAGGCCCAGGGGCAGAGCAGGGATGAAGGCAGCGGTACCTACCCCAACCAAAGAGGCCCAGGAGCACCATGTGGGGTCTGGGCTGCCCCAAGCAGCCCCCCAACAACACCGACCTGGCCTGAGCAGCGCCAGGAGCCCACTAAACCACCCCAGGAGGTGCTGAGGCTGCAGGCAGCACGGAGATGCCTCCCTGGGTGTGCAGATCCGTGCCCTCGCCCGCCGTCAGACCCATCCCGGTACCTTCAGGATGTGCTGAGCCGTGTAGAAGCCGGCGGGGCCGCTGCCCACCACGCAGACCCGAGGTGCTGGGGCAGGGGAGGACAGCCACCGCCGCAGACCTGCAGGGGAGAACGACAGGCAAGGCGTGAAGCCACAGGAGCTGCCACTGCCAGGGGCGGCCCAGCCCCTCCCGGAGCCCGGCACGCACCCAGCGGGGCTCGGCCCCCCGCGCCGGCCATCGCCGCGGCGGAGCAGAGCGGGGCCGGGCTCTATGGACCGCACCCGGGAGCGCCTCGAGGTCAGCGACAGCGGCTTTGGCGCTTAGGGCCGGGCCGGGGCCGGCGGGTGTCAACTGCTCCGAGCGCCCGAACCCAGACCTCCGACCCCGCGCACCGGGCCCCGCGCCTCACGGCCGCAGGGGTGGAGCACGGGCCTGCGGGGCGCGGTTCTCGCAGCCCCTCGGCCCCACAGTGATCGGCTCCCCACGGCTCCCCGGTGATCCCGGTCCTGTCCCGGTCCCCTGTCCCGGACACGTGTCCCCGCTGTCCCCCCGGGCCGTGTTCCGCCGCCGCCGCCGGGCCCCGCCCCTCACCGATCCGGCCCCGCCCCTCACCGATCCGGCCCCGCCCCTCCTCCAAGCCGATCGTGAGGCGGGAAAGCGCCCTCATTAGCATAACCCCTCCTGCCGCCGCCGCATGGCCCCACCCCCACACCGTCAGCCAATGGCAGCTCGCCGTTTCCACTGCGGCTGACCGGAAACGCGCTGTAGCATAGAGAGGCGCGGCAGGAAGAGCCCCCTGGCGGCCGCTCGCACCGCCGCTCTCTGTGGTGAGACCTCCGCGGTACCCGGCGCGCTCTCGCAGCATTCATCATCACTGATGCTGCTAATTGCCTGCGCCCGTTTATCGCTCAACAAGCGACCAGCTGCCAAAATCTACCGGGGAAAGCGAAGCTCAGGCTGATTTTAACACAGCCACCCTATTCTCGCCAGGAGAAACCCCTTCGAAGCATCCTTCGATAAAAGGTAAAACATTAACGCCAGAGGGAGTGGATAAATGATGCTGACAGAACTCCTGCCCCGGTGTCTCCACGGTCTCTGCTTTATTCCCTCCTTCATCCATATCCCTCAGAGCATTCCAGATGCTGGTGCTCGCACCTCCCATGCAGGAGCACCACATCCCATCTTGCTTCAGACCCTGCACAACACACCAGCCAAAAAAATCATCTCATAGGGCCTAGCAGACATTTAAAAGTTGGCCAGATGCCAGAGCATGCAGGCGAGTGCTTGATGGGGCTTTTAAAATGCAATTAAAACCATGAGGAGTTTACAGCCAGAAGCTGGTTGTAATACAGATCATAAAACCCACACGCTTTCTCTCCTGGTCTTGGAAATGAGTTGATGGCTTTCTGCAAAGGCACGCTGAGAATCACAGCTGGCTCTGTGCCTCCTTCTGCACCCACTCCTTCAGGGGGGGTTGTGGCAAGGACCAGGAATTCTGCTGGTTCCAAACCCTCAGCCTCAAGTCAGCACAGCAATCATCGAGCCCCTTGCCAGAGAGGCAAGGCTGAAGGCTCCCAGTATTGCCATAGAGGTCATCCAAAGAAGCATTTTGTTTATATTTGGAGGGTTCCAAGCACAGGAGTCAGAATCCTCCTTTTTTCCCAGAATTCTCCCTTTCCCCCGTTAACTTCTGTATCCACCAGCTCTGGCCGGGAATAATCCACCTTTCTCCCAAATCACAGGCTGTCTCCTGCTGGCTGAGGGACCTGCAAACACTTGCCTTCAGATGGCATTGCCTTAAACGACATCCATAAAATCCAGCTGGGAAAAGAGCTGTTGCTCTGACCAGTGCTTGGGAACATTTTGGGGCTGATTTCTTTGCAGCAGGAGAGGGCAAAAGAGCATTTTGTGCCCACAACCAGGAACATATGAGGTTAAGGTTACCCTGCCTGAATCAAAAGCAGCACCTCTAATGCTCCCTCATCCCCTCACTGGAGCTAGGAATGCCAATAATTTGTCACATTTACTTTAATTTATCTCTGATGCTCAATTGAGAAATTAATTGGGGGAGGGGCAGTCTGGGGAGGGTCTTTGGCCCCCTGGAGCATTCAGGCCATTTGCCCTGGCCATACCCCTCCAGCTGCCCCAGACCCAGCCTAACCCCTGCCCAAAGGATAGGAATTTGCCCTCTGGGTGTTTCATAATGTCCTGGATCAATGACCCACATAGGCCTGGGTAGAGGTGACAATGCCCCCAAATCAGTGCATCAGCAGCCCCTGGGCCCCAGCCCAGGGTAAATCGATAGTCCAACATTTCTGATGCCAAAGGGGTCATGCTGGATGGATCCAGGGCCACTCCTCCTTTCCCTGAGTCTGGATCACCTGCACAGGGATGCCATGGCCACCCCAGTTCCAGCCTCTCATCACAGGGACACTTCCCCAGTGCATCTGAGGATGCTCCTGGACTTGGTGGAGGAGAAGCAGAGTAAAACACCATGAACTGCCTGCTGCAACAATCACCTTGCCACAGGCCAGGACCTGGACAGAGCATCCCTGTGCCTTGGGACACATTTACCTGTGAAGCTTTACAAATCCACAACGTGGCACTGCAGGGGTCCAGCCCAGATGGGAGAACAACTCAAATCAGGGAGCAAAACCCCAGGCTCAAAGCAAAACCACGCTGGTCTCAGTTTGGCCATCTGCCCTTTCTGCTGCCAGCTCCCCACCGTGACACTGGGGTGGACTCTGTGGCTGGTCTTGCAGCTGTAGGACAGCAGAGCACCCTGGTAAAGCCAGACACAGCTCCCCAGAGGGGGCTTGAACTGGCCACATGAGTATCCCAGCCCTGGCAGCAGCACAGGGGGGCAGAGCTCACCCTCCCTAAACAGGGAAGGTGTCCCAAGCCCTGTACACCTGCCTGCCTCTGGCAGGTGATTCCCTTGGTAAACTCTTGCCATGGCAATAAGCAAGTGTGGGGTCACCTCTGACACCCCAACACAGACACCCCCCATGGAATGGGGGTCTTTCCCCCAGTCCTGCCCCGGGCACCACAGGATACCAGTAAATCTTCCTCCAGCAATGAAAGCCAGTGATAAAGGAAATCCACCCCAAAGTGTTAAGGCTGAATTTTCCAAATCTTTGTTCCTAGAAGGGACTGATTTAGCCCAAAGTCAGGCAAAGCACAAGTAGCAGTGACACAACCCCCTCCCCACCATCCACCCCTTCCCTCAGACCCCGACCACACAGCTGCAGCTCCATCCTACACATCCTGGTGCTTCTCAGTTCTGGATGTCCTGGACATCCCCCACGGATGGGGGGGATTTCCTCTCCCCAAGTGTAAAAGCAGAGTGGATAAAACTAAGCCCTGGCTGGGAATAACTGTGGGGGACCCCGATTTTTCTGTCCCTGGTGCTGCCCCACCTGTCTCTCCCCCTGCAGTGGCTCTGTGCACCATTTTCTAGCCAAAAGCAAGACTTCAGGGAGGGATGTTTCCTACACCATGACTTCATGAAGGTGTTGGTCCTGCTAAAACCGTCCCTCTGAATGTCCCTGTGAGAAACAGCCCTCCCAAGTGCTGTGGCCCCCGTGGTCCTCACTGGATGCCCACCAGCTCCGTTATGGGGGGAGCATGGACCATCAGCTCCTCATATCTCTGGAGGAAGAGCCAGAGCCTGGAGCTGTAGGTGTCCTCATTGTAGGGCAGCTTCTTCTGCTTCAGATACTGTGAAACGATGGGTTTGATCTGCAAAGGCAAAGGTAATGTCAGCACTGTGCAGGATGCCCTGGTGTTTGTACAAGATGCCTGAAACGTGCCCAGAAAACCCCACATGCCCAAAGCTGGGCTGGAGCAGGCAGTACCAGATGTAGAATCTTTGCTGTGAATATTAAGAGGAAGGTGGTTTCCCATTGCAGCATCACAGGGATTCACCCTGGCCAAATGCCTTTGGAGGGCTCCAAATTAGGAGAGATGCCCTAATGAGGCTTCTAATGAGAGCCAGCCATGAATGCTCATCGTTCACGCCCATCATTATTCCCATGTGCCCACACAGCCAGCTCGGTGAAGGGACTGGGAGGTTGCCACAGATTTAATTACCTCCTTCCCTGCAACACCTCTTTGGGGAAGGCAGGTCCTGCCAGCCCTGTCAGCTCAAGCAGAGGACACTGAAAACAAGGGCACGGTACTGAGTGAGTGGCAATCCTGTGCTGAAGGGCAGTGTATGGACCTGCCTTGGGATCCCTCCAGCTGGGGCAGTCCTCAGAGCCCACGTTTTGAACACACCCCACAGCTCAGTGCAGCAAGTAAGGGCATGAGCAAAGCGATAGGAGGTTGTCTGAACCAAAAACTGTGCAATGCTGGGGATACTTTCCCAATGGAATAACTGGGAGGATCCTGGACTGCTGGAAAGCTGCTGTAGGCTGGAACTGGGACCAGGAACCCAGAAGAAACAGGAATGGGATGGCAAGGTGTGGGTCAGGGCTGCAAAGCAGTGAGCGGTTTCCAGCATGGGAAGGAGCAGCACAGACAGGTCTGGCAGTGGGGGTGGGAGGTGGTGGGGAGATGGATGTCTCACGCCCATGTCACCTCCCAGCCACCTTGTGGGGCTGTCTCACCTTCAGGCACATGTTGTCAGAGAGGCTGGGGAAGAGGTGATGCTCCACATGGCAGCTGATGAGCGAGTGGCCAAAGGACCAGTCAAGGAGGGCGTTGCGGGGCAGGTTGAGGACGCCCAGGCTCATGAGGTGGATCCGCTTGGGTTTGCGGTCGGCCGCGAACATGGGGAGGCCGATGTGCTGCAGGAGAGGCAGGGTGGGTACCCTGTGGCACCTGTCACCTCCCCAGTCTCCCTCCAGCAGAGCCAGTGGCACCTCTGCCTGTGCGTGGGCACGAAGAGCCACGTTTGGGGTCTCTCTGCCAGCCCCAGAGCTGGGTTTGTCCCTAAAGTCACTCCATCTTGTGTTTGTCTGTCCATGGAGCCACCAAGGAGCTCCCAGACTCTGTTTCCCCAGTACATCCACACTTAGAGCCACCAGCGTTTCCCCACCCCAAGGCCTGTAACACCACATGTAACACACTTCAGCCCCCCCAATAATACCAGCCACTGCAGAAGACATCATCCTCACACCCTCTGCACTCATCTGCCCTGACATTTTCCAAGGGCCACCACTTTTCACCCAGCATCACCAGCCTAATGCTCCTGGTGACAACATCAGCACAAGGGAGGTGACGACTGAACCCACTCGCCTTAAGGTGACACAAGCTCTGGCCAGCAGCATCAGGGCTTTGTCACCAGCACTGGGTGGTGGCTTGCCTGTCTTCAGCACTGCTGGGATACCTGGAAGCTTCAGGTCTCTACCTGGAATATGTTGACATGGATGTAGGGATGGGCCAGGAGGGAGCGGGTGAGCAGCATGCAGAGCAGGGCGGACCACGGCGACTGGAAGCCCGAGACGTGGAGCAGGAGCCAGTAATGGCAGTAAAACCCCAGAAACATGCAGCAGAGGGTCCGGAGAGCTGCCTTCCACTCCACGTTCCTCAATAAATCTGCACAGGGAAGAGGAGGCAGCACATGGGAGAGGTGTTGACATTTCCCTACCACCACTGCTGCTCCAGCAGCCAGGCTGCCCAGTGTGCCAACAGCCCCACAGCCCAGCCCAGCCCATGAACTCACTTTCCCCATCCTCCAGGTTGGCCCAAACCCTATAGAACTGCTGGGGTGTGTGTCTGAGAGCCTCCCCAGAGCAGCAGAGCCAGCTGTGCATCATCACTCAGGGGATTTGGATGCACCTTCATTTCTTACAATTTGCCAAGTCATTGTCAGTGTATCTGGCACTGTCCTGACCTGGGTAATACAGTCCAGAGGGCTTTGCTTCCCCAGCCTCTTACTGCTTTCTGGGCTCTTCTCCCTGATTGTTTCCTGGCACCATTATTTCCCTGGAGCCACCACCTTTTCTGCCCAAGCTCTTTGCATCTGGCCCCCACAGCCCCCCAAACTTCCACCCCCATACACAGCCATCAAACACCCTGTGAGATGCTCTGATCAACCTGAGACCCACGTGTGACACTGAACCCCATTACAGCCACAGATCTGAGTTAAAGGAGGATGGATTTGGGGTGCTCCAGGCTCATGATGGCTTTTGCCAGAGACTTCAACATCCAGCACAGCAAAAGGTGAAGTGTTTTCTCAGCATCAGCTGAAAGCAGATGTATCAGATGTGGTCCTCAGGGCAAATGCAGCATCTTCTGCCTTTCCTGCAGTCCAGTGTCCCACCAGGGGCTGGTGCAGTTAATGTGATGCCTCCAAACGAAGTAGGACCCTTGGGTGGGTTGAGACCTGGGCAGTCACAAGCTTCCCACACCTGGCACCCTGTCCCAAGGTGGCTGGGACACGTACCAAGTGCAACCAGAGGGGTTAGGATGGGCACTGCAAGAGGCGCGATGAACATGTAAACGTAGCGGTTGAGGAAAGGAAGTTTCCACGTGCTGGAGTCCCCCAGGCCGATGACATTGGTGTAGCCGTGGTGGATCTTCACGTGGTTGTAGGTGGCCTGCTCGACTGTGAAAGCTGAGCAGAGCTGGGAGGAAAGAGAGAATTGTGGTGCCAGGGTTAGGCACTGCCTGGCTTGGGCTTGTGCGGGAGGAACCTGGGGAGATACTCTGGAACCAGAATGAAGCACCATGGGGAGATGCTCTGCACCCCATAGACCCCAAACCAGGCTGGAAATGGGATTTAAGGGTTAAGCTAAGAAACTAAGAGTTAAACCAGAAACCTTTCCCACCATTCCAAACATTGCCCAGCACCACAAAGGTGTTGATGGGGTGTTTTTGGGGCTGCCCCACTCACCTCAATGAAGAAGATAGCCCACACTTTGCCCCAGGACTTGGACTCGGTCAAGGCATTGTGGCTGGCCAGGTGACTGCCCTTGACGGTCAGGGTGTGATGCACCACACCAAGGGTGAGGACACCCGCCAGGAAAGGGATGGCCTGAGCTGACCGCAGGCACAGGAACCCTGTGGAGAAACCAGCCAGGCAGGAGCTTGGCCATGCACATGTCCTGCAGCCCTCTGAGCCAGGCTGGAGGTGTTGCTACACCCAAACACGCCAGCCACTGCCCTAAACCTGTTCTTCAGCTGTAGTTACAGGTGCTTAAACGATGCAAGTCACAGTTTGCCTCCTCATCATCCTCATGACTGGCCCAGCCACATTCACCCTTGTGCTGAAGGTTTGGCCACTTCCAGCCTCAATGGCAACGAGTGCTGCAGGTGCCTGATCCCACCCCACAGTCCTGGGATGTGGGATTGCACTGATATTATTCCTCTGCCAGGATTTGAGCATCCCCAGGAGTTCAAGAGAACGTCCTAGACACCAGCCATGCCGCCAGAGACCCACACTCAACTGTTTTCCTCTGCACCCACCACAGCCAGGGTCACTGCCACCAAAACCACCATGCTTTCCCTGTCCCACGGTGGGACACATCACCACTGTCCTGCCCTGTGTGCATCTGCCTGGGCACCATCCCCTCAGCCCAGGGAGTGCCCCAGATACCAGTGCCCCTCACTCCATCGTGTCCTCTTCACCCACCATGGGGTCAGAGCGTGCCAAGTCATGGGCTAAAGGAGTTACCGCAGCTTTGTTACAACCTCAGTAGGTGCCAACGGGCTCCCAGCACAAAGCAGGAGGCAGTGGGACCCCCGGGGACCCCCCTGGCCACGGTCTGGGAGTGCTGAGCCAGGTTACCTGCTGGCAGCAGGAGGAGGCTGCAGGCAAGGATGCTGATGTCCACGCCGTGCCGTTCCCACCAGCTGCTGCTCTTCACCACCTTCTGCACCAGCTCCGAGAGCTCGGTCATCAGGGCTTCCTCGGGCTGCCGTGCTCGCTGTGGGGCTCCCTCGGGGGTCACGTCCCCGTCACCCAGCGCTGGCCCCGGCTCCCAGCCCTCTGCCATCACGTCTGTCCTGCTGCCACCGGGTGCTGCCGTGCCCCGGAGCGAGGAGTCCTCCATCCCCCCGAGCCGGGGGATACCGCTGACCTCCCCGCTGTCCTGCCGTCCCCTCGGGTCCCCATCCTGCAGTGACATCTCCCTGCTGAACAGAGGTCACTCAGGTGTCACCCCCGGAGCATCCACCCCGGCACCCCGACCCACCGCGGGCGCGCTGCGGCTCCGGCTGCGGCCGAAGGACACGGGAAGGGCAGGGATGGGAAAAATAAACAATCCAAGGAGGACGCAGGCAGCGGACACGGCCGGAGAGCCAGGCAGGCACCCGGCACAGGGACACAGAGCACAGCCAGCACAGCCCCCTACTCACGGCAGCCCCGGCCCGGTGCCTCTCCCGGCGCTGGCCGCTCACGGGGCCGGGCAGCCCGGGCCACTCCGCACCGCTGCGATCTGGAGAAGGGAGGAGCGGGGGAGGACTGGGAGGAGGGCGAATGCAGATGAGCCATGGCAATAATCCGCCTTCCTGGCCCATTTAGGGGAGCGGCCGGGGAAGCGGGGCCGTGGGGAGGGCAGCGGAGGGGGAAGGAGTGGAAAGAAGATGGATAGAGGCAATGGAAATGCTGGAGGCGAAGGAGCCGAGCGTCGGGAACAGCACTGAGAAACCCAAGCGGAGCGCTGAGGACGGGGATAGGGTTTCGCTTTTGCCAGGGAGAGGGAGCAAATGTTGCCTGTCCCATGAGAGAGCCGTTTTGGGGAGAAAATCGGCCTTTTCCAGAGCGAGGAGCAGGCTGCAGGGAGGGGGGGATGCCTGTGCCCGCTGCCCAAACTGCTGCCCAGCACCCTCTGCCCAGCACCCTCTGCTCTGCCGGGGGACACAGAGCCCAGAGCCACCCGCCAGGGACCTCAGGCTACCCCAAACCTGTCCCTCGCAACTCTGGCACCCAGCTCTGACCCCGCAGGGTCTCTCTTCTCTTCTGACCTGATCCTGTATGAATTTCCCCCATTTTCCATCACTGCCTCCTGACTCATCACCCAGATACTGGCATCCAAAAGCTTAGGGGATGCCCCTGCACAGACCAGGACCTCCAGAACCCTATTTCTTTATGAAGGAAAGCTAAAATCACATTGCTTCTCGCTGCGGTACTGAATTTCTTCCTGCTTTGTTATTTCTCCTTGCCAAACCTCAAATCAGCTCAACTGATCCGCCAAAACCTTAATGAACATTGACATCCATCAAATCCCTACGGATTTGGAACAGACAAGGCTGGTTTGCTACACCCATCACTAGGATATCACAGTGACAAACTGGGATGGGCCCAGCACCTCCAGTAACATCACATCACACTCAGTTTTGCAGGGAAGCAAACCTCACACCCCAGTTACACCAAGCCCCAGGGAATTATCACCCTCTGGAAAAAAAATAATAAAAAAATTTAAAATAAAATAATAATAAAAAAATCCCAGCTGCTGCAAAAGGGGCAGAGCTGAGTGTGCATCAGAGACCTGCTGAGGTTTCATTTCCACTGTAAAGCATGCATTAGGAAAGACCATCTCTAGAGCCAGGGGGACTGAGGAATCATGGTGGTTTGTGAAGCCCAGCCAGTGATTAATTCATTCTGATGAGCAGAATGGCTTTTCCCACCTGTCCACAGCTGGGAGAGCACCCACGGGTGCTGCCAGGCCAGGAGAGGCAGGTGTCAGACCCAAAGGTGCATCGGTGGGGCTGCTCCAGAGAGATACGGTACCTTCATTGTCACCCCTCAGGTGTCACCACGAGGGACGGTGGCAGCAGGTGACAGCCCTGCTCCGAGGGTGCCGTTTGGCAGGGCAAGGGTGAGCTCTGAATGGAACTGCCATTGCACAACGGGGCAGAACTGGTGGTGTGGGGGCAGCTGAGGAGGAGGAGGGGGTGGGGATCAGCCACACATCCAACACCAACATGATCCATGAGGATCCCAGTGCAGCTGGCACAGGGAGAAGCAGGTGCATGGCATCACTCAGTTCTGCACTGCCTCTAGGACCAGATACCACCTGGGAAAAGAGAACAAATAGTGGGTTGAAAACTACATGGGAGAGGCTGAATTTTGGTTTATGAGGAAAAGTGCTGAACCCAAAAGAGGTACAGCCAAGGTGGGAGTCACGGTGCTGACAACAGACCAGAAACTGTAAGAAGAGTCTGCAGAGCCATAAGGACAGTCAGCAGATTCAGGATTGTAGCCCTAAATCTGCTGCCTCACAGAGCTCTATTTCCAAAATAATCTTTTAAACCCCAAGTTACGTCTGATTTCCCACCACACACAGGTCAAGCCACACAGTTAGCCTGACCCAACTGAGTCTTAGGGATCAAAGCAAACACTGGCCTGGCCTTTGTGCTGTGGACACAAACACCTCCAATTTAGCAGGGTAAACATGTGTAAGACTCAGAAATCCCTCAGCACACAGCAGGGCAGCTGGAGGGAATCAACATAATCCCTGAAGCAGCGAGCTCTGGCCAGCAGCTGCTGACCCTGTGGCTGTCCCTTGCCCAGGGCATCACGAGGGTCCCACAGGCAGCCCCCACTGCCTCCCCAGCTGTCTGCCATCCCAAGGGAGCCATGGGAATTGGCTCATTGTCCTCATCTCACCCACTCTGCCCCTAGAAAGGCCAAATCTGGCTCCCAGCAAGCTCCTCCCATGTCCCTGCTCCCCAAAGAGGGGAAAACGGGACGTTTCAGCCTGGTACAAGGACACACATGTCAGGCCATCAGGACCCAGCAGCTATAAGTGCTTCCTTGCTGAGCCCTCCCAGGGTCCCCCTAGCCCGTGGGACAGCACCTGCTGCAGCCCCAGAAGCACAATTTCCTGCCCAGGAAAGTGGGAGTTTCCAGGAATATGGAAAAGCTGCAGTATTTGCACCCCAGGGTTGTGGTGAGGACATGGAGCTCCCTCAGCAGCCCTTCCCTCCCTGCAGCCACCCACCTTGCACACCCTCCACCCTGGGGGAAGGAATGCTCAGACTGCAGGGGCTGGCAGTGGGACACCACCAGATCCCCTGGTTGTCTCAGCCAGACACTCCCAAAACCATCACCTCCCCTTCCCCTGGCATCGCTGTGTCTGCACAGATTCACCTTTTTAATACCTGGCTTTGGACAGCACTTCCACCTTTTTCAGTTGGGTAATTAATTTAATCAGGGATTAATTAGCACCATCCCCTGCCCAGCATGCAGACCTTAAGCACCTCCTCTCTGTCTTTTGGGGTCTGGCAGAACTGTGGGGTCCTCAAGAAGGAGAAATTCTCCGGATTCATCACCTCCCTCCACCCAAAGCCCAGCGGCCGAGCCAGGAGCTCCATCTGCAGGCAGAGCTCTGCCTCCATCCCCCAAAAGCAGCTCCCTCCTCCCCAAATTCGGGCGCTGGCACACGGTATTTGGCACACCCCGAGTCCCACAGCCGAGATATGAGATTAGCTCCGGTGCCCACTCCCTCACTCATCTACCCCGGGGCCAGCTGGGGCACCCCAAACCTTCCCTCCATATGGAATGAGGAAAGAGAGAAGGACGAGCTCAGGAGCCACGGGGCAGGCACCAGAGGGAGTCACAGCTCCATGCAGCACCTGCTAGAGCTGTAGTTTTGCTAAAAGTGCAGGAAATTGAGCTGGTGGGCTCCCAAGGGATGCTTAGTCCTGAGCTCTTGGGATTCCAAACCGTGAGACCCAGCCTCACCTGTGTGTCAGGGCAACGAGATCTCAGAGGATGCCAGAGCTGGCTCAGCCACCAAGCCCTTGCCCATGGGATGCAAAGTCCCCTTCCAGGGATGTTGGGGGCACTTAGGCACCGAGCCCCATCCCATGGGTTGCTAAGTCCCCTCTTATGGATCAAGATGTTGGGTGCAGCTGCAGCCTCCCTGAGAGCTCCAGTGGTGCCAGGCTGGCAGGGGGGGGTGAGATGCCAGATCCATCAAGGGCTGTTTTCCAGTCTACATCCTCCCAGCCCTGCCAGACTTGGCAAGGTCATGCTTTGAACCTTAAATAAATACCCTTCCCGGGATATCTCACTGTTTGCAGGGCTCAAATGGCCACTTCAGGCCACAGAAAACTTATTGCCTGTGCTCAGCAAGCTCTGGGAAGCAGCTGGATCCCAGTGCTGGCTAATCTGGCTGATCTGTTTGCATGGCACAGAGCGGACGATGGCGAGACGGGGCGGGCAGAGCCTTGGGTCATGCACTGGCTGCGGGGGAGGCATTGTGGACAATGCCTGGTCTTATCCAGGCTCTGTGTTGGTCTTATCCAGGCTCTGTGTTGGTCTTATCCAGGCTCTGTGTTGGTCCAGTGCTGCCCTGCACTGACCCAGCACCTCCACACGGAAGTGGCTGAATGGCAAAACCCCACAAAGGACGTTGTCCAGACAGAAAGGCCTTGGAGGCCCCATACCCTCAGTGTCATTGACACATCCTTTTCACTGCTGCTATATTTTTCTCATCCATTTGACCCCAAGATGGATGCTGGAGGGGTTATAGGTGGGGAATTGCTCTGCCAAACCTCAGTGATGTTCACCCTGGAGTGAGAACAGCTGGGATTTACCTGCCAGCAGCAGCCAGGTATGGAGACATCAACCTAATCCCTCACTCCTGCAAGCTTTAGAGGCTGCATGGCATTGTAGAGCCTGAATCCTCCTGCCTCCAGGGTTGGGACAATGGTTCTCTGGGTCCTGGCTAGGCCAGAGTGCTGCTGTGCTGCAGGGATAGACCTGCACTTGCTTGGTGGGGACAGACCCTTGGGACAGCCTGACAGAGTGGGAGACTCTTCCCTGCATGGAGTTAAACACATGCCTGGTGTCAGCTATGCCATGAGTCCAACCACAAACACGATCCCTCTTCCCTTTCTAGAAGCCACCTGCAAACACAGGAGTCCCAAAGCTCAGGAATAAGCACCAGGTGTAGTTTCTTTACTTCCCAAGGCAGTGACTGCTGAAGGGAGGTTTCTTCAAAGCACATGGAACCCAAACCCAACACAAAGCCCTGCCCTGAGCCCTTGGACATCCCAGTCCAGGGCTCAAAGCCCACCTTTCCCCATGAGCACCCCCAAAGCCCCTGGGGACTCACTGAATATCCACCCCCAGTATATCCTGATACCGTACCTAGGCTATGCTTTCAGTTTTATATATCAGCAATGAATAAAGCAGTTGTCATCCACCCCTGCTCCAGCCCAGCTTAAAATCCAAAGCCTGGCTAGAGGTGTCAACTAATCACAGACTTCCTCCACTTAGCAGCTCAGGGCCAAGGTAATCACTGGTTTGGATGCCTGTGCTCTTGCCCCGACCGAAACTGCTTGCCCCCACCCCTGTGTTCCTGGCGTCACCGCCTGGCCAGGTGTTACCCAACGCAGGTGCGCGGTGGAGATGCCGTGGGCTCCATCCTTCCCTGCTGCCATAATGCTGAGCCTGCCACCAACAGTGCCACCAAGGAATGGTCCAGGCTGCTCTCCTGCCAGCCTGGCAGCTCTTTTGTAGTGCTGAATTTCTGTGGAGTCCTGTCCTGATCAGCCCTGAGGAGGGAACCAGCCATGCCTCCAGTTCCAGTAAGCAGCCAGCGATTGGAATGATGCTCCTGGATACAACTCTGCACTTCCAGTCCTCAGAAATTATATGTTTCTACTTGTAAACATGGCACTACCCAACCCCAGCCTTCCCAGCTCCCAGGTGCCCTTCTGGTCCCCAAGCAGAGCCACTGGGGCTGGCCACACACATATCCCTGCAGGCAGGCACCTGGGCCTGCAGCTCCCTATCAGACGCCCACACAACATTTTTACCACTCAGTGCAGGCAGTGTAACTCCAGGCTCCATCGTCTGCCCTCTCGAAGAAAGAGGAATGTTTCCAACCTCTTCAGTGTGAGGAAGGAGGGTGTGGACCCCAGGATGGCATTAACTGGCACTTGCCAGCTTGGGCTGATCAGTGACCGAGCAGGGATGGTTTGCCAGGACAGCAGCTTTTGGGGGACAGTTCTCCCTGCCAGCTTCCACTGCTGGCTCCAAATGCCAGAAGGGAAAGGGCTTGGGAGAGACTGCAGGGCTCAGGACAGAGTGCCTCTTCCTTTCTCCCTCAGGAGTTTTTGAAAAGGCTCTGCTGGGGCTGTTGATTGCCCAGTTTAAGAAACCAGAGCTAAGGTGGGTACCAACCAGGACCTGTGTCTTTACTCTGTTCCTTGAGGTATCAGGATATCAGGAATTCATGGAAACCAGGAATTCCAGCAAGACAGAAAGCTCCCTGCTCATTAAGAAGCCCAAGTACAGCTTTAATTGGCAAGAGAGGAGAGATTGCACCACGCAGCCCCTGTACCTGAGATGGGCACTGCCCTCCTCTGGACGTGTGTCCATGCTTTTCCCTGGCATGGTAGGCTGGTGCCTGGGTGCAAACAGCAATTAGGTGCCACGGTCCCAGGGCAGGTGCCCAGTCCCACGCTGCTGGGGCCGCAGGGTAGGCGAGGGCAGCCAGGGCCGTGATGTAACCGGCTGTGCCCGGGAGGCAGTGCTGGAAGGGAGCGAGCCACCCAGCCAGGCTGGGAATCCAATGTGCTGTGTCACTCATTCGGGCTGGAAAGTTGGTTGGGAGCCAAAGGGCTGCCCAAATCCAGCTGGACTCCAAGAATGTATTCCCACCTTGCCGGTCTTGTGTGGCTGTAACCTATTTTCCTACTTTTGGCTGCTGCAGAGAGGTTATAGTTGAGCTGAGGGGATGAGGAGATGGTCTGTCCAGGCCCAGGGACACATCCAGCCAGCACCCAGTGTGTCCACTTTGTCCATCCTTCCCAGTGGGTACAGGCACCCCACCAGAGCCCTGCTGAACCAGGCACTCACCAAGGGCACTTTTTGTTTCTTCTTCCAAGCAAGTGCCCAATGCTCCCTGCCATCCAGAGGGATAACTCACATGCTGCCTGGCAGCTGTTTCATCAGCACAGCCAGACCCATACAACCAGTTAGCTCGGAAAAACACGATTCTTCTAATGATACCTTTGAAGAAGAGGTGCTTTGGATCCCAGTCGACCAAGGGAATATCTGGAGGAGCCCTGAGGAGGTTGCGGGTCAGCTCCAGCTGGCACATGACTTCAAACCCAGCCCTGTCTGTAGCACTGGGTGAAGAACCTGCCTTCCATCCCCACTACCTTAAAAACAGCATTTTCGCAGCCCATTAAGAAAACACAAGCACCAGAAAAGCTGTTAATCCTCCAACTGGTTTTCCCAAGGAAGAAAAGTCTCCCTGGCCCCATTCCTCCCACTTTTCCCCTCCCACCATAAGCTATTGCAGGTAAATCCAATGTGCTGCTCCTTAATCCCAGCCTGGGGAAGCAGGAGCCACCCTGACCCAAGCAACCTCACCTCACTGGTGCATTTTATTACTGACTTCAGCCAGGTCCTGCTGGGATCGGGGTCAGCAGGAGCCAGAGCTCACTGGCGGGAGGGCAAAGTGGGGCACAGCAAAAAGAGGGAGGAGGCTCATGAAAAAATATAGGGCTTAGAATAGAAACCAGGTTACAGCTAAACTGTGGGTGTAGAAGCTGTTGTGGCAGGTAGAGCTGGCTGCCCTGCCAGCCCTGGGGACCAGAGGGCCTCAGAGCCATCCTCAGCATCCTCACCAGATTTCCAGGGTTTTCTATCCTCTGGTTCTAGGAGTTGCTGGGCTGGAAGGAGAGCAGGACTACAGGGATGAGGTTGCATGCAAAATGAACAAGAGCTCAGTCCTAAAGCCATTGCTTCACCCTGCAAGGGTTCCCTTCCATCGGATGGCCACGTGCCTCCAGGGGGTCCTTGCTGCCCCAGGAGTATCAGACCTGGACAGTGACACATCAGGAATGGAGACTCAGAGAGCAGTTCTGCAGAAAAAGTAGGGCTTGTTTTTACCTTTCTTCCCAACTGGGAAGAGAACAATCAACAATGAGCAAAGCTTGGCACAAGGCAAGATAAGGCTGGCCTCCTGCAGCGCCTACAGTGGCACCACGAGCGTCACAGGGCCCTTGGCACTACCCAGAGGGTTCCTCTGAAACACACACAGGGCTCACAAGGTGCCACCAGCACCACCCTGGCACCCACCAGCCCAGGAGGCCCAAGGGAAGCTGGATCTGCTAGAAAACACAAAAGGCATCTTGTAGCCACATCCCTGGCTGGGCCATGGCCAGCTGGAGCCAGGCAGGGAGCTGATAGCAGAATTTACCAAGAGAGTCCAGAAGCAGTTCTGGGAATAGCCTTGCTGCCCAGCCTAAGGCCACTTCCAAGAAGTATGTTTCCTTCTGGCACGTGGCAAAGGTGATGCCCTCAGAAAACTGGGAAACTTGCTGGAAGAGAGGTGACTATGACTCATGTTTTGTTGGAAAAAGAGGTGAAGCCAGCCTCCTTGAAGCCCATGGAAAATCTCAGGTTCAGCCTGTACATGGATTGATGGCTTTTCCCAATCCCACGGGACAACTTATCACCTAGGAATTCACTCCATCTGCTCCAGAGTGGGAGGAAACCTGCTGTCAGACACAGAAAAAATACTGCTAGGGAAAACCCTGCTTTCCTCGGGCATTAGATCTCCCTTTTCCATAGGAAAAAGTCCTCTGGGCAACAAAATTACCCTTCCAAAAGACAAGTCCACAATGACATTGTGAGTGGGTTCCTGTGCCCATTCCTTATCCCATGGAAGCGCAGGGCAGATTGCCCTCAGTCCCTTGGGAAGGCTCTGCTGGTGGCAGGGCTGGTGGGGATCCAGGGTGGAGAGGACCTCTGAGGAGAGAGAGTCAGAGCTGCCAGCCCCCACCCCCTTCTTTACATACGTAAAAAATTTGGGAAGGAACAGTGTAAAAAGGTAATTCTTTTAGCCTTCAGTCCCATCACAGCCTTATCCTGCTGTCAGGGCTGGCACAGTCCTTAGCATCACCTGTCCCTGGGGTGGTGAGAAAGGAGCTTGTGGTACCCTTCAGGGAAGAAGACACCCATTCCATGTCACCTCCTCCAGCCCCTGGTGTCTGTGGGATGCCTGGGGAGGGCTGGGGACCGGCTCATCCCCCCTGGCAGCGAAAGCCACCCAGGAGGCAGTGGCTGATCCTCCCTTGGGAAAGGCGAGCACGTGGCAGCTCTGCATCTCTGCCCGGAGGAGCGGAGCAGCCCCGGGCCAGGTGACTTACACCTTCAGCCTCGAATACCGGGGCTGATCTCTCACCTGCTGCCGGCAGGGAGGAGCCGAGCTGCTCCGCTGGCACCAGGGAGCTTATCCTGACACCTCCAAAATGCCTCCTGGGGAGGGTCAGGGAGCCCTCACTGCCAGCCCGGGTTTTTGTGAGGGATGCCTAGCACAGGGCAGGGCTGTTCCTATTCCTGTGGGTGTTATCCTGGAGCCGGAGCAGGGCTCTGGTCACAGACGTGCCGATGCTGCTCCCAGCACCGTGCCTGCACTGCATTGTATAACCCCTTAGGTCAGGAGGGCCACAGCTGAGCCAGCTCCTGTCCCAACCCATCCTGGCCTGGCACTGCATCCAGTCCTGGGACACCAAGCTCTGCTGTCTCATTCCCTGGGGATTGCTGCATCTTCGGAGTGGCCTGGGAGCCTTCCACCCTGCAGCCTTCCCGCAGGGATGCTGGCAGGTGCTGTCACCTGACCCCCACTGTGACCCAAGGATGCTCGTCCTCCACCTTAGGACCTTTTAGGGCAGAGTCCTGCTTCACATGAGGCAGCACTTGTCATCGTTTGTGAAAGCGACTGCGGGGGGGAGGAAGGAAAAAAAAAAAAAAAAGGCAAAAAAAGGGCATGTTTTTATGCTTTTCCCAGGTGAGAGGAGAAGAAGGGGCAGGATGTGGCCAGAGCTGCTGCCTGACCAGCAGTGGAGATGAGTCCAGCACATCCCATCACAGTTTGACAGATGCCCATAAAGCCTCCACCTCCCCAACCATCTCTGGCCTGCTTTCCAAACCCGACTGTCCGGGTTTTGGGGTACTGGAGGGGTGCCAAGGCACCAGGACAGCGGGGTGAGGGCATTCAGGCTGGACACCGTGCCAAGAGGAGCACCCGCTGCTCCCCTCCCGGTCCCAGCCCCTGGAACACGAGCGAAGCCCCTGGCAGATGCTGCCTGCGGGTGTCAGCGAGCGCCCCGGGGAGCTCTGCAGCACCCATGACACCACAGGCGGGTGTCCCTGGGCACGGGTGACCGAACCCCAGCACCGAGCAGCCCCTGTGGCTCCTCGGGCATCCCCTGGGAGTGCCCGGCTGCCGCGGGCTTTGCTCTGGAGCCGGGCGCTCTTATGTAAAGGAGCGGGAGAGCGCTGGGGACGAGCTGGGTTTTGTAGGTCAGAAAATGGAAGTGCGGGGCAGTTCGGGGATTGGGCTAGGTCAGCCCGTGAGTCAGTGGCAAAGGAGGGACCGGCGTGGCGGAGCCTTTATTAGCGGCTGGGGGGTGGAGCGAGGCTCCGCAGGCAGGCGAGGAGCTTCGGCACCGGCGGAGCGGGGCTCGTCCTCCCTCCCTCCCGGCGCGTCCCCCGCAGCCCCGGCCGGCCGGCGATGCGGCCCCAGCCTCGCTCCTCCTCCTCCTCATCCTCCTCATCCTCCTCCTCCTCCTCCTCGCCGTGCCCCTGAGGGGCCGCCGAGCCGCTCGCCCCCCGCCGCAGCCCCAAACGCCCAAGGCGCAGCCAGGAAGGCGGTGATGGAGCAAGGTCAGTGAAACAGGTTTCTCCTCCCGGATCCCTGGAGCAGGCGTCCTTCCTGCGCCTGCTGGGGAGCTGCGGACTTGTTGACAGCGGCTCTCGTTAGCTCGGTTATTGAGCGGGACCGAGGGCTGGGCTCCCTGCTCCTCCGGAGGTAGCGGCTCCCATGGGGCCATGGATGCCCTGTGCAGCTCCCCATCCCTCCCCAAGTGGGCAGCCGAGCTGCTCAGCCTTCCCTGGCCTCGTGGACCCCGAGGGATCCCCCTGCCCTGGGAAGTCTTGTCCAAAACGCTAGTGGAGTGGAGGTGCTGAAACCAGGAGTGTTGGTACGGGAGGTCTGCAGCTCCAGGGATGTGGAAGGGTTTGGGGGTGGCACCCCCGTCTGACTCTGCTGCTGTGACCTGCAGCCATCCCGGGTCAGCAGAGCCACAGTGCCATGCTCAGGGGTTCTGTGTGCCTGTGGAGAAGGGCTGGGCTGTGGCTTTATCACCACAAATGTAAAAGGTACCAGGCTGGCTTCCAGAATCCACCTTCTCCCTGCTCAGGCCTTTTGGCATTCTGGAATTCCCGCACATTCCTCTGTGCTGGTCACCAGCACTGCCCACAGCTGATGGCACTGCACTCCAGGGATGGGGATGTGTGAAGTCTGGCCATCCCAGACAGGAGTGCATCTCCAAAACACAGCCAGGGAAGTGTCCTGGGGGCATGGATGAGGGTCTCAGGCTCTTCTTGGACATGGTCATGCCTGCCCAGTTTTGCTGTTTCCTGGGGTAGAGATAATGGATGGGAACAAAGGGATGTTGTGGCAGACAGATCTGTTGTTGGCGCCTCCTGCGAGGGCAGAACCCGTCCTTGGACCAGAGCAGCGTCGTGCTGAGCCTGCTGCTACCTCTGCCCAGGCAGTGATTGGCTGCAGCCTCAACAGAGAGGGGATGGGACCCTTGGGAAGCCCATCCATGCTTGCTTACTCTCTGGGTTTAGGTGGCTTCTGGGCTGGATGACACCCTGGCAGCCCTGCCCTTGCTGCTCCAGCCAGTGCAGTCCCATGAAGAACTGGGTGGCCCAGCCTTCACCCAGGTGTCTCCTTTGGTGATGACTGCTCCTGATCCCACCAGGACTTTCTGGGCTGGGTGGCTCAGCTGGCTGTGTAGAGTGCTGATGTGTTAGAGCTTGGTGTCCTACAACAGGAAGACACAGTTGTTGTCGAAGTACCGTCTGAAAGGTTAAAGCTTGGAGATCAGGAGTAGCGAGAAGGTTGTCTCTGTCACTCCAAGAAAGCGAGAGATAATGATGAAAGCTGGGATCATCACAGCCCTCAGAGCCACCCTGGAGCTCAGGCTTTGTGAGCAGGGATCCCTGGTGCTGCAGGGCAGGCAGTGCCACAGTACGTGTAGTGACAGTCATTGGCCGGACCCCGCACCAGCCAAGGGTCCCACAGCCCCCTCAGAGCCTTTTCCCCCCAGCTTTCTCCCACCAAAGTGGCCAGAGCAGGATGTTTAGGCCATCCAGAGCATCAATCCTGCAGTGCAGGTGTTTGCCCCAGGCACAGCATGGTCACAGCTTACCAGCACTGCTGAGGAGCCACTGTTGGCATTGTCCCAGCTACTGAGGGTTTCCCACCTGCCATCACCCCTGGAGCCCACGTGTCCCTGCTGAAGTGATCTGACACCCTGGGATGTAGGTGTCCCTGCTGAGCTGTCTCTTTGTTCATGCAGGGGATCTTGTGTTGCTGGGGTTGTGCCTGAATGCTCAGCCCTGACCCCAGCATGTGGAGTGGCACAGAGCCAGCTCCATCACTGGGTTCAAGTCAAGTCCTCCTAAAATAGTTCCCCAGTTGCAGTTTTCCTGCAGCAGTGTTTCCATGAGCCCATCCTCACTGCTGGTTTCAGGGCTGTGCCAGAGCCTGGGTGTCATGGGGGACCAGGGATGTTCAGCAGCTGGGGACGATGATGTCCTGGGATAGTCAGGTGGTGCCTGTGCTCCAAGCATGCTTTTTTCCCAGCAGTACTGTCAGTGCCCATTGGGATGGATCTAGAGTGGGCACTGGTGATGCCTCACACCTTTCTCTGCCCTGGCTCCCCCCTCAGACGCTCAGTGCTATCTGCAGGTGTTTCCCTGTGCTTCTTCTTGGGAGCAATCCAGGATGATGGGTACCAGGACAATAGGTTCCAGGGAGCTCATTCCAGCCATGAGGAAACTGATGCCAGAATCCATGGCACTGCTTGATATTTTGCTAGTACTTATAAACTGCATTAATTAGAGGATGTATGAATTGAAAATGTAGAAAATTATTTGCTCTATTAATATCTGAAGTCAGAATTTAAATAAAATGTCCCTCAACTTCTCCCACTTTCCTGGCCCACTCAGCAACTGTGTCACTGGGAAGACAGGCTGAGCTGTGTCCATGTTCCTGCCTTTGGAGCACTTTGATTTTGAGAATAGCCATAGAGACTCCCAAAAGCAAGGCCCCCATGAGGTGCTGCATCCAACCCAGGCTGTATCAGTGCTACATCCATCCCTGTGCTGGGCTGCCAGGGGACACCATGCAAGGGACAGCAAAGCCAGAGCACGCTGGAGGTGCTCTGCAGCAATCCCCTTGCCTCCATCCTGGCCATGCACCTTCCTGCAGCCATGCATTACTCAGCTGCTGGGCCAGGAAGTGAATCCCTGGTGGGATGGGCAGGAAATAGTTAAGCAAGTGAGGTGAAATGGCCCATGCTGGCTTGGCAGGTCCTGGACCCCAGAGTCACCCTCCGGTGTGGGCACCGTGGTTGTCACCAACTCCAGGCGAGCCTGGGGGAGAGGAGCACCAGGCAGGGCTGAGGACAAGATGCTCCAGCCCAAGGAAAATGCCTCTCCCTGGTCCTCTCTGTAGGCCCTGTCTGGTGTCCTGTGGTTGATGTCCTTTCTCAGTTCCCATGTCAGTCCCACATGGCAAGGCTGACCATTTGTGCCATCCAAGGGCAGCAGCCCTGGATGCACATGTGGTGTGCCAATAACCTGGTGCTGCCAGAAGCCTGGGGATGCAGCCGTGTCCCCATGGGCCAGCAGTGGTACCCAGCAGCCAAGCAGGAATGCTGCAATGGTGCCTGCAAACCCACACCTCCAACACCACCACCATATGACCTCAGTCATGCCCAAAAACCTCCCCTGCTCTCTTCCCACTCCAGACTGACGTCTGGACCGTCTGAGTGCTAATGAGTGCCAACACATCCCCCTTGCAGCAGCTGCCTGGGATAAAGGCAGGGCCTGGGAGTCAGCATCACTTTTGTGAGCAATGATCCTTCAGTGGAGGAGCTGGGGCTGTCCAGCTCAAGGATGGAGTGTCCATATCATGCCTGCACCACTGGCATGGCCCATTGGCGTTTCCCCATTCCCTACACACCATCTCCTACACTGTCAGGAACAAGGGAAGATGCATCCAAGCTAAACCCAGGGGACTGGTTTTCCTGGGAAGCCCCATTTAACACAGGCACAGGGCAGTTTGGGGTTTGTGGCTTGGGGTGTTACAGGACTACCATCCCTGGGATCACTGGTTGAGGACATGCTGCCATCCACTGCAGGACCTGCCCTGTGTCTGACTGCTCTGGTGCCACGGGCAGGGACAAGGGACAGTGTTTGCTCATTGGCAGCAGCGGGTAGGGGAAACCTTCTGCCTGGCTGGGTTTCTGTTTGGGAGGGTATTTAAGGGTGTTCTCTAGGGTGTGCCAGCCCTGGCCTCCACCCTGCTTTCACAAGCGCCCTCTCCGAAAGGAGCTTGTTGTTCTCGGTTGTGGAGTGTAATGAGCACCGTGAGGTTTCCCCATGGAAGTTCCGATGGGCAGAGCAGCCACAGGGCAAGCTGAGCTCTGAGGAGCTGGGGACAGCCACGTTCCTGTCTCACACTCCACCATGCCCAGTGGGATGCAGCAACCCAGCTGGATAGAGGGGGGTGGAATGGAGGAAACATCTCTTTGGCCAGGGTTTTGGATGCTGCGTCCTTCCAGGGCTGTGGCCCCACACTCTGTGGGACAAAACTGGTTGGAAACCATGGACCAAGCCTCAAGGAACATGCATGAGATCCAAATGCAGGAGCATGTTCTGGGGCTTTGATGCCCCATGTCCACAGACCACCCTTCTCATCCCACAGAGCCCATCTCTTTGGCTCTGCCACACTGCATTGATGCTCAGTTTCAGTTTCTTCCTCTGTCACAGAGGTAAACAAATCTCAGGGCTTGGTGAACCCAAATGGCATTTTTGGGCTTAGTCGTAGCTATGCAGGAACACGTCTCATAGCACTTGGCTACTGTCATGTCACCAAACCTTTTCATTGGCTCTCTTAAGGAAAGAAAAGTTGGGAGAAAGGATCTTTGTCAGCATCAGCTCAACATCAGCAGCTGCTTGGCTGCTTCTAGGCAAAAAAGCAAAAGCTAGGGAGTGTGCATGCCCAGGATGCCTAAACCTCTGAAATACCCTTCATACCCCAGTGCCTGGCCTGCTAAAGTCTCCAGTGGGTGCCAAGCCAATAGATCCACTTCTCTTTGTCATCTGCTGGGATAAACTGGTTCCCATTGCACTGGAGTGTCCCTGGAGTGAGCCGTGGGAAATCTCTTCTGTCCTGCACCCAGCACAGACCCAAAGGCACACGTGGGGCTGGGGACTGGTTCATGGTGGGCAGCTGGTGCTCTGGCAGTTACCCAGAGAAGGGGCAGAAGACTTGGATGAGGTTCACCTGTGCATGAGGAAGAGAGTGAATTTAGTGATCACAGCCTCACCTGAGGACTGGCCTGGGGGTGCAGGTCCTGCTGGCAGCAGTGGATCCCTGTGGGTCCTATCCTGCTCTCCCAGACCCCGTCCCAGCAGAGGGAGCTGTGACATCGCTTTCCCTGCCAGGACACCAGCCCTGGCCTTTGGAAAGGGACCAAAGAAAACAGTGCTGGGGTCAGGGTAGTGCAGCCTTCGTGGAGAGCTCACTCAGTACATCTGATCACTCGCCCTTTTGCCTTTACATTGAGCCAAGAGTTATTCAGAACTTGTAATTTCGAATATAAATGCATTGATAGGTCTTTAAAAATGCTTTAAAAATAAGAATCAGTTGACATCTGTGCAGAAAGGTCTCAGACCCTCAGTGCAGTGACAGTGTTTAGGGGATGCCAGAGCATCTGTGTGCAGTGGCACAAGGTTGGGACCCCACACTCTCCTGGTGGGGATTCACCCACTCAGGGAGCAGCAGGGCAGAGAAACACCTGAGTATTTCTAACTTGCAAAGAGAAATTTTCCTCCCCTACACCCACACACCCAAGGCAAGCACAGGCACAGAACAGCACAGCTGCTTCACACCAAGCAAATCCCCATCTTCCAACCAGCATAACCACAGCCCCTGCAGCTCCAAAGGGACTAAGTGTGGTCCAAATCCCAGCCTGGACTGGGATGAGCTCACTCAGGTCATTCTTTATCGTTTGCATCCCTGAGATAAAGCAGATAAGCAATGTCAGTAAAGTGTGCAGCATTTTTCTGATCTGGCAGTCTGCATCACAGCCTAAACAGGTACTTTGCCAACAACCCATGGCACAGGCTGCTGACTCTCCCTCAACAGGATATGTCACTGGACCTCCTGCTGCTGCACCCCAGAAACTCCTGCCACCCAGGAGCCATTCATAGATCACATGAAAAATGGCACAGTGGAGCTTGGAGTGCACTTCATCAGTGGGATGTGTCTGTGGAAACACTTGTGGTTCAGAGCTGTGCTTTAGGCACTGCTGCATCAGGGATGCTCAGAAGAGGCTCTGGGCTGCAGCCTGGTGCTGTGCTCAGTCCTGGGAAATTGCTGGATTTCAGAGATGAGGTTGTTTGCACACAAAGTGCTGATACAGCTCAGTGCCCTGGAGAGATGGGACAGAAACATGTCTGTGAAACAAACATTTGACCACTGGAAGGCAACTACCAGTGTGTTTGAAGCATCATCTTCATTTTGGATTTTGCCCTCAAAACAGCACAGGCTGGACTCACAGACTTGTTGGGCACCAGCTGGCCAAAGTCAGGGCTGGCACATCTCAAACTGAGACCACAGTCATCAGAACTCCCCTCCGAAAACATAGCACCAGACAAGATGATGCTTCTCACCAAATGAGAACTAGGAGAGAGAGCAGAATTCCCGAACCCTCTGCTCCTTAAACCCAAACCCCAAAACAACCACTTGCTCAGGAAAAAATGGATTGTAATTATTTATTTTGGGTCCCTTTGAAAATATCACGTTATCTCCTTCCGTTCATGGCTTGGTGTGGTCTCACAGCCTGTGACAGCAGCATCCCAGCCATCTGTGCAGCTCACTCCTTCCTCCAGTCAGTGGGAGACCATGATCCCTTGAAGGTTGGCGGGTTGGAGCTGCCTGGTCCAATCTCAGCTGTTGTCCCTCCGTGCCAGGAACTGCCCAGGAGCATCGCACAGACACGGAGCAGAGTGAGGGAGCAGTCCTGTGGGACTGGTGGGGATGGCTGTAGCTTTCAGCTGCCCCAGGAAGGGAGTCTCTGGCTTGTGTTTTCTGGCAACTTAGAACTGGGTTTGTTTCTCGAGCATAAAAATAAAATTAAAAAAAAAAAAACCACAAAAAAAAACTCAACCAAAAAAAAAACTCAAAAAAGATGTTGCTGCTATCTGCAAAGGGAAAGAAAAAAAATCCATCAGCACCCTGAGGATCCAGGAACAAGCTGTAGTGTAAAAGCAGCACACAGCTGTCTGAAGGCCAAACACAGTGAATTGTGGTGTCAGTGCATGTTGCCTTCCCTTCACCTCTCTGACAGGTACCCTGTCCTTTAACCCTACCAACCAAACCCTGGAAATACCATAAAACAGCAACAACTCCAACCCACATATGCAATCTCCAGAGGACTGAGTAAGATCTCAGGCATTTGGGGAAGGATTCCCAATGCCACCGGGCACTGCCGTCAGCCTGCTCCCACTGGGAATTGCGGTTGATTTCCTAATGTCTTGAAAAGGTGAAGAGTCAAGACAAGCGTGAGTGTGGTTGAAAATCTCAGCTACATGGACTGAGAAGCATCAGACCACAGAGCAGTCTGCATTCAAATGGGTTATGAAACGAAACACGGGCTTCATGTCCTGCCCAGTTACATTAAGGTTGTTGAGTAATGAACTAACACTATTGCTACCTCTCCAAACTCATCCTTTCCACACGAGCAGGAATGTGCCCACACACAGAAGTGCTGAGGTTACCTGGACTCCTACTCTTCCAAAGCAGGTTGAAAACAAGACTTTACATTATCCACATCTCCACCTGCTGAAGGGTTTAACCTCTCAGATGCCTCATCTCCTACTTACAGTTCAGTGTCTACAATGACGTCTGGCTTCTCCAGCGTTTGTCGTCTCCTCTGGATGGCATCCACAATCTTTTTCCTGGGGCCCAGTGGGATATTGATGCTCTTCAGGTCATTGTCTGAACACAGCATGAGGGCCTCCAAGTCAATCTTTTCCTTCTTCAGGATGGAGATGAACTCAAACATGTGCAGGGAAGCCAGAAAAGTTTCCAAGGGGCTGGTGTCAGGTTCGTCGTCATCATCTAAGCCCAGCTCCACCTCATCCCAGGGCAGCTCCTCTGCGTTCCTCTCCTGCAGGCTGTTGGCACTGCCAATGCTGTCATTGAGACTTGGCGAGCGCTGCAGGCGGCTCTGCAGTTTGACCCCCATCCCATCGCTGCTGTCCTCCCCCAGCGCTCCCCCGTCCTCCCGGCCGATCCCGAAGAGCCCGCTGCTGACGTAGTTGCGCCGGAACACCATGGTGCCCAGCCCCGGGCGGTTGAACAAGGAGTCGTGTCCAGAGTCGGTGCTGACCTCCGAGTGGGCTGAGTCCATGTGCAAACCTGGGTCGCTTATGGCACGGGAGACAGTGTCTTCATCCGTAAGGAACATGTCTCGGATATTGCGGCGAGTCCACTCCTTGGGGCTGGCGTACGTGCCCTGCTTCACAAACATGACGTCATTTCCCAGCTGCAGACCAGACAGAGACCGCACGCTTTTCCTCCCATCTTCGTAGATCTTGAATGTCCCATCCACCTGCTTCTTCTTCTCTAACTTCTTTTGTATTTTCGTCTTCCCCTTGGCTGTGCCATGGATGGTGGCTTGTGAGTATGGCAGGGAAGTCACCATAGACATGTGCTGGAACTTCTTGCTTAAGGTGCTGCTCGAATAGCTGGAAAAGCTCATGGTATCCGAATTATCTGACATCTCCTTTCTGTACCGTTTCTCCATCCTTTCGTGGTGCTTCTTCTGCAGCTTCACGCAGTCCTTAATCCTCCTCTCGGCGTCCCGAAAGGCCTTGTCCTTCAGTTTGCTCACCAGCTTGGGGTTGAGGCTGCTCTGCTTGGCAGCAATCGAGTCCAGGTACCGCACACACTCCATGTGCCCCTTCATGGCTGCCATGTCCAGGGGGGTGTGGTAGTCATTGTCCAGGCACCAGATGTTGGCCCCAAAGGAGATGAGGAAGGAGAGGCAGTTCAAGTGGCCGTTGGCTGCTGCCAGGTGGAGAGGGGTGTTCCCCCAGATGTCACATTTGTCTGGATCGCCCCTAGGCAGCAAGAAAATCAACTGGTTAGCATGCAGGGATTGATGGCAGACCCCACTGAGATATTCCCAGCTGTGCAGGGGCAAATCAGCACCATGAATTCTTGACTCCTTGAAATATCAAGCTACACACCTCTGGTTCCTGCAACTTAATTTTAATGGGGTCTTCTGGAGGGGTGTACTACTGAAATGGAAACATATGCCTCACATGCAAGTCTGTGGCAATGTGACTTGAATTTAGGTATCACGAAAAATGTGTTCCCACATCAAACCAACTTCTGGAGAAAGGCAAGTAAGGTTCTGAATAGCCCAGAACTGAGTTATGGGTCTGATTCCAGCTCAGACCTTAAGCTTGTTATAAAATTTCAAATCTCAAATATCCCTTTAAATTCTACTCAAATTCCACCTTCAGATCTTGGCTTCATTCAGACTCCTGGCAGGGGGGCATGCCAAAATGCCCCTCTGTGTGCCACATCCTGGGTTGGACACCTTGGGATCCCACCATATCTCATGGTAACCCTCAGGTAACCCTCAGTACGATTCTGAAACCCCCCAGCTGCTGTACCTTCCCACCCACCTGTTCCTTGGCACCTGGGGAAATCTGTGGCACAAAGGGGGATGTTGGCAGGAGAGAATAAGAGTGATTTTGCTGTCATTGGCCTTGGCATTGGGGTTTTGTGGGGGATTTTGCTGTACCATGCTTGGTCCTGATAGCACGGCTGGAAGCACATTGGTATTAGCACATCCTGAGAATCCAGTTTCAGAGAAAGTGGAGATTAGGTTTCTGCACTCCTCAAGAGCTGGACACTGCCAGTAGCATCTCCATTCGCACTGTGCCAGCCCCTGCCCCAGCAAGCTGCTGGCAGGACACAACCATTTGTTCACATCTCCTGCCTCCCCTGCCAGGATGAACACAAACCTGGGATTCAAGGGAAGTCTGTCCTCCTGACATTCCTCTGTATTTGTGCTCAGGTGAAACGAGAGAGAGTTCACACCCCTGCTGGCACCAGCCCTCTCCTGAGCATGTGTGCTAATGATATGCAGCCAGCAGCAGTATCTGTCAACAGGGCTCTCTCCCTCCGTGCACATGGATATGGCAAAGCCTTTTATTAAGGCTGGGCAGCTCCACCACCCTTAGGAGCAATTCCTCGTGGGTAGCAGGGCTCAGCACAGCTCCTGCTGTTCCCACAGCACATTTTCAGTGAGCTCCAGAGGAACCCAGCACTGTTCCTCCTCCACACAGACCTCAGCTCCAATCCATGGTGACACCAGGAGTGCAGAAAGCAAATCACAGAATATAGAGAATTGAAAGTGACCTCGAGGTCACATCAAGGATCATCAGGTCTAACTCCTTAAACACACACTTGAGACCTTCAGCAAGGGTTATTTAACTCCTTGCTGCTTTAGGGTCTGTGTTGAAGAGAGCTGGGAGCAGCAGAGCCCAGAACTCTATCCCAAATCCCATGTGCTCTGAGCTATGGCTTGTCTGACTTCAAAGAGTCCAAAAACTTCTCCAGGGAAAGAGCAGGAGATCACAGGAGCAGAGGGACTTCTTTGCCCTGCTGCTTTGCACCTTCATCACTTTGTGGCAATGCACAAACCCCAGAAACAGCCTCATGCAGCACATTCATCCCCACACAGGGACCCCACTGCCTGCTTGGAACACTGTCCAAGGGGCAGCAGAGACAGAGAGGAACTGCCCAGTCAGTCTAATGCCAAGTTTGCAATCCTCAGGCTTTAAAGAAGCATTTAAGCCTGTCCAGGGGTTAAGCTGGAGATTATTTGCACCCAGAGCATGAACTTCCTAACTTCACTCACTGTGTGAGGTGCACACAGCTTTCTCTGTGGGAACATGAACAGAAACTCCATCATAAACATGTTTTCACTAAATTTACAGGAGCATAGTAAGTACAGCCTTGAGCTCATTGGCAAATCCAGCAAGTTAATCAAAAGGTTTGGAACTCTGTAAGGCCACAAAAACCCACGAACCCTTCAGGACTTCTGAGCCAGAGTCTTTGACATCTCTCATAAAGGAGAAAAAGGTTTCAAAGATGGGTGATGAGGAGGGGGAAGGCAGGAGATCACAGGGCTGAGGAGCCATGAAGCCAAGAAAAGGAGAGGAGGGATTTGGCAATGCCGAGTTTCCAGGAGCAGTAAGTCCCAGCCCTTGCCTCTACCCTCGTAGTGACATGTCCAGGCTGGGAAATGCATGGGGAGGATAAATATTTGATGAATTGCAAGAGAGGAGTAAATTATTGATGGAGCTGGATTTAAAGAGCCAGTGAACCTGTTCCACATGAAACTGCTGGTGCTGGTGGAGAGACTCCAGTGCATGAAGGGCTGTTGGTTTGTTTTGTGTGCTCTGAAAGGGCACTTGTGTGCCTGGCATGTGTGGGCAGGTGAGCCAGGGCACCCCAAGGGTCCTAATGTGTGTGTGGACTCATGATGTGGACAGTGACTGAGCAGTGGACTCACTGGAAACAGTCTTGCTCCCTAAAACAAGTGTGTGGATGCTCAATCCATCAAGTACCTTTTGGAGCCTGTTCTCAGATCTGTCTGGTCCAGGGGGCAAAGCCAGGGAGGTCCTAGCGATTTCATATGTGAAAGTCTACTTTCCTCAGAGAGTGAGGGGAAAGAACATCAAAACCAGCTTTCCCTGGTCATTGCCACTGTCTAGAAACAAGAGTATTAGAGCAAAATTAGAAATTTCAAGCCCTCTTCTCTATAAATGTCTGCCTCGGGCACTAAAAATGCATCAGAAGGAAAGAAGAAAGGTGACTTGCAAAGTAGAGATGTTTGATTCAACTCAGATAATAAACATGAGGCCCTCCCTCTGGCAGGTGTCTGTCTGAGCAAATCTTCACCTCTGGAGTGCTGCACATTAGGAGATGCTGACTGCAGGGTCCACTAAGTGGGAACGTATTTTAATAACAGGTGTAAAGCGCAGCACTTCTCAAAGCGCTTCAAAGCGTTTTTGAGCACTTAGTCAACTCCTGTAATAATCATTATTAAAACACTGTTAATTGGGCCCCTTAGGTGGACATGTGCATGTCTTGAGTCACTGTGTTTGCACCATGACATGCATGCTCACTCCCTTCCTGCTGGTTTTTCCCCTCTGCTTCTCCCATAGGATCCCAATTAGCCGGGGAATCCAGGGGCACTTACAGATGTTCTTCCCTGGCTGCGTGTGTGAAGTTCCTCCGATAACAAAGGGCTGGCTCACCCTTGGCTCATGGGTGTGTGTGAGGAATTGGGCCCTCACACTAGGAGCCAACTGGGTGCAGTTGGCATGAAATGGTTTTGGATTGAGGAAGAGTGAAAAAAAGTAATTTATGGCTTGAGGCACAATCCTCACTACCTTCAGCATAGTTAGTCAGGGTAATGACCCAAGCAAAGCCTGGAAAAGAGCAGAAAAGATGAGGTTTTGGGCTCAGAGCAGAGCTTTGGGTTCTGTATTCCAAGTTTTTCCCAGGTGGTGATAACCCAAGGATTCAGCTGTCCTCCAGCTTCAAATCCCCAAAAATCCAGCAGGGATGCTATAGATGAGGGTCATGCCAGGGCTCTCTGCCTCTTGTTCCAGCAGAAAGCCGGGCTGGCAGTCCCTGTTGGTGCTGGGGCAGTGCCTGGGGCCACATCTCCTGGTTCAGCACCTCGCCGTGCCCAGGACTCTCCCCCACTCCCAGCAGACAGCTCAGGTGCCGGAAGCCACCAGGCTGCAAGAGTGCCCCACCCTGCTCCTTCACCATCCTGGCAGGTTGTCACCCAGGGAAGGTCCCCACCAACACAGCCAGGCTGCCCCGGCTCCCACGTGGCCTCCAGCCCTGTGGCATGCAGAGGATGTACATCACCTTCACGTGCCTTTGCTGCAACCTCCGCTGCAACCCTGCCCCAGCTGGGGTGATGTGATGCCCTCGAGCAGCCTGGCTGATGTCAGGAGCCACCAGCACCCCCAAACCACTGCTGACCCACTTGTCCCCTCTGCCACTGACATCCAAAGTATCTGTGCCCCCTGTTTTTGTAAGAGGGGAAAATAAGGACCAGCTCTGCTGGGTGACAAAGCTGAGTGAGGACCTGCAGACACATCCTCACTTCTCCTGCTGTCCACTCCAAGGAAATCCTGGCTAATCCCAGCCAAGGCCCCCAGACTTGCCTATAACTGGAGCTGGACTGGTGCCCGCCACTGCCACAGCAGCGCCTAACAAACCACTCTGAAGAATTAGTGTTTCTGAAAAGCTGCAATGCTAAATGCCAGCTTGCCTGCCTCTTCCCAGCCGTCATGTTAATTGAGTTTGTTTTCCTCACTGGAGCCTGGCCAGGAGGAAGAAAAAGGCTTTTTGTGTAGCAAACAAGAAGGATGAGCCACTGCTGATTCCTCCATCCCAAACCCTCTCTCTGTCCATTGCAGAGGGGGCACAGAGGCACAGACACATCACCAGCTGGTCAGGGCAGCGCAGTAAACCTGCTCCGTTACCCCTTCCATGTGGTTGGGGCAACGAGCTTCCCTCAAGGATTTCTTTCCCCCCTCTTGTTTCAGCCTGACACCATAATCTGCTGAACACACGTGGATGAGGCTCCTTCACTGATGACAGAGCCTAGATGTGTCCATCAGCCTGGCAGGACATTAGAGCCATGATTTTGGCCCCAGGAGCCCCCTCCCACAGCCCTGCTTTCTCAGGGTCACCCTCACTAGGGCAGTCCATAACAGTCTGGCCCATAACACTCAATGTCCCAGCTTGTTTGGGCACTGCCCAGCACTGGCAAGGAGATTTTGGTGTTTCTTACTGCCCCAGGACTCCCCCATCACCCTCTGTGCTTTGACACCCCTAAGCAACCCAGATGGAGGCTCACCAGGCCCCTCAGAGCCTGAAGATGCTTCCCACCCCATCCCTGCATGGAGCCAGCTCAGCCCTAGAGCCTCCACTCCCCAGACACTGCTCCATGCCACAGTCCCACCCTCCCCTGGCTCATAGTGCAGGGGTCTCTGAACCAAAGGAGGAATATTTTGGCAGCAGAGGCCAGAGAGCAATTCCCTGACATTTTGGGATACTCAGATGCCTCCCTCTTGCCTCACAGTGGTTATAGTGCAGATATAATAGTAACATATATAACACAGCATGAAGTTTCATATCTGAACAGGGCTTAAATACTGTGGCACATCATCCTGGGCACTGGCAGAAAATTACAGGCTCTGTCCTCAGGCTCTCCTGGCTCTTGCAGAATCCCACTTCTCTGGCACCCTTGTCCCCAGGCTGGGGTATTCCTGCCTATCACAGCCTGAAAGCCAGCTCCAAGGAGCAGGGATGTGCTTTCCTCCATGCCAAACACTCTGCTGGTCTCTCTGTGGCCCCAGGCAAGGATCTGACACATGGAGATGAATGCACGAATGCAAACACATCCTGCAGTCCCACAGCCACACACCTTGCTCCATCATCCATCATGTAAAGGGCACTGGGCTTTTGCCAGGTTATTTTCCTTGTCAGGAACAAATGTATATTAGGTTGTTAATTAAACAGCAGCCAAGCTGCACTCGAACACGATTTGAGCCCACAAAGACCTTTTAATCCAATGTGAGTTTATAAAAGCAGCCCTTGGGCTTTGTGGAGAGGCAGAAACTGCTGGCTTGGATGGGGGTTGGCTGAGCAGACAGTGGTGCTTCAGGGTGCCCTGTAGTGGGGATGAGCAATATGAGGAGATACAGGGGTAAGAAGAGATTATAAAGTCAGTCCAAAAGGCATTGCCTTTCTGGAGGGGCATTAATCCATTCCTTGGGCCTTCCAGATTGACTTTTTGGCCATCAAAGAGTCTTTGGAACCATTTTTAACTTCGGGGTGTCATCCTCTGAGCATTCCTCCCATGTCTCTCTGGCCCTGGCTAGCAATTCCCATCCTGACAGGAGCTCTGGGCAGGTTTTGCTGGGCACAGTCTTTCCTGGGCAGTACACAGGGAGTCACAGGATGCTCCACTCAGAGCACTGAGTCCCTTCCAGACTCAGAAATAATCTTTTCCTGAGCACACTCCTACTGTATCTGGTGCTCAAGGACCTCTCAAAGCCACTCTGTGCACAGCCTTCAGTTCAGGATCTGAAAGGAAATGATTTACAATGAAAGGACAGCAATGGATGGAGGAGCTCTGCTTGTGAGCACAGGAGAGGTATTGGTACTGCACGAGCAAACCAGAGTATCAGGATATGGCAAAACAGAACAGTGCAGTGGAGATGTGGCTGGTCAGGTACAAGAGCTGCTAACACAGCCCAGGGTGGATGAAAAATCTCTGCATGGGAGCTGACAGGACCACCAAGCCAAATGTGGAGAAGTAAAACCCTTCCAAAGAGGTGTGATGTCCATCCAGGCTGCTGACCTCAGTACCATCCCTCAATATTAGAAAGACACAAATCAAAATCAGCACCACCAAGCCCTCAACACAAGGCAGAAGCCACTCCAGCTTTAGATGAGCTACTGGAGCAGAAGGAAGCTTTGGGATGTGTTTTTGGGGGGTTAGTAAGAAATGGAGAGTCACAGACTTTCCAGGGGGAACTAGGAATCTTTAGCACAGACCTTATGTGGTTCCCCCAGCACCAAGGTGTATATCCCTCCAGTCTGACAAGTCCCCTTAATCCCACTCCCACCTCTCCACCACATCCACATTTAGGGAGACAGAAACTCTTAAGATTTGGCAGCCCAGGGTGAGGTACAGAGAGCCAGACCAGTGTGGAGCAGGCCCTGTGGAGAGATGGCTTTAAGAAATGTGCTCTTGGAAAACCTGAATTTCCCAGGCTCCAAGTGTACAACAAGCTGTCCAGTGGTCACATACTGAGACCTTGCTTTGGGTAAAACAGACAAGTGCTACCCACTGCCAGCTGGCACTGCACACATCATCCCTCTGTGAGCATTCTTGTGACAGAGGGAGCAGTTATTTTTCTCTGTCCCCTCACTTAAAAGGGCTTTTCCATGTCAGCAGCACAATGTGTTTGTCTTTACAGGACCTGTAAAAGATCACAAACCACTTGGAAAGGGAACCTCATCCCTAGCCAGGGTGCTGCAAGCAGGCTGGGGGCAGGAGCACTTACAGGGTCAGTGGAGGTGGGAAAACACAGAGCAGTTATCAGGAGTGTTGGATTAGATTCAAAGCACCACAAGCAAAGAAAAGTAACAGCAGGGAGGACAGGAGTAGGGTTTTTATGGACAGAAGCCATGTGTGCCCCATGTGGGGCCCACAGAGCTGCAAGCAGGGAAGGGGGAAGAAGGGGGTCCCAGCTACCCTGTCCTGCAGGGCAGCCTGGCCAACACTCACCCTCTGCTCACAATCAGGCGCAGGGCATCCAGGTTGCCGTGGTAGGCGGCCCATAGGGTCGGGGTCATGCCATCCTCATCTGGTGAGTTCAGGTCCTTCTTGGTGGCTTCCTTCAGCAGGTCCAGGTAGCCATCCCGGGCGGCTCGGTGGTACTGGTCATTCATGGTGTGAAGGGGTCCCTGAGGCAGCACATGGGTGCCCAGGGGGTCCAGGGGCAGCTGCCAGGAGGGCCCCGCTCGCCTCGCACAGTTCCGCGTACCAGGACACCTGAGAAGTCCTGGCTGGGGAGGCAGGAGTCGTTCCAAGCCCAGCCAGCCAGGCTCCACAGCGCTTCCCCTGGGTCCTAAGCATCCTCCGGCCCCGGCTGCTCCTTCCAGCACGCACCAGCTCCAAGGCACATTAAAAGCTCCAGTTAAGCAGCATCGCTCTGTTGGGCTCAGCACGGCGACAATTCACCGGGTTTACGTGTCCCCAAAGCAGAGCAGGCTGTCAGAAAGGCTGCTGGGCTGTACCCTGCCCAATATGCCCCTATTCCATGCCCCACCTCAAGCAAGGGGCAGCAGTAGCCAGAGGAGGAAGAGTGGGTCAGTGGAGCACAAGCCCCACAGCCTTCACTCACAGCCCTGTCAGAGCTGGCCCTGGATGGATAATCCTGCTTTCTGTGGAGCTCACTGAGAGCAGTGTGGTGATGGATTCAAAAGTAATACCAGGGGTGCTCACAGCTCAGCTTTTCCTCACTTAAAAAAAACAAAACAAATATTTTTTTTAAAAAAGTATTTATTTGTATCTCTCCCTGTTGTCACTAGGAAGACAACAGCAGACCCAGTTACCATTCCTGTCCCTCATCTACCCTGCCTATACCCAGAGAATTCTGCTTTCCAAGGAATTGCAGAACAAACTGCACAACGGGAATCCGATAAACCAAGGAAACTCGTAATGGCCTTCCTCACCTCTTTTCCCTCTCTGGAGACTTTAAAAAAACCCCCAAGCCCTGTGTGTAACTCGGTACTTCACTGCGATGTGCAGTGGGTGCAGTGTCCAGCCCCTGGTGTCTTTTATGCTGACACAGAATTCCCGGCTGGGTGAGAGCGGGGGGAGCTGGGCAGAGCCAGGCGATGTCTCCAGCACAGCGTTCCCGGTTCCTGGGCACCCTCTGCCGTCGGAAAGATGGAACCAAGCCTGGATGTGACCGAAGCACGAAGCTGTCCCAATACATTACACCCAGGGATGAATCGGTGGATTGTATTCCCTGGGATATGCTGACGTGGAAGAGGAATTTCCTGCTACTCTCGTGTTCATTTTACCTGTAATGTCCTGACTCTGGGAATGGGGATCTCCAGGGCTGGACTCTGTGTGTGTCACCATGGCCCTGGGACAGGCACAGGCTTTGGAGAGGGTGAAGCCATCAGAAGGGTGAGAAACGGGAGGAGAGTGAAAAAACGGGGAAGAAATGTAAGACAGCATCAGAAGGCAATGAGCAGAGAGGAACTAAAACAGTGAGAAAGGCAGCTTATTTTTGTTAGGAAAAAAAAAAAAAAAAAAGCCCCTAGACAGGAGGGTGGCCCTAAAGCAGTGCCAGGTGCACCCACGCAAAGTGCAGTGATTAATCCCTGGGTGACTGATGCCATGTCAGCGTTCCGGCTGCCCGGGAACACCTGGAAGTGCATCAGGGCCAGCGTCTGCTCCCGGTGGGGTTTGCTCACCTCAGCAGGTTTGTTTGCACCAGCTCAGCCTCCTGGGCAAGCCCTGATGGGATGTAGTGGCCACTGAGGTTCTCGTTGCTGGGATCCTTGCAGGTGAAAAGCAGTACAGTAACGCCTGCAATTCATTACCGACATTATTTAATGATTCTTGTACTGTTGCTAATTGAATTTGTTGCGCCGTAGACGTGCAGTGGCTGCCAGGGGGACTGGGAGCATTGCCCGAGGCAGTAAACACTCTCTATTTTCTGTTTTCTATTGCTGGCTGGTAAGGACAAGAGAGGCAGGGTACACCAGCGTGTTTAGCCCGAGGGGCCTCTGAACTTCTGGCCTCTGCAAAACATCACTGTCAGCTCGGATTTACTTCTGGGAGGCCTGGGCTTCCCCTGGGAAAGGCTGGAGGCTGAGAAGGATCAACCAGTCACCCCAACAGGAATCCCTATGGCTCAGCAGAGGCCAGGCAGGGCAGACCTGGTGCAGCTGGTGGCAGCTCGGAGGGACACACGGAGCTCTCCCTGGGCTCTACAGGGGATCCTGAGCTCTCCTTCCCCATCCCACACAACTCAGTTTGGTGCTGTCCTTGCAGCACAGCAAGGACACAGGCAGGCAGGAATGGGACTGAGTAAACACACAGCAAATGGCCCCAGCTCTGTGCTTACCCTGAAGGGGAAAAGCAGCAGAGACATCTCCAAAAGAGGCATTTCAAGGACTAAAACTTGTCCCCATCCACCCAGAACTGCCGTGAGACTCCTATAGCTCCCCCACAAAACATAGCTGAGTAAAGGGACCTTGAGCAGAAACTGTCCCCTTAGCAGACAAACATTTAAATCATATCTGCCCTGTGGTTTGTGACACAGTTACTCCTTGGAAGGAGAGGAGTTAAGGTCCTGAGGTCCAGAGGAAGGTGATCCCACCCTGAAAAATCAAAGGCAGTGCGTCAGCAAAGGAGAACACAAATTCCCATCCCTAAATCCTGCCCTTCTCTAGTGCTAAGCCTTCCTCATTGATGACAGCATGGGTGGGAAAGGATTGAGTTACCCTCACTGGCACTGAGCAGGTACAAATGCAAATTTCTTCCTTTTCCTCAAAAACCTTTGAGGCATGGAGTGGACTGATTTGAATAGCACAGGGTGGGGCACAATGTTTACTGTGCTCCACTAAGCGGAAAGCCAAGCACAAAGTCATCACCAATAGTAAGTTAATCGCTTAAACCATCTTCTCTCAAGGAAAGAGACCTCATGCATGTAGGGAGATGGATTTGGTGGGGTGGCCTTGCTCTGTGGTGACCATGACCGTGTGACCGAGCAGTCCATGCCATGATTAGCAGTGTTGTCAACTCATGCCCTTGCTTAGTAAATAACTCTTATCTCCTCATCTCTTTTCAGCTTCCCCAAAATCAGCTATTGCACAAAATGGATCACATGAGTTTCTCTGAGAAGCCCACAAAGCCCTGCTGTCAACTCCAGACATGGTATGAATTACAGAGACGTCCCAACAGGTATAAATTCAACTGACCAAGCTGCAGCAACAGAGAAACTTCTCAGCCTGGAAGGACCAGAGATTTGGATCCCAGGTGGCAAAACAGGTTGGTGGAATGGCTTTGTTTGGATGATTAATTCACTTTGTTTCAGTCTTTTCACTGAGAATCAATGAAATGCCAAACTTGGCACAGGCTTTAGAGGGCGTGACAACTCAGGTAGTTCACACCCTTCCTGCAGGAACTGCTACAAATTATGATGTGATGGTCCAGAGATTCCCAGAGATTTCTAACCTTTTGGTGGCCTGCTTCTCAGGAAGGAAGTATAACAATTTCTCAGAATGTTTAGTGTCTGACATTTAGAATTTAAACCACACTGCCTGTTTGCCCAAGGTTATTTGATCCTGTAAGTGCTTTTTGGTGATTTTCCAAATCTTGCATCAATAAACACATAAATGTTGTGTGACCAATTAGACACGCTTCATTAAAATGACCTGAGATCTCCCTGAGCAAGAGCATCTTAAGTGAAAAAAGCCTTCAGGGAACCAGGAAAGGAAAGTTTGAAAATGAGCTCATCGGTCTTCTTGCGCTCCTTGTCTCAGCCTTCCCTGTTCCTGATATATCCTGTCCATCACGTGTCCTGCTTTGGCCCAGTCCTGGGCTGTTTCAAAGGCACCTCTCACTCATGGGCTTCTCTTCCCAACAGCACTGAACCCTCAGGCAGAGCCTTGGTTGAACCATGACCGAGGAGCCCGGGCGGAAGGACAGTGAGCTTGGACACCCCCACTCCAGCATGGGCTGTGGACACAAGGACAACAAAGCCAGCCTGGCCTCGAGCCAGATAGCATCTTTCAGCCACCAGTCCCCCTCCACTCCTGCCTCCAAGGAAGTGTGGAAAAAGGGCGGCCGTATGTTCTCCATCCTGCTGGCCGTGCACTTGGCCCTGCTGGCCTGCACGCTGGTGAGCAGTGGGGCTTTCGAGAAGATCGCCGTGCATGACTACGATGTCTTCTTCCTGCTGACAGTCATGATGCTGATTGTCATCATCTGGATCATCTTCTACCTCGCCGGCACCTCCCGGTGCCCAGGTGCCATCCTCGGCAAGGACTCCCATGCCGGGCCCATCTGGCTGAGAGGTAGGTGCTGGGGCTGGAGGAGAGATACAGGATGGACAGTTCATGGGAGCATCAGTTATTACAAGGGCAGCAGCAAGGATCTGGGCACATCCTCTTCCTGCTGATGGCACCATGCCCTGCTTCAGGCCAGCTCCTGGTCCCTGCACTGCCAGGTCTCCCTGAATCCACGAAGGCTCTTAGTAACTTACACCAGGATCTTTCCCACTGCTTTTGCAAGAGCTATTAGCCTCAGCATACCAGGCTGATTGAAAATCACTTCCAGCCAAAATTATAGTATGATTTTGTTGCTGCCAAGATAATTTGGGTTTTGGGAGAGGAAAAACAGTAGTAGGAGCAAAGGCTCTTCATGACAACATTTCCTCTTCTTCCTCTCATCCATCTGCATTAGCCCATGTGTGCACACCTCTGTCCAACCACAGATATTTTTGTTCCCCAACAGGAGGCCTGATCCTATTTGCCATTTTCAGCCTTGTCATGGATGTGTTCAAAATAGGATATTACTCGAGTTTCTACAGCTGCCTGTCTGCAATCAAAATCATCTACCCCATTGTGCAGGCAATATTTGTAGTTGTCCAGGTGAGATGGTTGTGCTGGTTGTGATGGTTGTGACGGTCTTGGGGAGCGGTAGAGAGACACAAGCACCAGTGGAAGGAGCTCTGATCTCTTGGATTTAGTTCAACTGCCCCCACAGCAAATGCAAGGGCTTAACTCAGCCCCCACCCAGCCCACATCTTCTCCCTCCAACCACATCAGCTTCCACCTATAGCAGCTCAGTTCAGTCTAGGGCAGTGATTTAAACTTGTTACCGTGCCGTGACGTTTTTGTCACAAACTCTGAGCAGCCCCCAGCCAGCCAGGCCTCCTTTCCCATGAAGAACAGAGGAGGAGGACAGTTGAGGCAGGTGCTATCTTGCAGTTTGAGAGCCCACACAGCCACCTGCTCTGGGACCATGCCAGGGAGGGAGGAGATCAGAGAAGGACAATTTAGACAGAACAAGGAGTGGCCATAGGCAGAGCAATGGCAATGGGAGAAAAGAAAGAGCATCCAGCAGAGGGCCAGCATTACGAACTAGGCTGGATGGACCCAAGCAAAAGAGGCCCCAGCTTGCTCTGCTGGGAGATCCCTCCTTCAGAGGGATGTGCTTTGCTTTCTTTTTTTGCTGGAAATAACAACTCATTTTCTTTCCCCTGCAGACGTATTTCCTGTGGGTCTCTGCCAAAGACTGCATCCACGTGCACCTGAATGTTACCAGGTGAGCACTGCTGCTCCTTGAATCCCACTGGCCCAGCAGACTTGGGCCCTCACAAGCACTCTGTACTCTCTCACACAGCTGAGATGTAACCATAATAATATGGTAATGGTATGGTAGGATAATCCCTTAATGCCATCCAAAACAAAATCAGCTCCATCTCCACCTAGACTTAGATCCCAGCTCAAGCAGCTGTGTGGTTAATGACCTGTGGGTCTATCAGGGTTGGGATTCAATTCAAGAATACAAGCATTACTCAAAGCAGATAGTATTAAATAAATAATTATCATTAAATAATGATTCATAGTTGACTTTTTCTTCCCTGGGGAAGAGAACTATGTAGTGGGCAAGCCTCGGGCTAAAATAAGATCTTGTCCACTTTTGCAAGATCTACTGAATAAGAATTCAGATATATTAATTTATTCACTACTGAGAAGCTCTTTCAAAAGCAACAATGGGAATCAAACCCTGCTAATTCTCATGAGCATGGACAAAATGTAGGAAGAGAGTGAGAGCAGCAAAGAAAGGACCAAGATTTCTAGCCTGGGCCACTGGAGTCCTTGCACTTCAGGCAAATGCCACAGTCCCTCTGAGCACATGGATGGGAGAAATATGGCCTAGAGCCACTGCTTTAATGTCATAAACCTTCTCCTCCTGCAGGTGTGGTTTGATGCTAACGCTGACTACAAACCTGGCGGTGTGGATGTCAGCAGTGACAGACGAGTCTGTCCACAAGGCACATTCAAAGTTGAAGAAAAACATGACAGAGGAAATCTTCAGATGGCTCCTGAAAGGTAATCTGCCTCCTTGCAAAGCCATCTGGTCCAGGGAGAGATCCCATCAGGTAGAAATTGTTCCCCAGCAAGTCAGATTTTATCGCTTTTCAGAAGGTCTGTTTAGAGCTGGTGGTACCTTTATCAGGGCTGGTTTGTTAAAACCAAAGTTTGGATGTTCATTTTCTAGCCTCTGTCAGAGAGGAGTCTGAGAGGTGGAAGACAAATGAGATGGGATTGAATAAGGGAAGGAAAAAGAAAGATTTGACCTGACAGTTAACTTTTTAAGAAAGAACCTGGGCACAAGAAAGCTGAGGGTGAAGTATCCTTGTTTTCAAAGTGGTCACATATTCTTTTATTCTTTGTGTTGATTTTCACTGACCCCAAACGGCCAGTTCTTCAGGGAGAAGTGTTGGTTCCTTGTTTTGATACCATGGCATCTGTCTGGTTTTGTCTTGTTTCAGTGGGAATGAGAAGCAGCTCAGTTGAAGAATGCAATTGCAACAGCCAAATCTGCCAGATCTTCAAAAATGGCTACTTTTGGCTGTACCCCTTTAACATTGAGTACAGTCTGTTTGCCTCTGCTATGGTCTATGTCATGTGGAAGAACGTTGGACGCTTCATAGACCACCACTCCCACCACATTCAGCGCCTGAAGTTCAGGCTGTTCCGAAGGACCTTCTTTGTAGGCATCATGTTGGGCCTCATCATCCTCGTGAGTGGTTTGGGAGTCCTCATCCTGTACGAGGTACAGGTAAATTCCAGCACTGAATCCAGCAAGAAGAGCCAAGCACTCACCATGTACTACATCTTCAACATTGTTTGTCTGAGCCTGATGTCTCTTGTCTGCATCGGTGGCTCTGTCATCTACCGGTTTGACAAGAGGGACATGGACCGGCACAAGAACCCCACCAGGACCCTGGACGTGGCCCTGCTGATGGGGGCAGCCTTGGGCCAATATGCCATTTCCTACTACTCCATTGTGGCCATTGTGGCCAGCACACCAAGGGACACTATCAGCGCGCTCAACCTCACCTACGCCCTCCTAATGATCGCCCAGCACACCTTCCAGAACGTCTTCATCATCGAAGGCCTCCACCGGCAGCCCCCCAAGGAGGACTATAAGCATGAGTCTCACCAGAAGGACCTCTATGGGCTCACCTTTGTAAACATCAATGCAGTGTCCCTGCGGGTGCCCGATACTGGCAGCGCTTTGGCCACTGGCACAGCATCCGGCACAGAAGCCACGCACACTTCTGACCTTGTGAGGTCACTTACTGCCCCCAAGAAGATGAACTGGAGGAGGAAGTTCTTGAGGGAGATCTCCATGTTCCTGCTGCTGAGCAATATCATAGTGAGTACATGCAGGGAGAAGAATTTGTGGGGGATGGAGAGGGCTATTAGCACAAGCGAGGAGGGTCTGTGAAGGAAAGGGCGTGGCCCATGGAAAAACAGTCCTTTCTGTGCCTCTGCTGTGCATTAGTTACATTTATAAATGCAGAATTCTGATTCCCTTGTCTCCTAAAAAAGAAACAGCAACTGTCCTAAATTAAGGCACCTTAGGCTACATCAACAGACCTGTCGCTTATCACCAGACTATCAGACACAAGAGGTGGGTGCAAGAGAATAATCAGCTTCAGTATTTTTATTGTGTATTAGTGGATGTATGGGATATCTTATGAAAAGCAATAAATTACATTAAACTGTTCCCTTCACCTCCTAAAGAAAGGATGTAAAGTGCCAAATATCTGGCATGAAGTCTGGGTCTTATTGAGAAACAGCAGTACATATCTTCTCAAAACCCATGGCCTAGGAGGTTGCTCCTTTCCTGAGCAGCTGTGGCTGCAGGTCCTGATGTACCACACACCTTTCTCACTGCAGTGCTGTTCTCCCATTTCCTCCCACAGCTCTGGATCATGCCAGCGTTCGGTGCCCGGCCCCAGTTTGACAATGACACAGAACTGAACTTCTATGGTGACTCCATGTGGCCGGCCATAGTGGACATTTGCCTGCCCTTTGGGATCTTCTACCGAATGCACGCTGTGGCCAGTTTGCTGGAGGTCTACATCGTGTCCTAAAGAGCTCCCTTGCAAGGAAGATGAGATCCTCCTCAAGCAATCCATCCTCTACCTACCCCAGGGCTCCCCAGATGTCCCCAGGGGTCTCCAGCACTGCCTGAATCATGTCCCCTTGCAGTGCTGGGGCATTTATGAACTGTCAGTGAAGATCATCCAAACATAGTCCAGATTTTATTTTTGCTACTTGTGTGTGGATGTGCCTGTGTGTGTCTGAAGTTCTTAAAGCTTAAAAGAGAACAGATAAGAAAAAGGAAGGTATCTAGGGTGGGATCATGGTAATTACCCTTGGTTCATGCAGAGACTCACCTTCCCTGTAAAGCCTGTTCACTCCATGCCACTGATGGACTCTCCAGACTTTTCTCAGCACCCTTGGGCAGTCGGAGCCTCCCTGCACACAGAGAGCTGGAAACCTGGTGTGCCCCCTGGGAACAGACTGGGAGAGCTGGAGAGTGCAAGGGGCTGACACAGGCCTGGAAGGACAGAAAGGGAAACCACTTCACCTCCTGGTACGGCCAGTCAGAAATCACTCCCCTGCAGAGATGTGAAAAACAAACTGGTGACCACCAAAGGTTTTGGGAAATGTTTTAATCTTTCCTCTCTGTATTGCCCTTGTGTATGGGCCCCCTCAACCCTTCCCTGTGCCAGCCCCTGCCTTCCTCTCCAGGGAAGCATCACTGCAGCCTCCTCTTCCCAAGGAGGGAGAGCTGTGCACGTGGTCCTGGGCTAGCCCTGATGTGGGATTGCTCTAGCACACTTTCTTCTCAGATTTCCTGAATCAGGGCTCAAGAATCATAAAGATGATGTGGGCAATACAGTCTGGGGGATAATAAAGAGATTTTCCTTTTTTTTCTTTTTTTCTGTTTTTAAATACATAATGATTTTTTTTAAAATATATGAACATTTTTGTACGCAAAGTTATTTATTGATTTTCACTGTAACTGAACTCCTGAAGGGATCCTATGACACAGAAATCAATGTAATGTGGTGGCCAATTTGATCTCCAGCACCTGAAGAGATGCTGGTGCTGCACCCTCAAGCCTGTGCATGCTTTGAGGCTTCGAGCACAGCCCTGAACCCAGACCCTGAGGCCCTGACTCAAATTTCTGGGTGCCTGCAGCTCTCCATGAACCACTGAATGACTGAGGGAACTTTCAGAGCAGGAGTCCTGGGCTGCAGGAGGTAGAAATGGGCCCCTCTGCTGTACTCAGCACCCAAGCAGAGCCTCAGAAAGCCCTCCCTACCAGGACAGGAGGGTGCATATCAAACTGGCACAGCTGAGCTCTGTTTGCATCGTGAGAAATCAGGGTTTAACCATTCTAATAAAGGCTTTATTGTTCCATCAGGGTTTATCGTTGCAATAAAAAACACCGCAGAGGTGGCAGAAATCATCAAGCCTTTACCTATGGACGTGTACACATCTGCCAAAGAAAAAACAATAAATTGAAATCACGGTACTTGAAATGGAGTGATGCAATTTTCCACCCCACAGCCCAGGTTGACGTGTTTCCAACCACCTTCCCCTCCAAGCCCAGATCACCAAACCAGCAGGGACTGGTGTCTCTGGCTGCTCTAACACCAGTGTTCCTGCCTGCCAGCAGCCTTTCTCTGAACTGGGTAGAACATGGGGGAAACCCCAGTTTCCCCTGCCCTCAGAGGGCCACACTGGTCCAGCACTTCCACTTGGGTCAGTCCTTCCCTTCTCCAGCCTGGGAGTCTTTCCAAGCCTGACTGACCTGGCAAAGACCTGGTTCTATTTTTACCATTAACCCGGTAAAGATAAAATCTTTCTCTAGAAAACTTACCTTTCCTAAAACAAAAGCCTCATTATTCTGTGGCTCCCGCAGTTGAAATTAAGTCAGAAAAGAGACGTAAACAGTGCAGACGTCAGTCCTACTTACAGCTTCACACATTGTTTGAGCCCAAGCTGCTGAGCACACACAGGGGCAGAAAACACTTTTAATCACGCAATCTGCTCCCAGGGGGCACACTCGCTTTCTTCCTATGTGCCCTTGCTGGTTCCTGCTCCCAGGTTCCCAGGAATGGGTGCACTGGATCAAGCAGGGCACACTTTGAACTGCTCTTTTCTTCTGGATAGCTATCGTAGGGGCACTTCTAGGGCCAAATAGATTCAGGATGGGTGTCAGTAGAACCCCCCAACAACTCAAGCAGATCTGATACTGGCAATAATCTGAAATCAACCACTCCAGGGTTGTGGGTCAGCTGGAACCAAAACATCCAACTGTAGTCCTGTTGGGATAAACCAAAATGCTCTGGGGATGGCAGAGGCTCCACAAGGATCCCTGGATAACTTTAGGTATCATCCCTCCTGCAAGCACAGGGATGACAGGGGCTTCCAACCAAGGGCTGCATTCTTCTGCTGCCCTCCATCCACAAACATGTATCTTGGGAGAAGCAGTAGATTGGAAAACAGCTAGTGAACCCCAGCTATATACCAAAAAAGGGGTATATAAATGTCCTGGTTTGGACGACAGGTGTCTGCTAGGAAGGGCAGGAGCCTGCCTTGGAATGAAAAATGTAAACCCCCTCCTTCCCTATTCCTATAATTTTGAAATCAAGGGGCTCTCAGGCAGAGATCTGGGGATAGGAATAACAGTTCTTTACTAGTATGTGTAACAAGGCAAACAAACAACAACTACAGCATTAGCAACGAAACAGAACCAGGGACCCCATGACAGCTTTCTCAGCTGAGACGGGGAGGGATGGAGGAGAGGCTTTGTTTCACAAACCCCTCGGGAGGGCAGTCAGTGCTGGTGCTCCTGCAGGGCTCTGAGGAACACTCAGCTGGAACAGCAGGGATGAGCTGAGATCCCGGGCCAGTGGCTGAGGTGGATCAGCAGCTGCACGGCGGTGCCTGGCACTGCCACATGTCCCAGCAGGACAGGGAGTGCGAGGCCACCAACAAAGAGGGGAGAAGGAGAAGAAGCAGCAGCTCCTTCTGGGTGATGGTGAATTCCCTTCTCCCAACCACAACAGCTCTGAGAGCCTGTCCTGCTCTGAAGCTGAAGAAAACCAGCCAGCTCTCAGCTGCCCCTGCCCTCCCTCTCTCTTGCCCCCCTTCCCCCCTGGGCTCAGCCAAACTCCCTGTGTTTCCTAAACACCCAATAATGCCAGCAATCAGCTTTCCCCACAACTAATGGGCAGAAATTCCAGAGGTGAGAAGGAACGAAAGGAAGGACAGCCAACAATAAATATAGGGGGGTATATATATGTGTATATATATAGCCAGAGGGAAAGTGAGCATATATGCAAAAAAAGAAGAAAAAAAGAAGCCTAAAAATCCAATCCCTAAGAAAATTCCACTGTAAACCCTCTTGTGTGCTCAAGGATACTAGAAGGTGTCAGCTCATGGTCAGATACTGTACAAAGGGATGTGCTCCAAGGCTGATGAAGAATCATCCAAATGTTCCTGGGCAACTCTCTGGCACATTCAGTCTCACAGGCATGTCACCCAAACCCAGGCACACCCCTGGAGCAGGCACTGCCACATCCTAAGTGCACTAATCCATGCCTTTCCCTGAGTTTCCCCTCTGGCAGGTGGTGCAGCTGGCTGCTCCATCACTGCCCCTTTCTCCTCAGAGCTGGGACTCAGCTCCTCACAGTCCAGTTAAAGAGCAGGATGCATCTTCTTGGTGGAGGGTTTGGTGGAAGGGGAGAATATCACAAACACAAAGTACCCAAGTTATGGGAAGGGATCACACCTGGTCCTTTGTGAACACATCCCCATTTGTGTCAGATCCCTGCAGAAAAGCACTGCTGGTAGCTCCATCTTCCACACCTGGAAGGAGGGAAACTGAGGCATGAGAGCTGGGTGAGCAGAGAGCCTGTCAGAGCAGAGAACAAAGCTGGCCCCTAAGGCCACCAACAGCATCTTGCTGACTGCCCCTGCCAGAGCATCCTTATGGAGCAGAGATTCCATTCCCATTAAGGGATGGGGAACCAGACAGAGATGTGCCTCATGGTGACAGTTTAAATGGCAGTCACTGCAAATGAAGAGCTACAGAAAAGCAAAGGGCTGCCCTGGGCCACACCAGGTCCTGCCAGGGGCTTCCAGATTCACCCACTTTGGTATAAAATCCACCTTGGCCTCCCAGGAATTTGAGCACCTGCTGTGCTGCCGAGGTTTGGTGGAACTATGAATCCCACAAATAATAATCACTCCCCAGGGGTTGGCAGGATTAAGAGCTCAGCACTGGTTGAGCTCAGGAGCTCCAGTCCCAGGACTTGAGACTGTGTGAATGTCAAAAAGATCTCAATTCAGAGCCCAGCCTGAGGGACATGGTGCCAGAGCCAGCAAGGGAGAGCAGCAAGAGAAGGAAGAGATGAAGAGCAGGAGATCAGGAATCATTGGCTCAGAAAAGAGCAGGGAAGGCCATCGCCAGGGTCAGGCCTGAGGCATCATCCCACCCCTACCTGGGTTTTGCATCCCCTCCTCTGCTTCTTAATCATCTGTTATTTGAAGGCGAGATTTGTTTTATTAGGGGAAAAAAAAAACCAAAACAAAACACCATTTATCTGGGTGATTTGCTGAGGTGTGTCCGAGATGGGAGGAATCCAAGTTAATTATTATCTGTCAGTGCAGTAGATGGAAAGTGGATAGATTGAGAAGGTCACAAGGCTGTCTGTGAGGGATGGGATTGCAGCACAAGGTGCCTGTGAGCAGGATCGACTCCAGCTGAGAACCAGGTCAGGAGGTGGTGGCAGAGGAGGCATTTCCCAGTGGTCCTTAGCAGTGAGGAGGAGCTCAGTGCTGGCAGGAGGTCAGAAAGACCTGTACCATGAGCCAGCAGGGAAAATAGAGACACACAAGTGGAGCCAGGCCATAGCCCCAGAACCCATCAGAGGGGATGGAGGGACAGAGCTGGGCAGTACAGCACAGCTCACCCTCAACCATGCTGGATGAAGCTGCTCTTTGCAGTCACCCCAGAAGTCTCTGACTCCCAGCCTCAGGGAGACGTCGCCGCTGTGGTTATCAGCGCCAAAGGAAGGGCGTGGGCTGGCCGGCAAGATGTGAGGAGCCCCGCGTTCCTCGGGTGGCCTTTGGGCAAACTCCACGGCTGAGCACAGAGCTCCTTCCTCCCAGGCCCTGTTTACAGATCTGCTGAGCCTGGCCTGGCTGCTATCACTGCTAAGTGCACAGATAGCACCATTAATAAGCACACTGCTGATAGCACAGGGGCAAACATTGCTCCTAACGTTTAGCAGCTTTCTCCCAACCTCTGAGTAAAGGCAGCTTCTCCAGGGCAGTCATTTCTGTGATCGATCCAGAGAGTTGGACTCACCTTCTCCTCTCCTGCCACTCTCACGCTTGCTTAATTAAACTTGTGTCAATACATTCCAGTAAAACAGCTGTTCTTCTTCAAATTAAGGACCAAATAAGGAGGATTAATCTGTTTCCCAGAGCTATAAAACTCCTCTAGGTTCAATTTCAGCTCCAAAGCCAAGATAGGGCAAGTCAGGCTAGGAAGGATGCCTCATCTTTGCAACACAGATGCTCAGTCCCATTGACAAAACTACTCAAGCACAGCAGGTACCAGCATTTTATTTCAGATCCATCTTTGAAGAAAAAACCTCCAATTTCAGCCAAAGTTTAGGATACATTTAGACTCACGGCCTCCATTTCCCACTTCTGTGTGGCCACCGCAATTTAGGATCATAGCACTGAAAAAGAACAGGTTTGTTAATGCCTTGCACAGAAATAGTTGGCTTTGACAAACAAAGAGACCACCAAATGGCTCTTGGGATGTCCCAGTTCCCTGCTGATCTCTGGAACAGAGTCTGGAAAAGAACCAGGTCCCTGAAAGAGCTCAACTGCACTCAGGGGATCTCAAAACATGAAAGCAAGGAGCAAGGGGATCCAAGAAGGTTGTCCAGACAGGCTGGAGATGCTGATGCTTTGGGGGAAGGCAGAACAAATCTAGCCATGGGTATTCATGAACTCCAGCCCAGACTGCAGCACCTGGGCTCCACCACAGCAGTGGAAGGGGTTGGTCAGACATTAAACATGACCCTTTTGCTCGCAGACATCAAACAATGGCTGCACCAGCACACACCGGGTGTTCTCACCCAGCAGAAATGGGCCCCTTTCAGTCTTGTTTTCCATCCCTTTCGTCACATCCCCACACACGATAACCTGTGCTCCCCCACCCACTCCTGCCCCTAATCAGCTGCTTGGGAACTATGTCATGGCTCTAAACTCCCAGCTCATGTGTTTGCCAGCTGTAAGGACCTCAGGGCTTGGGGGTTCATCCTGGGACACACATAAGTCCTCTCCTTCCAAGGCAAGGTCCATCCTCTCCTGATGGACCCTCTAAACTCACCAAAATTCAGAAATGGTGAATCCCTCCTGCCAGCCACAAAACCTGGGGCATCAGCTCACCACAGAGTCCCAAGCCAGAATCAGTTTGCCCTGCAAAAGGAGACGGATCAAGAACAGCACGGCTTGGACCTAAAGCATCCCTGCCCACACATGGCCAAGACTGTGGGGCTGGCACATGTGGGTCTCACTTTGAAGTCAGCATTAGTAGGTTGTAGTTATCATCTTCAAAAGCAGCACCTTTGTGCCAAAAGAGCATCAAACTGGTGTTATCTGTGCACCAGTGCAGGGGTGGACTGCAAGCTTTACCTTTGGGGTAAGATTTGTGCCCTAGATAAAAGCAAAAAGAAATGGTACACGTGAGAAAAAAAATTTTAGGATCTACCTAAAAACAAGGGAATGTGGAACTTAAGTGGATTTTGGCCAAGGCAGTGTGGGTAAGCACTCCCAGCACAAGCTTAAGCCAGGAGATTAGCTCTACACCTGCCTGAGCCATGGCACAAATTAGTCACCACCGTTTGTGGTTTTACCAGTTGGCACATCCTGCACCGAGCCCGTTGGTGTGAGGCAACCCAGCAGGTGCATAAAGGAGCTGCTCCCCATTGGCTGCCTGTGGCAGATCTGAGAGCTTCCCACTGGGTAATTAATGTAATGACAATAATAGACACAAAGTAAATAAGGTGGAAAGAAAATAAATCAATGGGCTGTGAGCAGAGGCTGCATTTAGTGAGGAGCAGCCCTGACGGCTCCTGTCTGCACCTTGGGCTGTCAGAGTCTCCCATGTGTCCTGGTGGCATTCCAGCCGCTGGTTTGAGATCGGCTGCGTCCAAGGCTGTGCCGGCTCCTCGGGCAGCAGGAGGCTGCAGGCAGGTAAGGGTTGCGTTTGGCCGCTCCCCACAGCACAGCTACGGGGTCAAGGGTCCCTCTGTGAGCCCTCTGGGCACTTGGGTACCTCCTGGTGCAGCCTGAACCGGCTTCCTGCTGATTTTATGGCCTCTAAGCTCCCTTTGGAGCAGAGAAGCTACAGCCCTAGAAGAAAGGAGGGAGTTCGCCCCTCTGCTACCAAGTTAGGAGAATTTTGGAGAAAAATGGGGAAGATTTTAGGATCAATCTCCACCAAGAGAAGTGCCAAGGAATTCAAGGCTTGGGGGTTCATCCTGGGGCACACAAATTAATCTTCTCCTTCCATGGAGAGGTCCATCCTGTCCTAATAGACCCTCTAAACTCACTTAGAGAGAAACGCTGAATCCCTTCTGCCAGCCACAAAAACCCAGGGGATCAGCTCACCTCAGAGTCACAGGGGCAAGGGCAGAGAGAGCACCTCTGTGCACACACAAAAGAAAAGGGAATCACTAAATTTCAATCCCTCCTCAATTTCTCCCCAAGACTACCTATCACAGAATGCTTAAGGTTCCCCCGACTCTCAAACACATCTCAGGGAGCTTTTTATTTCACTCCAGCCACTCTTCACTACAACCAGAGCCACACCCTGGAATGAAAGCACCTTTCCATGTACCAAATCTGTAGAGAGGCTGACCTTGCCTGATTGCTTTATGTGAGCAAGATTTCCCTCTCAAGAGCAATACAGTCCTACCTAAATTTTACCAAAAAGTGGATGGAAAAGCTCCCAGACTCTACCTGGGCCAGTCCCTCCAGCTCCTCTGTGTCAGAGTCCTCACAGCCTTGTGCTACAAGAGGAAAAAGAAAGAAAAAACAAGTACTAATTAATTCTTATAATTAATTTATTAATATTAATTGTTTGCCAGTCTCAGCCCATCTGGGTGTGAGTTTGGATCTCCCAGCAGCTTATTCCAAACTTTACAGATCCTTTGTTTATTCTCTCCAATTCTGCGACAATTTGTGTGACCATTCAAGGAGCCTGTAACTCTCAGAGCCCAAAAACAAAAGGAAGAGGTCAGACTCATCAACTGAAAATCAAACAGCTCTGAATTTCAGAGCAGGTCTGAGCTTGCTCTTCATTTACACCTAATCCTTACGGCAGCAAAGGGAAAGAAGAAAACCTGAACTCAGGGCTGGAGAAGCTGTGAAAGGTGAGGGTGGGAATGGTTTGAGCACCTCTGGTCCCAGCAGCTCCTAGTACTGGTGGGGCAGGGCAGAGACATCAAACACCCACTTTAATGCTGGTGTATCTGGACAGGTTTTGGCAGAAGGGCCTTTCCCCGCTGCCCTGCAATGACTGTCCACTGGGAAATTTTTAATGCCTAACCTGGGCTAAAAACCAATCTCCTTTTCCCCTCCATTCAGCTTCTGGAGAAGGAAGGAGAAGCTGCAAAGCAAGGAAGGGACATCACCACACAAGTGGCCTTCACAGCACAGCACACAAGCTCCCATCTCAGCACATCTTCCCTTTAAGCCTCCCCTTTTATCAATGCAACAAGTGACCCCTAGGCAAATGAGCCATGTCTGACAAGAAAGTCTCCAGGCCTTGCCATCACTGCAAGAGCAGGTCAGCATCAGCCCCAACAGACACCTCCAAGATCCATTATGAGAAGTTCTGGCTGTACCGTCACTGCTCTTCGGTGCAGCAGAGGGACCGGCAAGCTCAGAAGGCTGGGCAACTCTTCTCAGGGCTGCTGGCCATGAATGTGGTGTTTCTGGGCAGTGCCTTCATCAGCAGCATGATCTTCAACAAGGTGGCCATCACTCTGGCAGACGTCTGGATCCTGCTCTCCATCCTCAAGGTCCTGTGCCTGTTCTGGATTATTTACTACCTGCTGGGCACCAGCCGGCAGCCACACGCGGTGCTCTACCGGGACTCCCACGCCGGAGCCATCTGGATTAGGGGTAAGTTCTGCTTTTACTTCTTCTCTCATGCCTTCTTCCAAAGACTTAGAAGGCAAAGCAACTCGTGCCCTGTTACTAGAAGAGCTAGAAGCCATAGGATATGCAGTTAGGGCATTGGGAATCTCCCAGTTTGTGTCAGGCTGATGGGCATGGTGGGTGCCATGGAGTGGAACCAGAACAGCCAGGAAAGCCTGAAATTTGGCTTCCCTTCAGCCTCCAGTCAAACTTTGCTCTCAGATCCCTTCAGAAAGAGCAATCCAGGCATAACCCCTTTCCAGGATGGCAACTGAGCATCGTGGGAAAGCCATAGGAATGATTTTAGGCAGGAGCACTTTGAAAAGTGAGAGGAGAATCACTGTGTTTATCCTCCAAGAGCACCAGTGGCCCTATGTCAGCATCATCCTCACTTAACATCACCACAGCCTTGTTGCCAGGGAAGGATTCTTATCCATTGAGTCACATCCCACTGACACCCAGGCTTTCCTGGGAGATTTTCCCCTTCTGTATTTGCCCCACCTTAAGAAACAACCCTTTTCCCAGAAGCCCTACCTCTGGTCTGTCATGGAGTTTTTAATTAGGCACTGTCTTGTTAACTAAGTATAGACAATAAATTCAAGGAAGCTGTAAGGTACTTGAGTACCAAAAGCTGCAGAGACATGTTCAAGACAAAAGGGAGAAACAATCAAAGGGTCCCAACTCCTGCAGATGGGGCTACTGCAGATGGACCTGTGGTCATCTCAGGTTTCCCCCACAAGGCAGAAAGCATCACCCATAATTAACTTACCCCTGTCATTCCAGATTGTACAGGGAAGCTCAAAACCCCCATCCCCACCTTGTATCCAAGGACAAGAAAATACCCTGCATTTTCCCAACACCTTTAACCAGTCAAAGCACACAATCAGGTTCAAGAATAAGGCTCTCCTATTTCCTCTTCTCCTAAAATCACAAGAATTCCAGGAGAAAGATTGCCAGCTCCACACAAATCCAAGAAGCACAAGGCCTCCTGTCCCCAGCCAAGCTCAGATGCTCCACAGACATGTCTGCGTTTATTTACTGGTCCTTTGCTGTTTGTCCAGGGTCAGTGCTGCTGTTTGGCAGTTGCAGCATCCTCCTGAATGTGTTTCAGATTGGCTACAGCACAATCCTCATCCACTGCAAATCCAGGGTGGAAATCTTGTTCCCCAGCATTGGAATCCTTTTTATTTGCACTCAGGTACTGCACATCACCCTTCTGGAAGCTTGTTTATTCTCTCTATCCCATTCCTGGGAGCCGCTGGGTTGGGGGGAAGCTGGGAGACATGGGAAAGTGAATGAACATGGGGCATTCTCCTGAGCATTGAAAGCATTAAAGCATCACACATCACTTCAAACGCTACCTGCACTCCCTGTGTGTCACATTGAGAGACAGGGAAGAAAGATTCAAAAATTACCCTAGAAATACCTGACATACCAGGTCCAGAGGAATTTGCATTGAAGTAAAGTAAGGAGAGAAGAGAGGAAATTTCAGGTTTTGCCAGAGATGTCTTTGCACCAGTCTGAGCCTCAGCCCTTCTTTGTATTTACCAATCCATCCACCCAACAAAATCCTTTGCACACAAAGATATCTTGCACCATTTTCACCTTGCTATTCAACACCAGCCCTCTTTTTTACGGACCCAAAGCCATATTTGAAAAGCAAACTAATTCCCACCTCAGCAGCAAATACAGGACAGAGGAACACGGAGCTTCAGGATGGGCATTCAATGCAGTCACACATAAATGTTGCCCTTACCCAAGGATGCCAGCACCTGCCTCAGCCCTGGGGTGCAGGTGCACACATGTCCCTGCACCCTTGCACAGAGGCAGGTTTGCTCCTGCTTGGACCTGTATCTTCTTGTCTACCTGTCCCTTTCCACCATGTGTGCAGCCAGCTGCCAACTTTGCCCTGCTCACACTGTTACTGTTCTCAACTTGCAGGCTTACTTTCTGTGGCATCACTCTAAGGACTGCATTCAAGTCCAGCACAACTTCACCAGGTAAAAAATGAGGATAAAAAATGTCTTCTAGTGCTCTGAAGAAATTTTTCCTTTCTGCCTGTGATATCCACTATGATTCCTGCTAGAACTGTGTTTGATCCTACACAGGCCCTATATTCTGGGTCACACAACAACCAAACTATGCCTTGTTCAGACTCATCCCCCCTCCCCTGACCTGAGCTCACCAGCTCCCTTCAGTTTTCCTTTGTGCCTTGGAGCTCTGCAAAGCTTGTTCCTTCCTGCCAAAAATCTTCCTGCTGCCTGTCTCAGGGACCAGCTCACAGGAGGGAGGATGGGAGAGGGTGGTCTCCCCATTCCTATCACTGGGAGGTGTCTCAGCTTAGGCCAGCTTCACCAGGCATTGCCTGCCCTGCTCCTTTGGAAATGGCAAGTGAGAATGTGCTCAGCTGTGTTTGTGCAAAGCCACACCCTACAGGCCTCAGGCAGATCGGGCCTGAACACCCCATGTGTGTTCAAACCAGTACCAGCAAGAGGGGAAGGACACACTGGCCATGGACCATCTCCAAACATTGTACAAGTCCTGTGTCTCCTCCCAGGTGTGGGCTGATGCTGACCATAGCCACCAACCTTCTCCTCTGGCTCCTGGCCGTGACCAACGACACCCTGCACATGGAGATCGAGTCTCAGCTGCGCGAGGTGGAGCAGCGATTCGCAGGCAAGGCTCCTTCACATCCCCACTGGTGTTAGGCTGACACAGATGACTTCTAGGGAAACAACATTTCACAGAACCCTGAAACTGAGGGCTAGAAAAGGAAAAGCCCACCATAAATTAGAATTTTTTTCTTGCTTTTTCCTATTAACTGCAAGCACAAGACTGCTAGAGTAGAAGAGGCTCATGTGACTGCTGTGGTCTTCTTTCTGAGGATACAGAGGAATAAAGGGGAATCTAATATTCCAGGGGTAGAAATAGAGAAGGCTTTGTTGTGAAGGAAAAGGAGTCTCTCATCCAGCACCTGTGGTGGTGATTGTGGGTGGGAAAAGACATTAGCTAAACTTTGTTATTCTGAAACCTCACATCCTTTATGACTGAGTAGTAGCCATTTAACTTCCTGCTGATCCCTGCTTCTGAGGCACAGACACACATATTGTGCCTGCACACAAGAAACTCCCAAAGACAGCCATGACATCCAGGCCATCTCCCTCTTAATTGTCACCTTCCTCTTCTCATGCTCCAGGCAACGAGACTACCTCGTGCACATGCCCAAACACGACCATCTGCAAAGTCTTCCAGAAGGGCTACATCCTGCTCTACCCCTTCAACACCGAGTACTGCCTGATCTGCTGCTCCGTGCTCTATGTCATGTGGAAGAACGTGGGGAGACACATCAGCCACCACCACGTCCCGCACACCAAGCCCAAATTCAAGCTCCAGGGGGTGGTCTTTGGGCCACTGCTGGGCACCAGTGCTATAATCATAGGGGCCTGTGTCTTCATGATGTACCAGATCCAGGCCACCAGCTTGGTCCCCAGCCACCAGGTCTTTGTGATCTACTATTCTTACTATATTGTGCTCCTGCCCCTGATGAGTGTTGGTGCCGTGATCGGGACAATCATCCATGCCTTGGAAAAAAAGGAGCTGGACACGCTGAAGAACCCAACCCGCAGCCTGGACGTGGTCCTGCTGATGGGGGCAGCCCTTGGCCAAATCGGCATGTCTTACTTCTCCATTGTGGCCCTGGTGGCCACTGACCCCAGGGACCTGCTGAACAGCCTCAACTTGTCCTACTCTGTCCTCCTCATCTTTCAGAACATCACCCAAAATGTTTTTGTCATCGATGGGCTCCACCGGCGGCGCGTTGTAGCAGAAACTGAGGCCAAACGTGTCAGACACACTGGGCAGCACACGGTGGGTGCAGAGCTGCCTGGGGAAGAGGACACCACGCTGAGCAGCAAACAGGAGTACAGCCAGCCACCTCCTGGCAAGGAGGAAGACACTAAAGAAGAGCAGAATCATGAAGCCCACAGCCAAAGACGAGTGAGCGTGCTGGAGCTGGGACAGGAGATCCGGAAAGCTTCCTTGTCCTACATCCATACCTATTCTCACCTGAGCTGGAAGAGAAGAGTCTTGAGGGAGATCTCGTTCTTCTTGATTTTGTGCAACATCATAGTAAGTACTGTGCTCTCTGCTCCATCCCAGCTCTGGCTGAGCCATGGTAACCTGTGACACAGACATGATCTCTTTCTCTTGTATTCCAGACAAAAAAACCTTTCCCCACTAAATTTCAACCTAGTGGTGAGGCAAGTCAAGACCGGTTTTGCTGTTAATACCCCACCCTCATAATTACAAAGTCTCTCTTTTACCCTTAGAGTCAAGTATTACTGGGTTTCATGGGTGCAGGGAGGAAACAGCTAATAAATCCTTACTTGCCAAGATTTTACCCCCTAGGAAAAACTTCATTAGGCTCATTAAGGGTGTTTCATGAGAAACACGAAAGAAAATGTGGAGCACCAGCATTAAGTCTCTGTAAACATGAGTCTCCAGGCTTGAAACTCACCCAGTAAAGTACACTGTGGTTTGGGATCTTGAATCAACGCTGCAGCCTTAATCCAGTGAAAACACATTGCCCAGGGAAACAGCGAAACCCTGTAGAAAGATGAAGCAGGCTGGGGCAGAAAGGGGCTGTCATTAGGTTTCCAGGGATTCAACAGGATTTTAGTTACAGCAAGGAGTCAACAGCCTAACTATGGGTTTTCCTTCTCCTTACTGGCAAGGAGACTACTGTGATACTCCTGAAATATTCCTACAACCACTTGAACCAGTGCTGAGATTAGGGTGTAAGTAGAGGACAGTTTGTCATCCTCTAACTTGTGTTTCTTTTCCTCACATCTCTCCAGCTGTGGGTCATGCCCACATTTGGGGCTCACCCTGTCTTCGAGAATGGAATGGAAAGGTCATTTTATGGCTACTCCACCTGGTTTGTGATCGTGAACTTCGGACTCCCCTTGGGTGTGTTTTACCGCATGCACTCGGTCGGGGGGCTCCTGGAGGTCTATGTAACAGCCTAAGCCAAGGGGCTGGGGAGAATCAGTGACGCTGAACAAAGATGCAGTAAGCAGCAGATATCCATGTGTAAGCTTCCAAGATTTTTCTCCCTCCAGCTTCTACTTGGACTTCTTGTACAACATCACAATGAATTTCAGAAGAGGTTCTTTGATATTATCCTTTTCTACCATAGAGAATAGACTCAAAGCCCATAAACAAACTCTCACTGCTCTCAGGAATCATACATGCAGTCACCAGTCTGTTTGGCAGCAAGTGGAACTTTACCAACTCTTATTGAGATCTTCCAGATAAAAGAATGCAAGGGCAGAAAAAATGAAGACTGGCCTGCACCAATTCAGAAAATCAAAAGCAATCAAAAAATAAAAGCTGTAACATGACCTTGCCTTACTGAGAATAAACGCTGTTTCTTTCTACAGGCACTCCCAGAGCCTCAAGTAGGAATCACTAGGGAAGCACTGTGGGGGATCTTTACTCACCATGGATGATGTTGTCACTGGTATGGACTAGCCAAGGTCCCATCCTTGCACACAGGGCTAGTTCAAGAGCAAGCCACTGCCACATCCACTGTGAATCTCTCCTCACCCCAACACTTTGGCCCTTGCTGCTGCCTTGCACATCCACAAACCTTTCCTGGGTTTCCATGCACAAAGGAAGGCAGCTGCAGTGAGGTGCCTTATCAAAGACCCATTAGGATTTGTTCCATAGGGATGCCTGCTTTGAAAGCACGTGGGAGAGAGCAAGGGGCTTGTGACTATGGGTCCCAAATTCAGAGCCTGATGAATGGAAATAAATTGAATTTTCATGTGTGTCTTGTGAAATCTCTGCATCTGCTCTGCACTCAACAGGCTCAAAGTCAACTCACTTAAACTGCTCTTGCATTCAGAACTTGTGTGAGGCTCTGAGCAACCTGGCCTAGAGGAGGGAATTCCTGCCTACAGCAGATAAGCTTTATAGTCCCTTCCAACTCAAACCCTCTGGGATTCTATGAGATTTAAGAGCAGGCCTGCTCTATAATCAATCAAAATCTGTCATAACCCTTACCTAAGCATGGCACAAAAGGTATTCTCATTATTGCTTCTGTTCCTCTGTAAATCAATCCCAGGATCAGTGTGGGTTTAGGATTAGAGCCTATTTATGGGGGGTTTTTGGGATTCCCTAGTAAAGCAAACTCTTCCAAGACAGTGAGGATTCTGCATTTGGGCAGTGATAGCACCTTTCTGTACAACTCTAAGTGAGACTGATTGTATGAGCATGAACTTTGCCCAATAAGTGTTTGTATTTGGGCCCATGTCAACAGAAACATGTCATGAGAAATAACAGCTGGATAAATTAGGCTCCAATAAAGTTAATTATTATTCTCATATCAGTGTTTGTACCATGGGATCCACAGGACATACATGCTAAGGTCTGACCTCAAACCTTCTTCCTAGTGACTGACAGCCTGGGGACAAAGAAGGATGGCACTTCATGGGCAAATCATGACCTGGATTTTATCCAGTTTAATGGATAAAACACTGGTTTAAGTTACTGAACTTTACAGAGCAGGTGACTTTGGATTGAACACTGAATGCATGACTGAAGACATGATCAGCATGGACAGGAATGAATTCCACCAACTCCAACTCTCACCTACAGCCACCACAGATCAGATAAACAGTGAAGGCACTCCATGTCATTTCCTAACAAGGGCCAGGGTGCCTGTTTTACAGGTCTCAACTACACAAAGGTTTTATACATGGTTCACGAACTCAGAAGACTTGATCCTGTTTGATCTTTGATGATGCTATAAACACAGAAATGGCCAAACCCACACAATTCAGGGTCATTTTCCAGAGTAAAATCTTCACTTCTGATTATAAAAAAATTACCACTGCAGAGGAAGCCAGCCCATGGTTCCCTAGTGGCACAAATCACCTCAACGTTAGACAAACAAGATTATAAACCTCTCTCTGAGGAAGGAAAAGAAGTACCCAATTGCATGTTTCAATTAATCTTTATCTTTCTCTCCATAAGTAAGCAAAGAGTTTACAGTGCAAGTTGATTTCCACAGAACAAGGATCAGACTCCAAACACCAAGAAACAAACAAAAAGGCTTCCAGAGAAACTCACAAAGAAACAAAGCAGAAAAGAGAGGACGGAAGAGATCATGAGAACCAGCAGATCCATGTGAGTGAAGAGGCAAAGCACATGGGACACAGGAGGCCCCATTCCAGCTGTGAGGTGCAAGTGCCATACAATCAGTCTGGCCCCACCAAATCACATTCTTATACATGAGATTCTCCAAGTGAAACAGAGCCCTTACCCTGTTTACACCTGAAGAGAGGTGGGGTCAGGATGGGAATAGTGCTGGGTGGCAAAGTGGGTTGGAGATGGGAGGCAGGTGGGGGAATAACGTCTCTCTATTTCACGTATTTCTTATCCTTCAGCAAACCATTCTGGTTTTATTTCACTTTCTAGTGGCCCAGGATTCCATCCTCTTTCAGTGCCCAGAGGAGGAAACCACCTGACTACAGGCCAGTGGAGGCCAGCAGCACACTGGAACAGCTCTCTGGGAGAGGATGGCCATGCTGTTACCATTGCAGCTGCAAAGCTTAGGCCAGGGTTACAAGTCACAGAGTATGTGTCACACTATCCCTGTACGTAATGTGACAGATCTGTGTCCCTGCAGTGATGCCACTGGGTCTAACCTGCAGCAAACAGCTCATGGCCAGCAATTCAGCTCCCAAGAGCCTGAATAAAAGAGCACCAAGGACTATGCTTTGATGGAGAGCGGAGGGTCACAGTTCATGACAGGACCCCTCACATTTCATTGTCTGAAGACCACATGGGTCTAAGACAGCAGCCCCTCCCAGTAGAACATAAAATTTGATTCAAACCCCAGGGTGTCTCCACTCACCAATATGTAACCCCATGATGCTTAACCAAGCCAGGAACAGCAGATCTCCCACCAATTCCCATTCTGGCTTCCCAAAATTTATGCATGCTTGGGACCCAATACATTCAAGATCCAATAACTTCATCGATAAGCAAAATGCCCTGAAGAATTAAACTTTGCCTCAGCACTCTCCACTCTCTACTGACATGGAGATGCTTTTCCTCCTACAACTTCCAAATTCCTCCTACAACTTCCCTGAGTGCCTCCCTCAAACCCTTGCCTTAACAGCAGTGTGCAAAAGACCCTTCTGCTCCCTGCATTACATCAGTTTTCCAGGCAAAGATGGAAGGATATGGTTCCTTTCAAAACCAAGTGACGGTGTCCTTTCAGCCAGTGTGAGAAGACTTTAAAAGTCATGTCTCTTCTCCTTGCTCTCACTGAGCCAGTCCCTTCCTCCCTGTGTGCCCACATGGATAAAACAGGGCTTTCAAAACTAAGACAGTCTCCTTTGCAACAGCCTACCATGAAGGACAGGCTGCAGGGCCTGGAAGCCACACCAACAAAACTTCTCAAGCAGCTTTCCAGGAAAGGACTAGAGAGATTCAGAACCGAGACACAAAGTTTTCCTTCAACATCTTCTCCTTTCATTTAGGTGGGAAAGACTTCTCTATATGCAACTGAGACACCAGGGAGACACCTGCAGCCAGAAGGGATGCCCTGGAAACTTTATGGAGCTACATGGAAGTAACTGCAGTTTCCAAACCCTGTCTCCTGCAGGAATAGCAGCTTCTCCCTTTGCACCCAATTTACAGCTAGTCTTTTTCAATGAAATGCTGACTCTGACCAGGGCAAAGACAGGGTCAGATTGGTTTCCAAACCACATCCAGAAGCAAAAGAGTAACAGAGGAGCTAAGAACAGTCTGATTTCTAGTGCAACCACAACAATGGACAATCCCTTAGATATCTTTAACTCAAGATTCATAGTGAAGGGTGAAGGAAGAGAAGTGAGCTGGGGGAAGGGATGTCCAAGCAGGTCCCGATTAAAGCTTTAAATGACAGGGAGGTAAATGAAGTGATTGTCCTTTTGGTCTCTCAGCTGGATGTGAAATGCAGGAATAGCTGTGATGAAGCAGCACGCCACAGTCCTTAGATCCAGTGTATTTCTCTCAGTAGAGGTAAGTGCTCTCTTCAGACCCGTTGAATTTCAAACAGCTTAACATCTGTGTCATACCAGATTGGGGGATCCACGTTTCTGAGAGAGAAAGACAAAAGTCACTTTACTCCCTAGCCAGTGGCCAGTTACACAGAATTCAAATCTCACAGCCATGATTACAGGAGCTGGCTGCACAGCATGCCTTCAGCTTTGCATAAAAGGAAATCACTGGTTGAGACAATGCACCTTACAGGGAGACAGTATCTACAGCATGCCACAAAGCCAGAGCTTTGCATAAAATCTCTGCACCAGACCCTCTGGGCAGCTTTTCTATTCCCTGATGCTGCCAGTTTCCAAACAAGCAGCACTCCCAGATCAACCTCCTTCATGTCACCCACTCAAAGTTTTCAAGCAGCTGATTCTCCCCAGTCTCTTCCAAGGGAAAAACATCTTTCTATCCTGTAAATATGAGATAACCCAGGGCTGGCTGAGTGCATGCATTCTCTCTGTAGGCCTCCCAAACGTCTGGAAAAGACCAAGTCACACTGCACCCAGCTGGTTTACCTCAAATAAATAACTCCCCACATGTAGGTGCGGAACCACATAGCAGTGCCCGAGTTTGCCTGGTACTTGCGGATGAGGATGGGGTGAGGCACTGGCAGCAGCCCCACCAAGGTGCCATGCTGCAGGAACTTGAGGATCTCCGACTCATCCGTGAGACCTCTGCAAAGACACAGACCAGAAACATCCTTAGCATGTCCCACAGACACCTCCAAAATTGCTGCAGCACAAAGGATCAGCCTAAACAAACACAGCTACCGAGCCATGGCCAAAGAGAACACACCCCCTCTCCTCTGTAAACAGAGTGGAAAAGGGATCAGACAAACAAGATGTTTGGCAAGGAAAGTAACAACTCTGCTGAATCCAGGATGCTTTCAATTAAACCTTACAAGGTTTCCCTTAGGGGCCCTCCAAATTCAAACTCTGCCAACTTCACATTGCTCCTTAAACACCACACAGCCCTTCCTCTCCAAAAATCTCCTTACTTGTCAATGCAGATCTTCTCCACCTGAGGGACCAGCACCTGTAAGAGCCGCATGATTGTCTGCAGAGGAAGCTTTGACTTCCAAGACATCACCTATAGGTAAGAAAACAGCAGGGAAATCAGTGTACTGCATTAGCAAGTTTTTACAGCTGTCTCTGCAATCTCTGCAACAAATGAAGTTTACAATAATCACAAAGCTGGTGGGTGAACTGAGTGCACAGGAGAAATACAATAAATCCTCTGTTCAGATGCCCTTACCCAGTCAGGAGTTGGAGTCCACTGTCCACTGGAGGATGCACTAGAGAGACGCCTTCGATCCCGCCAGGAATGTGATGCCTCCTATCCATAAACATTATTTTTAACAAATAAAAACAAACTAATGCAAACCACACTTAAGAGTAAGAAATACAATGTATTTTCTGCTGATATTCTCCCCAGATTTTCTAGGCCACTATTGGGAAAGACAGCTCAGCCTGTCCCTAGAACACGTCAAGCCCACCCAACCTTCATTCACCAAAACCCATGTGCTCTGACCCAGAGAGTGGCAATATTTGATGAAGTTGGAAGACCCTGTGGAAGGTCACTCCAGTCACCACTGTTGACACTCTGCTGAACAATCTACCCATGGCAGAGTTAAACCAGGACTGACAAGAGACTGTTCAGGCATGCTTCTTTCTCTTGGCACAGAGATTAAAAAGCTAAAGGCCACAGATTTTTCAGCCTCTCTCTACTGAGTATCTTTTGGATTTTTTTGTGTTCATTCTGGAATATCTTAAAGAACATTTTTGTCCAAGGGTAGGGTCCCAGCAACTCCTATCTAATAACTCTTGCCTCTTGAGGAATGACTCACTCAACCACTTTCCATATTCATGGTGGGAAGGAGGGAAGAAAATAACCCTCTAAAATCACTGTCGATCTCTGCACAAGGTGAAAACAGAGAAACTTTTGCCTTTAGCAATGCTCCCTGACTATTCACTGCTACAGCCTAGAGCTGACTTTTCTACAAAACAAATGGGAATAGCACTTCCTTCCAACAGCCATCCTGCATGGACTCACTCATTCACTCGTCACCTTCACAACCAGAAACAGCCAGCTTAGGGCAGAGCTTTGCCAGTGTTGTTCAGCTGGGGAACAGCTTGAGTCAGCTGCTGGACACACATGGAAAGACCCATGATTATGTTTCATGGGCTGCTGGAAGAAGAAAACCTTCCACAAGTTCTCAGTCAAGATCTCATTTAATGACAACATAATTAATTGTGTGCTAAGATGTCTCACTGGCCATGGGCCTTCACCTGGCAGGCAAGGCCAGGAAGGGGAAGTAAAATTAGTACTGGAGTATTTGGGAATTCTGTACATTCCAATCTATTCAAATCCACTCTGAGGGCAGCACCTCAGCCCAGCTTTCATGGGAACACACTGCTCACAGCACCAGCTAGCTAAAAGATTCTGGTAGAGCTCTTCATCCCAAGGGAGATTAAAAAGAAGCAGCAGTAAGAACCTGAGCTGAAAACATAAGGATGAGGAGGTTTCACAGACATCCTCTAGCAATTCTGCACTCACTGCTCTGTCATAGTCTTCATGTTAGAGAAAGCTCATTCAAATGCCCCAGCTCTTGTGTCACAGCGCAAACATGAAACACCCAAGATGATGCAACAGCCCTTCTGAACCACGTTGTGTCCCAGCACCCTGCACGTGTGCACACTGCCTTTAGTGCAACGCCTTTTTTCAGTGGGCCAACAGACCTCTTCTTCTAACCCCTCATTTTTGTTCATTTCGCCTTGACCTTCCCTGCACACCAGTGTCTGGCCTTACCCCACTCCAGGGCTCCCCATCACTCAGGGCTGCAGGTGGGTTTCCCTCTGGTGACAGCTGGGAAGCCTCAGGCTCCAGTGAACGCATAGTCCCATCCTCTGACACCTGGGACTTCTCTGTGAGCTTGTCAATCCCTGTGTTCAAAAGAGGAAAAGCTCAGAAACACAAGTTAATTAAATACGTTTAAAAGCAGAGGGCTCTTCCCTGCCCCACTATGCATAGACACCCTGTGTCTCTGCTGATATTGGAAAAGCTCCTCTTTCAACAGGAGAAGCAAGATTTAGCTTTGATTTCACAACCCCAAAGGAGTTTTTCTTTACAGAAATGCTCCCTGAGGAGGAGGAACATAGGTTCATATGGATAAAGTTAACCTGAGGCAACAGGTCAAGATTAGGACAAATGGTCATGTGGACACTAAGTCTGAGAGGACAGAAACTCAAAGCAGTTTGTTTGTGATCAGCTTGGGCCAACTGATCTGAAACTCAGACTAGAAGGCAATTCAGTTATTCACAGATGTAAACTCTTAATCTCTCCACACCCAGTGAAAGGGTGAGTCCACTCCGTATCTCACAGAGAAAACAAACCTCTCTCCTGTCCCAAAGGTAAACTAAAGCTCACCTGGAGTAGCCACCAGACTGGCCTTCAGCGTCCCTGGTTCAGCAGGGGCAGCAGGACGTGACCCTTCCATGGAGACCCCGTCCTGGGAGTTGGTGCGAGAAATGGGTTCAGGGCTTTTCTTCTTCCGCTGCAGCCCCTTCTGGATGGACTGGGAGTCCGTGGGTAGGTTGGCCAACTGGTGAAAGACATTCCGCTTGCGGATAACAGCATACACCAAATTGGAGTTCCCTGGGAATCACAGCAACAAAAGGAGCAGAGAAGTAAAGCTCAAAGAGCTCTGCCAACCCAGCACAGCCTGACTGCTCCCACCCACAAAGGCAGTGGCACAGGGAAGAAAGAGCAGAGCTCAATATCCTCTTCTCTGTTACAAAGGAATACAGAAAATTCAGTAAAATCCTTCCTAGGCTAAAAAGCTGACAAGAAATGGCTTGGTGAGGGATATTCAAACAGTTGAGAATAAAAAAAGACAGTTTAAACATTATATTAGCATCTATTTTGGAAGAAAAGATTACTAGCCAAGGCTCAACTCTTTTCTATCTTCAAAGGAACTCACAAAAAAAATCAGGGCATTTAATTTGAGGAGACACAGGCTTGAAATAGCAAAGACAAAAAGGCCAGAATTCTTGCTGCCTGAAAGATGGTACAGAACAGAATAAAACCATCCCCTAATATAAAACACAAATTACACCCATAAAGGCTGTTTCTGGATTTGGCAATTGCCACATGCAAGATTCCCATCAGGGAAGTAGAATGGTCATTCTTGATTTGCAAGTTTAAAGCAAAACACTAAATTTTGACCATGTTTAGGGACCTTACTTTATTATTTATTAGGTAAAAGACTGTCATGCTATTAAGAGGAAAGCATAAGGCGTTTCCTGGAAAGCAGCAAATACCAGAACTTTCTTTGGATGAGGCGGTTTGGTCTTCGGCCCCAGAGACTTGCCAAAGCAAAACTGAGAGCCACTTGAAAGTTTTGTCCCATCACCTACACTGCTGAGCAACATGAGCAGTTTCACAGCAACATCCAGCCAGTCACAACTTATGTGTTACATGCTCACTCCTCTCTGTGCATCTCACTTTCTGCAGGAGGGCTGAGGTTATGCTGATAATTAGCTGCCATCTCATTTTGCTCTAACCAAATTTGCCTGGGCCAGGACCCAATGCTGATTATCTACTAACCCAACTTCTCAGTCCTATGTAGCTGATTTCTACACTTCTCACCTCCTCATCTCCTTGGACTTCCTCTGAACTTCCATCTGACATTCTCTTGGACTAAACTAGTGCAAACCCATAAATAAAGCAGTCTGTTACCATCAAACTGGTACTGAATGATGTTGTTGAAAACTTCCAACAAGAAGAAAACAAGATGGTGGTTCTGGACAGCAGAGAATAGGAACCAGGTGGTGGAAAAAGCCTCCAAGAGATGCAGTAACTTGTTAGCAGCCACCATAGAGAGAGACTTCAGGTATGGAGACACTGTGGAAGGCAAACAAATTAAAACAAGAGAAAGAGCCAAGGTGTATTTATTCTCCAAAATACACCACTAAAAGTTGTTTTTATGACCTTCCCACCCTTATACTTCTGAGAAGCTGAGGGCAAACAGTTCCACAGAAATATTTACAAATACAAAGCAAATGAAACAGAGATATTGCCTAGTAAATGGAAGCATTGCTGCTTTTAGAGGGTTTTGTTTAGTCTTACACTAATAACAGTACCTCAGCTGTGCCCCCTGAAAAGCTTCACAACTGGAGCCACCTCACTAAGTCACCAAGTCCAAGGGAAGCACCGCCACCGTGAGGAGGCAGCACTCCCTGCTGGAAAGGGATAGTACTGCTAACTGCCATCATCAAACCTGCTGGCAAATGTCCTGTTGCCACCCCAGGGGACTTCCAGGACTCTGCTGTGCCTCCCTCTGCCCATCTGACCATCCAGGCAGATCTTATCTGCACTCGCCCCTCTAGCACAGGCTGGAAGGGATGAGATTCCAGCAGCAGGCACTGGCCAGTGTTAGGGAACACAGGTAGGGGCACAGGGAGAGGGGAGTGAGAGCACTGTGGGCTGTGGGTTCTCCCCACACAGTGCTCACCGTTCACAACGATGGTGAGCAGGCAGTCAAAGAGGGGCTGCAGCCGCTGGTGCCCACTGGTGATGATCTTGTGAAAGACCTGTAGAAGGAAGGATCTCTTGAGCAAGGCAGTACCTTACTGAAAGCACCCTCTCAACCAAAACCAGTGCCACCCCCACACTAATTGCTTCCTGACACCATTCCTTCCTAGGTAGGGCCCTGCACACTCCACAATTACACAGGTGGGGAAGGCTGCTCTCACTGCAGACTTGCACTCCAGGAGCACAAGCTTTCATTTACAAGGAATCCTTTGAGAATGTGATTAGGGCCCTATAACACCGCAAACAGAAACTGTGAGCTGTTCCACAATGTTCAGGCAGCCTAGGACAAAACTAAACCATCAGGAAGTAAGAGACACCTTCACCTCCAAGAGACTTTGACTCTGAACCCTTATGATAGCTGCTTGAAATGCCACAGAACTAATCATTTTACATTTGATTTTAGTGCAAACTTCTAACTCACATGTTTGTTCTAATTTTAGCTATATCCCCAGACATGGTAAGATTCTGTGCTTACAAGTGCCTTGTAAGCAGTTCAGACATTTGCAATCTTGGCCTTCCCACCTTTAGATGGCATGTCTGTAGAGAAGTCCTAAGCATAATTAAAATGAAGAGATGATCTGAGACTAATGGAATGCAAGAGCAAAACGTATAGTGTCAAGAGCAGTTATGGTGGGCAGGTTTCTTCCTACTCCTTTTAATAGGGATCAGAAGCTGCTGAGAGATTCCTCTCTGGTAAATGAGAACATGACAGAAGGGAATCACCTGAGGTTCATATTGCAAAGCACACAGCTGCTCATAGGCAGTGTTGTGGGCAGACTGAAAGGTAAATGAAACTTGCAGCAACCCAAAGTTGTAGAGATGACTTGGTACCACTGTTGTCCCCACTGACAGATGTGCTCCACGCACATCTGGTTGCCTGGGACAGAGCCAGATCTCCTGCTTTCCCTACAAACAATCAAGTCTAGTAGAGGGCATGAACCCACCCCCTCATGACAGCAGTGCAGCACCATGAGGAGTCTTGTTCTTTGGGATCATATCATGCAGATGGAATTACACCTCATGCATATGCACCCTGCCAGACACATCACCTCAGGTTAACAGTGTGCATCCCACACACTTCCTAGCTATTCAATGGGCTTCCAATCTAGGGAGGGTGAGTATATTGAAGGAGGACAATTATTTGTGGAGCTAGGAGGGTTCAAGAAGTGCTGGAGCTGTACTCACTATGATGAGCAGATCTGCATGTGTCCCTGTGAAGACAGGGATGTCCATAGGCACTCGTACAGAATACGGCTTGTTCAGTCGCACCCCAAAGTTACGCTCCCCACTGAGGAGCAGGAGGATAAAGACCCCAATGTGCATCAAGCCCACTCGTGCTGCAAGGAGAGAAAAACAATGTCACAGTGAGGCCAGTGGAATTCTGTGAGGGGCAGTGAGGACAGAGAAGAAACACTGTGGGACTGATAAAAAACTGCACAGACTAAACCATCCTGATAAGGAACATGCCACACAGAGCTCACCCCATTGTCTATATCAGTGTCCTTCCTAAGCACATCTGTGTTAGGTCTTATCAGTGTTAAGTCTTGCATGCTTTTCCTCATGATGTTCTTAATGTAAACATATCATAGTAGGGAAGATCTGGCTACTTCACTACACAATAATGGAGTTATGCCCGATTTACACACATGGCAAGAGCAGATTGCTCATTTTTCCCTCTTCACTGGATAAGGGACACAATTTTCAACATGAGGACTCAAAACATTAACACATACTAAGGAAGGATCTCCCTTCCCTATATTGCAGGATAGCTCATGTCCTGCTTCTAGCCTCTCATAAACATTAAAACCCAATTAACTGGACAACTCCATGTCTGTAGAAGGTCAGGAACATGCATTAAAGATGCTATCAAGTGTTAGGGAGGAAACATCTCAAAAACATTCTAGCTCAACTGTCAAGCACAAATCATTCAAAATATTGAAAATAACCAACTTACACTGGTCTGCTCTGGCATCATTGAGAAAATACAAGATTGGGACAAGAATGTCCAGAACATCACTGCTCTTCAGCACAAAGAAGAGGAATTTCTGGAAGAAAGGGAAGGATTTCAGACAAGCATAAGCATATACCCTGCAACATCCACAGGACTCAGGACAGGCAGTCTCAAGCTAATCAATCTCTCAAGAATATCAGAAAGGCTGGTGTATGCACTACCTCATCAACTCCAGTGTTACTCATATAGTTATTACAGTAACTCTACAGACCTACTGCAGAACCTGCTTCCAGCACAGAGCTTCAGGAGCTGCAGCCCCTCTCCCAGGCTGTCCCTACAGCCAGACCCCCAGCCCCTGCATCAGTGGGGTTGATGACCACAGCATCCCAGAGCCACTGCCAACTTCACCAGGGCTTGGTCCAGCCAGAGCCACAACAGCCAAGCTGGGATGAAGCTCAGCAAGGAGCAGATCCACACCTTGTTGAAGTCACAGAGTTTCCAGAAGAGGACAAGGAGTTCCTGATGGAATTGTATCTTCTTGGCAGAGTTTGGCAGGTAGGTCTGGACCAGCGGGTTTGATAACAAGCGAGCCACTCCTTTCAGGATGAACTGGAAATCCTGCCAACAGATCAGGAAAGAGACTGTGGTGGGCCCAGGGCTAATGCAATCAGCATGAAATCAGGCACAGAACAGTGCAGGATGGGAACATATTACCTCCTCCCGGTGTATCCTTGAGAGGTAATTCACAAACAGATTGTCTGGTCCAGGAGGCTGCATTCAAAGAAAAGGAGGGAAATGCTTACTGGCAACAAGGTGTATTCAGGAAGCTGACGTATAACAACCAAGGTCTTTCACTTCAGCTTTCTGCTCTGAATGATCCAGCTTTAAATGCAAGGAGACAGAGCACTGCATGGCATAGTACAGACAGGGGCTTTTCACTTAAATGCTCCTGATTCAAGTCAGTGACCAAAATCTAGTATTTTGATCATATATAGGTCTTTAATGACTACGGGACTGAAGCAGGATTGGAACAGAGAGAGCAGACTGCAAGGGGATAGCAGTGCTGGGTCCTACAACTCAACATTCAATACAAGCTGGTGTGAGAGGACCCCAGTGAGCTCAAGAGAGCAGCAAATACAGACTCCAGTATCACTTACATCCACATCATCCATGGCTGTGCCAGTGGTTGTGCCATCCACAGTGGGACTTGAACTGGTGGAGCTGTCATAGTCCAAGGTGACAATCAGCACCTGGGCCGCCTCCTCCACCAGTGGCTCACGGTAGTCAGAGAAAAGCAGGTGATTGTAAGGAATCCCATAACCCACGGGGTCGTAGGCACAGACGACATTCAGGAGTGAGGTGAAGAGTGGAAGTGCATGTCTAAGAAGAAAATGCTTTCAGAAGGCAGAAGCAGGAAAGAAAAGGTACTGCCTTAGAGAGGGACAGGCATATCTCTCCCCAAGAGTCTGGGGCCATGAAAAAACACCATCATCTTCTCTAACCTGTGACAACAGTCCATGACTGAGCAGCCTGGACCCTAATTCCAGAGGAATCTTGTGCAAAATGGGAAAATGGGAAAGGACCTCAAAGCTCTCTAGCCTCTGGAAATACAAGATTATATGTCTTCAGCCTCCAGCCAAGTTTGTGCTCTCCTACAGTGTCACCTGAGGAGCTGGAAGTCCCAGAGGTCCAATGTCACTAGAGGGCAGCATTCATCCGCCACCAACACCACATCCACTTCCCAAGGGAACAGGGTCCACAGCAGGGAACACACCTGCCATTTCCCACAGGGCAGGGATCAGTCCTGCAGCAAACTCCACTGGGCACAGTGCTCAGACTCTCCTTTTGCTGCTGAGGAACACTTCTTACTAAGCAGAAATACTAATGGAGTGTACATGAGACAGGGACAAGGTAAAAGAACAGCCCCTGGATGGTTTCCCATTACCAAACACTCCATGGAACAGATTTGAAGGTATTTCTCCCCTTGGCACCTAGGGCCCCACCCTTTACCCTCACCTGTTCTCCGTAGAGCAGAAAAACTGTACCCAGGGATTGGTGTTGCTGCTGTCTGAGGAGGGAGGCAGGTACATGGCCTCAGAGAAACAGGTCAGCAGCAGCTTCAGAAGCTCTGTCCTGAAAGGAGAAGTAAAGGCCTGGAGCCATTCAGGAGCAGGGACTGAGCATAGAAGGCACAGTCACCACAACAACATGTTAGGAAGGCTCAATCCCATGTAGAAAGTCCTTCCAAGAGAGAGCTAAGCCCATTTCATTTCCTAAGCCATACTGCTGTCACTGGCACAAAGCTCAGCAGAACTGCTGCCTTACAAAAAACAAATCCAGTACAGAGCTCCTTGGCATTTCCAGAACAGCAGTGTTTACCCAGTTCCTGCTGAAGACTGTCCAACTCCCATCTTATACTATGAAAAGCTATTAAAAATATCAGCTGAGTTTTTTGTTTTTTTTCTGTGTTGCCAGTCCTGTCACCGCGGAAAGGAGCAAGCAGAAAGCTCCTTGGGAATCACGGATACTCGCGGAGGCAAAGAGAGCTCATTTCCGCCACATCTCCCTCTCCTGAGCCCAGTTTCTTTTCACTCTGCCTTAGCAGAAGCTCTTACCTATTCAAGTCATGGATGTAGTTGGGCTGTGGAGAATGAGCAAAGCCCACTCCCGCCTCCCAGATGTACTCACAGCTGTCAATGGAGTGGATATCTTCTGCTGTGTCCTGTGGGAGAAATAAGAGGTTGAATCACAGAAGGCAGGAGTCAGAATTGTCAGCAATGGGGGTATAGCCAAGGCAGTTCAGCCCCTCTCTCTAGAAAAAAACAGCAGAGAAGCATCCAGACCATTGAACTGTACAGAAGCTCCCACCCAGGCCTGAAAAAGCAGGTGCTGATGTCTTCAAAGAGTTCAGCCTTTGCAAGCAAGGGACAAAACACAGAGATATAAGTACTGTGCATGATGGAGGGAGACCACATTTCCAGTCATAATTTTAGTGCTGACTTCAGTGGGAATATGGGTCAGTCCTGTGTCTCCTGTGTCCACTCTCTCACACTTTCTCTTTACTCAGTGGTACTTCAGCCACCATCCTGGATCTCTGGGGTCAGATGATGCTCTGTCATGAACATGAGCTGGTGGTGCCCATCTCTCTGCTCTTAAGCTGCAGTCAGACCATGCCCAGACAGGGAAAGTCAGCTCAGCAAAGACTACAGAGGCTGCAGGCAGCAGACAGGCAGCCAGCAGCAAGGAACATAAATCATTCACAATCTCAGTGTCTAATTCCAGTTACCCAGAACCCTGAAAAACCAGTCTGGCTGCTGCCAAGGGAAATATCACAGGTGCAAGTGGTGGGGGGAGGCTCTCCCAGGAAAGCCTGTTGTCACTCTGACTTGTGCAATCCATCCCAGGTGACAGCACTAGACAGCAAGTCCACTTGTTTCAGAACCATTTACTCATAGCACATGAGTAGCTCTGATCCAGCCTTGCCCCTTCAGCCCCAGGTGATACATTTCAACTTTCTTTGTACTACTCAGAAACCCCAAGCAATCAATTTAGTACTCAGATTTGTCAAGGAATTTTTCAGCCATCAAACACACCATTTTTAGTTTGTGTCAGATCTATCCCAAAAAGGAGAGCTGGTTTTTTGTTTATAGACTAAGCCTACTGAAAACACAAGAGTCACTGGCAGGGAGAAAGAAGGTGGGAAATGCACCACAATCTGTTCTCTGCTCTTAGCACACCTGGTAGAAGATCCCTGATTCAGGAATCTCCTCTGAAGTACAGACAGTCACCATACGGATCAGAACATATTTAAATGTCTTTGCTGCTGATACAAAGAGGGAGAAGAGGTGGAAAGACAGAACAGAAGCCATCTACTCAGTCAGATAACTACACACGTGAGCAGGCAAACAGCTTCTTCCTGCCCCAGACTGCAACAAACTGCCAGAGAAAGGAACAAAGTGCTAAAGGTCTCTGCTCTGCTTGCAACAATAGAAGAGCAACTGTTTGCCAGCACAACCATCTTTTCCTGAGAGGTGAGCTGTAGTGTGTGGGTAGTTGCCAGCCACTCCATTTGAGTCTCATCCATAGAACATCTGTTTTAGAAGGCACAAACACCATACTATGAACCCCAAATGATAATCAATATTACTCACTGTGGGCTCAAGCTCAGCAAATCTGTATTTTCCTCCCTGCAGGCTTACAGGAAGCTGGGGGTTCCCAGGGTCCCCCTCCCCATGCAGCCAATCTGCCTCTATGCAGATAATCTCATGATTCAACTTTCAACTCACCACTGTGCTCCTCCGGTGGCTCTGCACAGTGAAGTCAGGACAGAAGAGCAGATCTGTGACAGCGAGGAGCAATGACTCGGCCAGTGGCCGGGCATTTTCATCATCTTCATCTCCCTGAAGTGACGAACAGAAGAGCATTGTCAGTTCAGGGTGAGCAAAGAGCACACAGTAACACAGTATGCCACAGCACAAGATACACTCCCCAAAAATACACAGGGAGGCAAGACATTACACAGGGGAGGAAACTAAAGGAACAAAAACCCAGACAGTACAGGAAAGAATTATTCCCCCCCCCCACCAACATGGTGATGACTAAACAGGAACAAGCTCTTTAATGATCGCAAACTAAGCAAAGACCTGGAGATGCCAGGGAAAAAGAGTAGCACTGTGTATGTACACCTTGCCGTGTGGCTTAGTTTCTTGAAGACAAAAGGAAAAGGAAGCATTGACAGAGAAGAGGGTTTTACATTCATGAAGGAGGGCAATTTAGATGGTGTACGGAGACAGCAATAGGGAGAAGCCAACCAGCAGCAGTAAGGTGTAAAACCCCTCAAAGTTCTTGCTGCATGGGCTGCCCAGAACTGGAGGTGACTGAGCAGGGTGAGGCTGTGTGCATCAGGCATGGGGCTGCCCCAGCCTGCCATAGCAGAGTGAACACAACAGCAGAGAGGATTGTGCCATCTCCAGCATTCAAAGAAATCTCTCCAAGCACTCACGGCTACTCCTCTGCAGCCGTTGCCACGGGAATCCTTGCCAAATCCTGCCTGTCAAAGAGCATCCTGCTCGGGAGGCCTTTTCACCACACACCGGTGCTGAAGGGAAAGGCAGAGAGCAGGAATGGCAGGAGCTTATCTACCTCAGCCAGGCCTCTGTCAGCCTGAGCACAACACATGGCTCTTCAATTACAGCAGGCAGATATGGAGATAATTGTCTGTGTGGCTCTGATCTGTCTCAGTGACAGCAGGGAGAACACCACTAACAGGGCCTGGATGTAAGAGCAGGCACAGAAAGCATGGATGGAGCCAGCTTTGCCAGCCATGCTTTGACTTGTGCTCACAGTCAGAGCTGAAATGACAACCATTAGGGTCCAAGGGGATTTCTTTTCCAAGAGTGATCTTTGCTAAGAGCATCTCAACTGCCAGAAAAAATGTCCCAGCAGGCTGCAGGTACCCCACATCCAAAATGGTGACACACAACAAACCCATACAAACTCCCAAGGAGGACAGAGGAGCCATGGCTCTCGAGAACTCTGCCATCCATCACTCCATCATGAAGCAGGTGAAGGATAATCACAGAGGTATTTACTAAGAGTCCAGGCATACCATCATCTTCAGTTCCCAGATAGAAATCAGCCACCAGACAGCAAAACTGTTGCCCCAGATTAGATGTGATCCTAGTTTTCCTAACATCTCAGGGCTGCATTTGTTATCCCAGACTTACAGGTTAAATGCACATGGTTAAATGACTGAGCACACTAAACCACAACAGCTCCACCCACACTCAGAAGGGTTCCCCAACACAGCACAGGTGGACTGGGCTGGATCACCTTAGGGTGACCCCACCACTCTGAGGCTGAGAAACTCTTCCAGGTGCTAAACAAAATGGAAAAACGGGAGTAACAGCAGCCTGGCTGGATCAGAGCACCAGGCACCCCTGCATGTTCCTTCCCAAAACAAGCTCCTCCATTGTTAAGCCTCTCCAGCACTCCCTGGCCCCTGCAGGGATGAAAGGATGGACAACCACCACCCTCCCAATCACACAAATCACAAAGCAGGACTAGCAAAGACTTCCCTTTTCACCACCCAGAACTTCCTTTTGATGTGCCCTCAGGCAAAGCAGATCAGAGATGACAGGCAGAGACAGCAAGAGGTGCCAGTTCACACTGTACCAACCACTGCCAACCCTTCATAACTGTCCCCAAAGACACTGCACTGCACTTAGACTCAGAAGAGCCACATTCTTCAGCCACACTGACCTGCAGATCAGAATCTCATAGGTGAGGGCTCTCTATGCACAGAGCAGCTGCTGAGGGAGCAAGCAGACAAATATATACTCCTAGTATAACTCAGTATAACTAGTATAACTCAGCTGTGCTCTCAGTGCTGCTATTCCTCCTATATGCAAAAGATACTAAAGCACTTTCACTCTGTTCCTCTGAGAGATGCAAAAGAGCACTATTGTGCTTGCTCTCCAGACAGAAAAATGTGGGGAGGCTGAGATACTCTCCAGAGTTATGCACATCACTCTTTAACTGCAAACAGAACCACTCTCTAACTGCACTTGCTCAGTTGTGGGCTTCATCTCCCAGGTTAGGCCCCAATTAAAACTGAATCACTCAGCTCATAAGCAGGGTATTGAGTCATGATGCCAAGACTTTCTCTGGCACTGTTCACTTTAAATGTGACATTGTAAAATCAGTGCAAACAACACCCTGTTGCATTTTGATTTGAAACTTAAATCAACTGTAATTAATGGAACAAGGACATTTCCGTCTAAGAAAGTCATACAGCCTTCAGTACAGCTCTCATATTCATGAAGAGTCATACCTCCAGTTGTACTGGAGAAGCCTTTCCTCATGTATCAGTGTTCTACAGCTACACACACAAGTGAAACATTCAGAAGATGCAGCAAGAACCAAAGGAAGGGAAAGAATTTAGAAAGTGCTATCTAATTTCTGACCACATAGAAACAGCTGGAATAAAATTGCTTCTAAATACGCATAGCGTCTCCTCACTGCACTTCCCCGTCATCCTCCAGAAAGAAAAATAAGTGACAAGAGACAGACCCCTCCTCGGCCTGCCCCAGGGACAGTTGACCAGAAGAAACCTCTCCAGTCTGGGTCCTCAAAGATATAAGGCAGGATACGGGTGAGGAGCCGACAGCAGTTCAAGACAATTTGTCTCTCCTTCTCCGTGTGGCAGCCACTCTCTGCTCCCTGCACCAGCTTCTCCACAGCCTGAAGGAAACAAAACCAAGGAAGGCAGCATTAGCCTGGGCACAAGTTAGCAAGAGCTAGGCAGGTCTGTCCTGCTAGTGATATCCTCACACAGACTTATAAACCGTTCTTGGGAGTCCATTTTCTGCCAGTTTAATGGTGCTGTTGCTGTTCAAAACTCTAAAAAACAGGGTTAATGATTTTAAACAGACCTTCTTGAATTTCTGCTGTTCCACTGCAAGAGACCTCAAATGCCAGGGCTAATCCATGCAGCACATGTGTGGTGCCACGTGAGACAGACAGCCAAAGCACCAGAAGGCTCCTTCCAGCACTGCTCCATGACACCACGCACTGAAAAGGGCAGATGAGATTAATCAGCCACAGCAAGGACCCAAGATGCAGGCAGGAATGACCAAGGCAGCAGCACTGTGTGAGGTGCTGGCAGGGGATGCTCACACAGAAACACAATCTGACAGTTCTGTCTGTGTGATTACAGCAGGGACCTCTCCTGACTCAGGAGGTGGGAGCTAAGTTGCTGCCTGGGTTAAGCACCGGGATACAGCCTCCAGCAGCAGTCCTGTCAAGGTCCTGCTGCAGAAGAGAGTGGTAGCCCAGGTTTCTCCACAGCCTGTGAACAGGACTGCTGTTCTGTAAAGAGCTGCTGGGCTGAGACACTGCAGCCTATCCAGTGGCTGCTGCAACTGCCAGTGGAGGGTCACTGGGCTTTTCAGAATTGATGTGGGTCTTGCCAGGCAGCAACCACAGCAACAGGAGGCATTGACAGGAGGTTTTACCTACAGACAGAATAAAGCACTCTTTTCCCTCCACGGCTGCACCCACTTGCTCTTACTCCTTGATCCCAAGGGGAAACAGAGGCAAAATGAAAATCAAAACATTTAACAAGGATTCACCTTGCTGGTTTTAAATTCATGAGGTCATGTGCCCCTGCTTATTTTCATGGCAGACTGCCTGGGTCACTGACTCTGCCAGCCTGCGTCACTGCATTAATGGGTATTTAAGTGCTGTTTGTCCCAGCCTGTCACACACTAACTGAGCTGAACGATTTCTCCAGGCACACTTATGACTGTACAGCCTGAACCTCCAATCATGACTGTAAATGACACTTCTCCACAAACACAGCATTGCCAAGTCCAGTGGCACATTGTACATGGCATTGGTCAGGGCCCTCAGACTGGCAAAAGCACTGCTGACCTCTTGTGGGCTCCTATGACGCTGATATCTCAAAATCTACGGCTCATGGATGAAAACTCCTGCAGTCACAAGGCCTCCCAACACACCTGTTTCCAGTAGGGAGAAGAGACCCTATTTTAATCTTGGTTTTGGAAGAAAGAAGACACAGAGTCAAAGGGGCGACAGATCTCATAAGCCGTTCTCAACTCCCAAATTCCTCATTGCCAGAAGCCAATACCAGGGAAAAAGCAATGCAGTCTTCCTCATGTTCATATTTTTCTCAAGTATCCACAACATGCATCTGTCTACAATTCACAGTCAGAAATACCTTTACTATGATTCAGTAAGTCTCATTCACATATTGTAGAGGAGGAAAGAAAAACAGGATGGCAGCAACTATTTAAAACTGGAAAAATGCCATTCCAAATGTTTTCAACTACAAATTCAAGACTAGTCTTGGCATGGCTCAAATCAGGAGCACTGTTAACACCTGCACTTTCCCTAGCAGAGTAAGTCTCGAGCTATTGCTCATTAGCTTGACAATTTGCCAAACCTAACAGGGTAGGAAATGCTGCTCAATGTCCCTGTGCTCCATACAAGGACACGACAACACCAGAAACAGCATCAGGAATTTTCTGTTATCAAAGTAGAAGGAAGAAAAGTCTTAAGATCTTTCTCGAACTTTATCCAGGCATTTGTGCAGTAACAGTCTGCACACTCCTCTGGGATTCTCTCAGCTTGAAGCCAGACTAGTGCATGGTGAGGTACAGACAAGGAATGGGATGTTTCAGCCTCACACAAATATGCAGCTTTGCTACAAAGTCCCCTGAGCAAGAAGCAGTTTATTGAGCAGGCAACACCCAAGAGGACCGAGTGAAACACAGGAAGGGCACGAGAGGAAAAAGGCTCCAAACTGATCAAATGCCAGCTATGGTCTGTGCTTACCTATGAGAGGAAGGGCTTAGAATTATCCTCAGGAGGAGACAGGGACAAGCAAGTGCATTGTGTGTACAAGGTACCTGTTATCCTTTGGAAACTACAGCGCTGTTGATCCAGGGACACCCCTGCTTGCACAGTTACACAAAATAAAACAGCACCAAACTTACCTTGTAACACAAAGTTGCCAAATTTGAAGGTGATTCTTCTCTCACTGCTCGGATCTCTGCAGCTGGTACAAGGGCAAAGACATCCTGCACTGAAGTGGCTGTGTCTGCCCAGAATTGGTCCCAAAAGGCATCATCCGTAGCCTCCACAGGCTGTGGAGAGACAAATGTGGTTACAGATGTAGAACTACCATTCCATAAGGTCCAATCATCAGCAATTATGCCTGGTTTGGGGATGGGATGAAGAAAGAAGAGGTTCAATAAAACACACTAGCACTAGTTTTATACATCAGCCTCTGCTTCCAGGCCTTTGGGTGATTTATCTCCCAAACTGAACATTCCTTCAGACATACAGGAGGCTTCATGTTTATCTGCAACTGCTGCAAGTAATCCAAGATCTTCACCACTGCACATGGGCCAGGCTGTCCTTGTGCACTCTGACACCTTCAGAGCAAGTCAAGGAAGCCCTGAGTGTGCACTGGAATTACTTCTGTTGTAACCAAAGTCTCGAGGAAGCAATCAGGGATATCTCATTAGAGCACAAACAGACCCACAGAACTGACAGAGCCACCTCATAGCACTTACAGATAAAATGTAATTGATCTTTCTGAATCAAATATTTATAGAGAACTGGACTCAGTGCAGCCAGTTACTGCCAAAGCTTCGCTCTTAAAAAGCACTAAGTGTGTCATTCAAAGAGGAGATGGAAGAAGGAGAACAAAGAAAACAATCCATTTCAAACCTGCAGTCTCAGAAGCTCAGGCCCCAACCCAGCCCTGAGAACACACCTCTTTCCACTACATTTTCTGCCAAGAGACAGGCACTGCCCAAAGACAGCTGGGAGTGCTCATCCCACCCAGGGGTCCAGCTACAGGGGTGCTGTAAATACATGCCTGTTTATGACAAGCGGTGTGAAAGAGATGGATCCATGATTGCAGTCCGAAGAGGAAAATGTGAGCTTTCCCAGGAGTTTCACCAGCCACGGTGTGGGCACACTTGGCAGGTCAGAAGTGCTGCTCACCTGAGCACCCCCAGCCCTTGGCTTGGGGTGAGGAGGAGCCTCCTGCCTGCAACCAGCACCAGCTCCAAAGCAAACAGTAGCGCTCGCTAAGGGCAATAATCAGCACCATTGGGTGGGTCTTGCATGTCAGATATGAAAGGGGCAAAAATATAACTGTGTGCTTAATTCAAACAACTCCTGCCCACTCCCAGATCTGCTGTAGATGGCAGAAAATTTGCCCAGCTCTATGCTGTGTCTAAATGCCACTCAGATGCCACTCATGGGAACACAGGTCATTCACAACTCTGTCATAGAGAAGTGCTGCATGGCCCCATTTGCTGTCACCTCCTGAACTAACAGCCCAAGGGCATACGATGTGTCACCACCACCAAAGGCCAAAAAGTGAGAGGGGCCAGCTAACCCAGACTGGTACAGCCGGTTACTGCCCTGAAGCTCTTTGCCTTAATGCTTCAGTGTTCCTGGTCCTAGTCCTTCCAGTCGTGCAGTGAACCAGCCCAAGTAACTCTTCAGTCTTTAAAAACAAAACCAGAAAAAAATAACATGTGTATTCAGATATCTTATTAAACTCAGTCCTAGTGTTGAAAACCTAATTCTACCACCTGGACAGCAAAGCAAGATCCCACCAAACCTCTTCCCAAGGGAAGAGCAACTTTTCCCAAAAGGTTCAAGATCACAGCTCCTAAGAGGGGATCTGTAGGAACACTCCAACCCCATATTCACAGCCCAGCTTTCAGCTGAGCATGTGAAGGAGCTGAACTTTGTAACCTGGGCATGAAACACTTAAATGGAAGGAAAGCTATTTTACATGTCTCATCTCTCATTGTACTCCTCAAAAAGAGCCAAGTATTTGAAAATCTGATCTATATAGTGCATTAAATACCCTACAAATCCTACACCCCATTTCAAACCACACACCACAACCTCATGTAGAACTGCCACATCTACATCCTGGCCGCCTGCCACAGCCACTCCCACTGACAACAGCAAGCAGAAATTGCTGCTAATTGGGCATCATGCATAAATAATGCCTTCACTCTCATCTACAGGGGAAGCAGAAAACCATGTCCCTCTAGTAGACACTGATCCCTTTACCTCTCAGTAGCCTGAGGCCTCCTCAGAGGTTGAACACAGCCGCTGTTTTACAGATGGCAGCACAACATGGATTGAGGAACTCTGACTGAAGTCCCTTGGTGTAGGGAAGCACAGGGGTGATTCCCCGAGCTGTAATGTTGGATGTACAGCAGCATTCATGTCTTGGCTGCCATCTTGGCAACCAGATTACACTAAAACACTGGTACCTTGCATTTTTAATAGCTTTAGCAAGTCAGCTCTTCATCAACAGATGGTATCCCATGTACAATCCTGGGACATGGATTCAGTACTGAGTCACTCACATCCCCACTGCCTCCCTGTTTTAATTACCAGCCTGGCATCATGAAGCTACTCAATCCATATAATATTCATCTCCTTGATAGAACATCACTGGCTGTTTTTAAGCTGATTGTATTCTGCATGCAGCATCTCTGGGGATCTAAATATCCGTTTCCTCAGCTGAGCTCACCCAACAGACTGTATCCAGCTCTGCAGAGGAGAGAAATACCGAGAAATACAGCCTTGTTCACCAGCCAGGGATATCTTCATTTGGAAATGTCAAGATTTAGGTACAAGTGTTGGTACAGCACACTCTGCATACACAAATCCCAGAGCACCTCTAGTCTTGACAGTGCTTCAGCCAGAGAGCTCACAAGGAGCTGAATCCTCAGCACAGGTAAGAAACAGTTTAATGTTCCTCCAGCACAGTGCAGACAACCAGCTTTGCACTCGCAGAGCAATTAGAGTATGAACTGAAGGATCAGTAGCTCGACTCTACTCTGGAAACAGAACTGGCACATCTGGACAGCAAAGGAACTTCCTGACCCACACACATCTCATGGCAGAGGCTGCTGGAGGTACAGAGCTGACTGGCAGAGAGAGACTGATGCCCAAAGCTAGCTCCACACCAAAGGGCTGAGGTAACTGTAGAGCAGAATGTTGCTGAGGACACAGTAGGCAGATCCAAGGTGATGTGACAGAGTGGGCAAGGAGGGAGAATTCTGCCTTCAGTAAAGACCTCCCATGTGCATGCTGGCCAAACAAAGGTAAAACCAGTCATCCTGGACACCTCCATTCTTTGTCTTCTGTTAGTTGTAAATGTTGTGTTTCAGTTTATTTGGAGCACACCACATACACACTGCAGGAGTTAGGAAAGGAAGACACTTGGTTTGCAAGCCTCAAACCAGTTACTGAGCAGAGAATCACAGCCTGAGCAGGCAATCCCCACACAAACAGGAAACAGGAAAACAGAGAGGGCCTGACCATGTCCTAAAAACAGGAAAAGCTCCCAAGGTGCAGTCTCCCCTATTTGTTACTGTCCTTAGCCTGACATCAGCACCACCTTCACTTTCTCTTTTAGATACAGTTCCTCACAAACTCCAGCAGTGTGTGTGTGTATGTTTATACCTCCTCCCAACTAAGAGCTCTCTGAACCTATAACTTAAATCAAATGTCCATTCCTAACAATTCCTCCAACAGGCCCCCACTGGAGGGCTGTCCTAAAACTAATTCTAAGGTTGCTGCAGGCCTTCAGCAGAGAAACCAATGTACAGGCAGCTACTAGCCTTGCTCAGTGTGTTCTCTTTTTGCTTCTTGCCAACATGCCAACTAAGCATCCCACCAGCCAAGGCAGGAATCCTTTGGAGCAGGGGATCAACAGCAGAGCAAGCTGCTTGTCCCTGGCCCAGGTTTCCAGCCAGTACTGCACAAGGCCAGGCAATATGTTATAGCAGTTGCTCCTTTCCACCCCAAATGTGGCAGAACTGTGGTGTGTAATGACCATTCAGGCAGCACCTGATTGAGCCTTAGATCAGTTAACCCTGCAGGGCCAGGGATTAGTTTGAGGCAATTCTCACATCTTTGTACCACCTGTTTGTGAGCCACTGTGCAAAAAGAAATCCGGTGGACAGACTTATTCAAAATATAAATAACTAGTAAGATTTTATCCCTTCTGCCAAGGACAGCACCTCTAGACAGGCTTCAGAGCAATAATATTTTTTTCTATAGGATCTTTGCAGTCAGAAGTGCAGAATCAATGAGAGACTTCAAGTCTACCACCAGTTCTCTACTCTCACAGCAAAGACAATATCGCAAAGCAAACTGGAAAATGGGATTTGTAGAAGTCTGGCAGGGAATGCCCAGGATAAAAGTCAGCTGTGTGAAGTGTTAGTTTCAGCTTTGCTTTTAAGACAACTTTTCTTTTGATCAACCTGAGACTCTTGGACAGCTGAGTCAAGCTTGAACACTGTAAGAAATGGTCTGCCAGGGACCAACCTTTCTTCAAGCACAAAGTGTGCTTTTATCAGACACAAGCTAACAGCCCATTGTACTCCTGGATTTCCACACCAGGGAAAAGGAAAGGACTGGGGTTTGTTCCTCATGTTTGATTCTTCCTGATTCTTTAAAAGCAAAGGCATAGCTCACATTAAAATCTAACAAGCTGGTACACAAGATCAAAATTTCTTATCTTCCGGCTGGTTGCTAGCAGGAACCCCAACTGATTGGGAAAAGAAAGGTGTTTCCCCAGCAGTTAAAGCTCCCAGACCAGTTCCCTGCAATTGACCAGCCCTGACAAACTGTCATATTCACAATCCATGTTTCCCTTCATCTGTTAAATAGGCTGCACTTTTATGGGCAATTTGGGAGGGCTCACACATTCTCTGTTATGAAGCACATCTGTTTTACTATCAAAGGGATGGGCCCTACCAGTATAATGTCTGCAGTGTAATGTAATATATACATATCATATAAAAATCCTAAAGACCATTTATCCATCTATGACTATAAATATACATCTGTGGCATAAGTTAATTTCTTCCTTCTGGTAATACTACCCTTTATAATCAGTGAAATAATTCTGAAGTGATTTTTCTTTTTTAATATTCTTTGGCAGTTAAAAAATCAATTAAGTCAATTCCATTTGCATCCAGATTTGGTTCCACTTTCAAGTTCTGGGCTCCATGTGTGCTGTAAGCATTCAAGTGTTATGTTTCTTACAGATTTTGTTTTTATTTTTTTTTTAAATGCTCACATAGGAACACTCATTTTTTATTTAAGAAAAGCCTGGAGATTATAAAAACTTATTTTTAAGAAAAAATTAACTTCTGTGCCAACGCTAAACCTTCACCAATGAGTGAACAGTGACTTTTGCTCAACCACTCCTTCCCACCAGAGCCTTAGGAACACCATACAGTGCATTCTGAGCTCACAGTTTCATGTTACCGATGATTTGACAAAAATCTCTTTGCCCAGCTCCCTAGTGTCAGAGAAGGCTGCTAAACAGGAGACAGGCTGCTGAGGAAGCAAAGCATGTTGTGAGCCAATAGCTTGGAAGGATTTGTCTCTGTCCATTATTGCAGCCAGGGTTTGGATCCAGGATCTCATGGACCAGAAGGTTTTGCTGCCGGTAAGAGATCAGAAGGCTCCAGGAGAGCCCAGTCATGCGTTCTGCACAAGCAAACACTGGTGCCCTTCTACAGAATGTAAATATGGGAGCGCCAACACCCCACCCTTTTCCACATGCAGTCAATCTCACCTAGACCACAGAGACTTGCCTGAAATTAATCCAGGCAAGAATGAAGCTTGTGCTCCCTCCTTTTTACTCCAGGCCCCAGTGAACCTTCTTCCCTTACACAGGTCGATAAATCAGGGGAGGGGAGCACTCTCGCCTGGGCTCCTGATCCAAGGGATTGCCTCATACAGGATTTTCTTTGTGAGCAGCAGACCGGGCAGAGCCCTATAGGCCTGATTTACCACCCCTCAATCTCTTCATAAGCACATTTCCCCATGAGGGAAGGATAGCCTAAAGCTGAGGATACTCTGAATGATTTCACATGCAGAAGAGACTTTGGAAGAATCCCTTAAAACATTAATTCCCCCACTTCTCTCTTTACCTACAAACACTAGTGTTTTTTAAGAATATATTCACAAAAGCCATTCTTTAGCAATGCAGATCTATGTGATACTGCTTTAGAAAGTATAAACATGTTTTATCCAGGCTCTTCCATAGCCTTACCCACCTATAATTCAATTCACAGCAGCCTCTGTCTCTTCAGTTTTCACAGATTTTCTCCTACCACCCTTTACTCCTTTGCATCCATACCCTTTTCTTGTAAATTAATTCCCCATCATTAACTATTTTTCTGCCGTCACTCTCACACATTTTCTTAGCAGCTGTTATTGCCTTACTTCTAAAAGTGGATCATAACAGCTGCTCTCCATTGTAGCTCAGAAGAATCAGAGATGTGACTGCTCAATAGAGCAAAATCCCTCTGCTCCTTAGACAGAAGGACAGGCTACTAATTTTCTGCCAGTGTGCTGCCAGTGGGCACGCCACTTAAAACAAAAATTAAACAAGCTCCCAGGACATACACAACATATGTTAGACCTCTAGGCAGCGACCCTCCCTTCACACAGCCCTGACTTTCGCTTAACTCCTTCTCCTCCTCACCCTGCAGAAATAAAGCATTATTTCACAGGTCACAGATGGAAATCTCTGCTGCAAACAGCACAGCTGCCCAACAACCCTTTCCATCAGCTATTACCTAAAAACAGGGCAAGGTTCTCCACCCATTATGCGCGGGGGTGGGGGAAAGGATACAGAAAAGGGAGCAATGGCAAACCGTGTGATGTAAACCCGCAAGCTGAATACATTAGGAGCTCTGGACATCCCTTATGACAGCAGCGTCTGCTCTGTTAGCACAAAACGCTGTTCAGCAAGGCACAAGATGTCAGCAGAGGCGGTGACAGGGCCTGGCCAGGTGCCCCTCCACACCGGTGACAGGGTGATGGGCGCAGCCTGCCCTGAGCCCCACCGGCCTTCGGGCACGGCCTCGCTGGGAGAGCCTGGCCAAGGCCGGCCGTGACTACAGCCCCGGCCCCACAGGCAGGGACTCGCTCGGGGACCGCGCACAGGAGTGCCGGGGGTGTCTCGGGCAGGGCCGGCTGTGAGGAGCCCCTCAGGGCGGCGGTTCCCGAGATGGCGCGGCCCCCCTCGCCCCCCGCCAGAGATGGCGGCCCTCACCTGGGTCTTGGTGGTGAGCTGGATCACCGCCTTCCTGAAGTTGAGCTTGGAGTCGGCGCTGCCCATGGTGCGGCCCAGCTGCGGGCAGGGCCGGGCAGGGCTGTCCCCTCACGCCGCCGCTTCCCGGGCCGCCGCTGACGCCATCCCCGTCCCCGCGCCGGCGGCTCCCGCTGCCTCCCTCCCTCCCTCCTCCTGTCAAACCGGGGCTCGCCGGTCCCAGCCCTCCCCTCCCTCCGCCCGCGGCTCCTCCTCCGCCAGCTCTCCATCCCTACATCCCGCCCTGCCGCTTCCCCTCTTTTCCCACCTCCGCCTGTCATCCGTCCGCCACTTCACCCTTTCCTTCTCGCCCTCCTCCTCGCAGCCCCTTCCCTCCGTTCCCTTCCCTCCCACACTTTGCTCCCCACGGCCGTGTCCCCACAGACCCTGCCTCATCTCCACTCACGGCAGAGCACGGCTTTTCTCATTTCTCCTTCCTCGCTATCCCCTCCTTCCCATGCTCCCTCCGCCTCCTCTGCCCTGCGCTTTCCTTCACAGCCCTTCTCCTCCATCCTTTGCATTATCCCTGCATCAGCTTCGTCTGCTCCCATGTCATCGCTTCTCCCCTTTTCTTGGCCCTTTTTCCACTCCCATGCCCGCAGCCTTTGTCCCTTGAAGCTCCTTTGCCAGGCTCAGGCATAAGCCCAGTGACAGCTCAAGCCATCACTGACCACTCTCAGAACCTGGTCCCAAGCCCAGACGGCCCAGAGGTGCAAGCAGGGTGCCAGGACAACAGACAACAGTCTGTCCCTAGCCCTGGGCTGAAAGGAACAAGCACACTTGGAGCACAGACCCTGTTTGAGCACCTTATGAGGAGCTCATTGCATGCGGTGGCCCATTAACCCTAATGAAATTCCACCCACACACAAGGAGAGGATGTTTTATAACCCTGGGTGCTGGGAATTCAGGATTTGGCACTCACTGAACACCTCAAAGCAGCTGTTTGAGGGCATTCAGTGTTGCCTTTGAAGCCATCGTTGCAGTTTTCTGCTCTGAGCAGCTCTGTGAACTGCAAGCAGGTCTTTTTGGTATCCCTGAGTTACGTTTCATATGCTCAGCTCTACAAACCTCCTTTCTTCAGAGGAAGTGAAGTAATTCCAATCGTTCTACAGAAAAAAAAAAAAAAAAAAAAAAGCAGTGTGCTGACTTTCCAGCTGGGGAACACTGTGGGAATTCTCCTTTGTTGACAGGAGTGATGTTTGATTCAACTGAATGACATATCAGATCTGAGACATTCTGGTAAAACCCACAGCAAAAAATATTTTCACAAAATCATGTAATCTGGCTTCTGCTGTCAGTAATTGCATCCAAATACTCAATATAGCAACAATATATAAATAAATGATAAGAATTTATTGTTAGGAACATAATAATTTTCAAAAGCAATTATTTCTCACAAATAATAAAAGAACTCTAGTCCAACTGCCTGACCACTTCAGGGCTGACCAAAAGTTGAAGCATATCATTAAGGGCATCATCCACATGACTTTTCAATAGGCGTGAGAAAGTTAAGATTTTCCCATTTCTGTATTAAAATTGCTTCGAAAAAGATCTGAGACCTAGAGATGGCTTTCTCCCAGATACACCAGAAATGCTTGATTAGGTTTGCTGAGTTATAGATGTCAAGTTAAAGAGACTCCTTGATTCTGGTCTGTGATTCTATTAAGGCAGATGACTTTCTAGGCAGCCACTGAATTTTCAGAATGTGTATATGTGATAGAGAGATCTAGGAGGAGAAAATGGGAGAGGAATAATCTATAATTCCTCTCTTATTCCCATCTTTATCCCCCTCCTCTGCTGCTGTACACAAGAGCTGAGTACTAGCCCCTGCTTTAATCATCCAGGGGCTCCCAGCTGCCTGTCACTGCTGGATTGGATAGAGTTTTCTGACACAAATCCCATCTTTTCTGGATGCACAGTCTGCTGCTCTTGTGTAGACACTTTACATTGCCTTTTCTGCAGGCACCACTGCAAGGTAATGGGGACAAATATAAATCTGTGGAATTCCATCACACAGAAGGTAAAAAAACCCAACAAATCACCAGCAACAACAACAAAAAACCCATTATCTAAACCCACTGTTATTGTCAGAGAAGTTGATTTGGATCTTAGAATCTCTGATGGGTTCCAGAGCTGACAAGCACAAATAAATTCCCTTGGGCCAAACTCCAGCTAGGAGAAAGACCATCATCTCTAACCCTTATTTCATTAAGGTGGAAAGCAAGCACCAAAATCCCAAGAATTTTTCCAGATTTACTTATATGTAATAGACACCTCCTCAGAACTCTATAAATCCTGCTTTCCCTGAATTTTAAGCTCATTCCATCCTTCACAAAGATAAGAAACATGAAAGAGGAATGCACCAGAGGCACTGATTTCCCGTCAGAGTGCGAAACAAAAAAAGGTTGGAGGAAGACACCACATTGAGGAAATTCTGTGGGGCTGTTTGTATGGGGTGTCCCCTTTTGCAGCCCCGGCTAAGGCGGGGTAGATTATCTTCTTGAAGACCAACCCCCACAAACCTAGCAAGGCAGAGAAGGCACTGAGACCCCCACTGAGAGGTCCCGATAATTGCCCCAAGTCACCGCGAAGCCCATGGCAAGGCCAGGACACGGCATTCCAACCGCAAGCCCTGCTCCTGGCAGACCTCCCAGCCGGTAGGAGGAGAGCAGGGGGACTGCGGGGACAGCTCCCGACCCTTCCAGCCGGGTGAGCCCCACCCGCACCCCGCACCCCGCGCCCCGCAGCCCCGCTGTCCGCGGCAGGGCTGGGCGGAGAGGAGGAGGCGGGGGCGGAGAAGAAGGAGGCGAAGGAGGCCGGTCTCGTCTCGCCTCCCCTTTCCCTCTCGCCGGTTTTCTTTGCAGCATTTCCATGCTAGAGGTCCCCACCGAGCTGCGGAGCGAGGATCTGCCTGGCTGCGCCGGGCCCTCTTCCTTCCTTTGTGCATCCCCCAGCCCTGTGCAAGCCGTGCCCCCCCGTCCCGGCCGCCACGTCCCCGCCATCCCTCCCTCCCGAGCGCCCCCCCGGCCTTGGAAGCAGGAGGAAGCCGCCCCTCCGAGCACGCAGAGCCGGGGCAGCGGCCAGGCACCGGCTGCCACGTCGTGCCACCTCCTCCTTCCCGGCCCGGCCGGGGCACCGAGGCCGCATCCCCGCCCGCATCCCTGCCCGTATCCCCGCATCCATCCATCCATCCATCCATCCATCCATCCATCCATCCATCCATCCATCCATCCCGTTCGGAGGCGCCGGGCCCCTCTTCGGCGGATGCTGCGAGTCTTCCCGGGCCGCTGGTGCTAAATGCTGAGCGCCGACAGGATGGAGGAGTTTCAGAGCGAGGAAGAGGAGCCCTGGTACGACCAGCAAGACCTAGAGCAGGGTAAGGATGGGGACACGCCGCAAGCTGCCAGGGATGGTGGGCCAGGGGATGCGCGGGCAAGGAAACGGGCAAACCGCGGCGACAAGAGGGTGGGATACCTTCTCTCTGGACTACTATTTGGTTGGCAAAGCCAGCGCCTCATCCTGCAGTGGCAAATCTCGGCTACGCTGCTCCAAACCACTGTCCTGGCCAAGGAAAGTTTAAAGCGGATGGGTGAGGCAGGGAGCCCAGAGCTGACTTAAGCACCAGGGCAGTAAATAATTTGTTGTGTTACATCTTCAAGGAAGCTGGCTCCCCAAAAATCTTGCTGCAGGCGGAATCAAACAGGGGTAGTTATGACATTGCTTTTATTTCAGAGTAGTCCAAAGTAGAGTTACCACGCACATTAGTTAGAAATTAACACATGGGAAATAATGTATTGCTAAGGATGCTAAAAGTCTCTCTCAAAAGATTTTGCTGTCCAAGCCCAAATCCAAAGGGATCTTTAGCTTCTTACTCACCTAATTACTTCTGGAGATTTTTCCAATCAGCCATAAAACCAGGAAAAATGGTTTTCTTCTTTTTCCTTCTCAGAGGAGAAGGAAAAAAAATCAAAGCCAAGTTTCAAACAGCAAAAGAACCCTTGTTAGAAGATAAACATTCACTTCTGTAGTTTGCTTTGAAGAAACTGTACCTAGTTCAATGGAATGTTTATCCTAAGGCTGGACAGTTGGTGTCTGTGGCCCTATATGGGCCTTTTTTTGATTCTATTTTTCTTATCTTAATATTTTGAGTCAACACACATTAAGTAAATAACTAGAAGAAGTCCCATTTCACGCCAGTGGCCCAGGAATGAACAGAACTGATTTGCCAATGCATAGCAAAAGATCATTCCTACCTAAACACAGTTCCCCTCCGGCACGTTGTGCTATAGGTACAGTTTTATATTTGCTTTTCCCAGCTGGTTGTCAGCAGGGATGTGCAGTCCAGCTGCAGTGCCTCAGCCCACCATCGCTCCAGTACATTATGTCATGATTTGAAGTTTATACAACTTCAGCTGCAGGACAGGGGCCCAGCAAGGAATGATAACCAGCTCCCCAAGGGGTTGTCACAGCTGGGCTTTAACCCCAGTTTCTCAAAAAACAGGAAGTAGTGGGTTACTAGGCCCTGTTCTTTGAAACACAACACTCAAACAAAGCCAAAAGCATGGAGATGAAGCTATCAGCTGGATAAACAGTGCAGCCTTTGAATGCTCAGAAATTCACATTTCTGGGTGACGTCTTCCCGTGGCTCACAAGGGGCCTGGGCACTGGTCCAGGGACGGGATGCAGGCTGAGGAGCAGCAGAACTAGGGATGAATGTAGGGAGTGTTGAACAATGTAGGACCAATTGATTTTTAGCCTAACGCTGTCCCTGGTGTCAGGTTCATGAGTCAGCACTGGCACTGCATAACTGGCTCACAACAATAAAAACACCTTCCCACTGCAGGCCAGGTTCCCAGCTCTGTCCCAGCAGCCTAAAAAGAGAATGACTGTCTCCAGATGATGGCTCGATGCTGGGTACGGTCTCCACTTTTGAGTACATACAGAACTGCAGGAAAACACAAATCCAAAACAAAGCCCAGCTGTGCCTTTGCAGCCTCTTGTATATGAGTGTGGGCTGCATAGGTTTGCACAAACTCAAGGAGAGATGTGGGAAGACTTTAATTGGAATCAGCCAAATGGAAAGGTCCTACGGGGTAATTACAACCATAATTAATTTGCATGATGCACAAAGCATCACAAACGACAGTGCTAGACTTTGTCCACATACACTGTGTCTTTGCATGACACCCTGAGGTCTTTGGTCATGGCACAGCCGTGGAGCTGTTGGTTTGGGAACGGGGGGTGGAAGTGCAGCACAAGACATCCAGCATGGCACGATTAGAGGCGTTACTAAGAGGATTGGCATGCCAAGAGCTCAGGGTCGAACAGAAACCCACGCCTGGCAGCAGCACCAGGAGGGCAGAGGACAAAAGCAGAGGCTTAAAGACCGTTCCTTAGGAGCAAGGGGCAGGAGAAACAAGAAACAATCCAAGTTAGGAGAGCAGAGAAGGTTCTTCTGTGAACCAGTTGGTTGCTGGGCCTTTATCGTCATTTCACAGCATCATCAAATATTTATTACATTTACATCCAAAACTGTTTGCTAAGCAACAGATGGCTTAACTGGGAGCTCTGTGATGATTATGTTAATTAACCATTTTAGCACCAGAGTGGAAATCATGCCTCCAGCTCCACACCAAGCACCTGTTACTTTCTTCATTTATCCTCCATGAGCTTCACCTTGCCAAAGTAATTATTTTTTTCAAAATAATAAATCCCAATCACTCTTTTTTTCCCCTGAATTGTCCACAGCAACTGGGTGCATCCACCACATGCTTTGGAAGCAGCAAGATCTGGTCCCCAGCCTTGAGGCCCTTCCAGATTAAAGGAAGGTGCCTTTCAGATGCCTTTACCTGTTTCCTGCGAACTGTAACACTCTGTGGCTCAAGGCATTCTACCAAGATGCCTTAGCACATAGAAGCCAGGACCCTCAGCAATGACATGGTAACAGCAGTGGTGTCCTGTGAGGTTTCCTTTGCAATGATCTTCCCTCTGGGAAGGCTTTCTGATTTGAGGAAAGTGGTAAAAACAGAGTTGCAAATCTCTCATACCATGACTTAGCTTATTGATTCATAAGCATGAAAAGCTATCAGTGCTGCTTTGGTCCAGCCACCTTCCATGGCCCAGGGAGTCTGTGTCTCTAAGTGTTAAAATCAGGATAAAATTCTGGTGAACCTTTTTCCAGCAGTTGAAAACTGATGATGTGGCTACAATTGCATCACACCCTGCGCACAGGGCCTATGTGCAGCCAGACCCCAAGAGAATGAATGAGCTAAAATTAGACAGTCTGAGCTGCAGCTAAGTGGGGGCACCTTTCCTGTTCATCAGGAGCGTTTGTGTTTGGGAGGGCTGTGTGCCAACTCAATTGCATCTGGATCCAAACAGACCCAGCAGCTCTGCCAGCCACTTCCAGCCTTCGTCTCCCCCGCAGCAATCTCACAAGATGAATCCTCCTTGCAGTCATTCCACTGCATTCCCTGATCTTCCCAGCCTCCCTATCCCCCTGCCAGCATTCAGGTCTCAGAGCAGAGTGCAACCCAAGAGGAGGCCTCTCGAAGCCACCCTTCTGATCTCTGGACTTAACCATAGCCTAAGGCACATGGTGGGGGGGAATCTTGGGTGTCCTGCATCGGGCCAGGAGTTGGACCTAATGATCCTGATGGGTCCCTTCCAACTCAGCATATTCTAGGATTCTATGAGTGTGGGATGATTCCTCTCATGTCAATAAACAGCTTCTCACTGCTCTGAAATAGGCAGCAGGACCAGAGGGAGTGCAAGAACCAGCACATCATCTCATTACCACTGCCAGATCAATTGTCCTCCTGAGCAGCCACAGAAATGTTTGGGCCAAGCCATCTGCAGTGCAGGCTTAGGACGTTATGGCTGTAAACTCTAAAGGTCTCCAGATTTAAGGATCTTTTTTAATTCCTCCTCCTCTTGCCAAGCATCTGATTGCTTGAGTACTAAGAAGGAAAATGACACAAGGTGCTGAGCTTGCACCACTCCCAACTCATCCATGTAAAGCCACAGGGTCACCAGTGCTCCAGTGACCAGATCCTGGCATTGGGATGAGTCCAGGGGATCCATACCTGCACCACCCAGGTGGTACAGAGTATTGCAATCCATTATCAGCTTCTCCAAAGCATTCTCTGTGAAACTCCATATTCTGCCCCTCATGAGGCAGTTATCCCAGCAGTCCAGGGACAAGGCACACACCTTGCCTGTCCTCCAGAAGCACAGCAGTTGTCTCCCCTCCCTCCCTCCCCAGAGGCAAGCCAGAAGGACAGAGCTTTGCCTGCAGTAGCTGAGCCACTTATTTATTTAGCACTACAGTACAGCAGGTAGCTTATGGAAGTGGAAAGTTTTCAGTGGCTAATTGCTGAGCTGCTTAGGAATGACAAGAGGGACTGGAAAAGTCACAGGAGACAAGGAAATAAGATGACAGGTTAGTCTAAGGAAGTGATGAGAGATTCCAAATATGTGGAAAAAAATAATATATATAGATGTATTTTCCTAGAGTGAAAATTCCCCTGTTACATGAAGGCAGCAAGAAAAAGGGGCACAAGAAAATTTCCAGTGAGAGAGCAGAAGCTCCTCTCCACATCTGCTGAGCCCAGCACATTGTTCCAGCTGTGGGAGGGAGCAGAACTAGAGGAACTGCTGGAAAGGGAAAAGGGAAACAACAAAAAAAAACAACCTGGGGGAAGAAAAAAATTTAAAAAAAAGAATTAAAATATTGGAGTTTTTCATATCTCCCATCCTGAAACAATCAGCTAACAGTGGCAATTCTCCTTGGCAAGGCCATGCATAAAGATTTATGGTCTGAATGCTGAAGGATGTTTTCTCCCAGAGGCTCTGAGCCTGAGGGACTGGGAGCCAAGGCACCAGCCACTAACACCCTGCACGTGGAGCCTGTCCCCCAAGCCCAGCATTTTCCAATCCTCTTTCTTTGCTCCTGTACCAGCCAGTGCTGGCTGGTGACAGGGTGGATGCACTGACTCAGTGTGACAGGCAAGGAACCACTTAGAGCAGTGACAGCACCAGGGTCCCATCCTGCTCCTGCTAAAAGCAGTGCCAGCACTCAGGATAACACACTGCTTGCTCACTCCTGCACTCACACACTGTCTCCTCTCCCAAAAAGCTTTCCCAGAGCAGCACAGTGCTAAATTCCCACCTCATCTTACTCCGACAGATCTGTGTGCTCACACCAAACATGTCTTCAGGGTTTCCAAAGCTTCTACTTAATCTGCCCAAAAACAGTTATATGGGCCAAGAATTTAGGAAAGTATCTCCAATACAAAATACCCCAAAGTAAGGAGACTAGATGTTACACAACCACTGCTTTTTGCACAGCTGGGAATTTCAAAGGGATTTTATGTTACAGTTTGGATTATGGTTTTTTCCATGTGTATTTAACAAACAGTTATAAACCATCTCTCCAAAAAGTGACAGTTCTAATGGTTTAAACAAACTATTTCCCTGCAGCTTTCTGGGAAGTCACTGTAGTCTATCCCGTGTGTTGTGCAGCTCCCCTGGCCCTGTTCAGTTAATCTGCCTCCTCCCTGAAGAATTCAGACCTTCAAGTGTGTAATATTCAGGTCCATCCTGGCCTCTTCCAAATATGCAGCTGCAGCACCAGCAGTTGGAGCAAGGACGTGATCATGCCATCCTCCAAGTTTTCTTGGACCACAAGGAAGTGTTGAGTCCTGGAAAGGTACCTGAACTGGGAGGAGGTGGCCAAGCACTGGTGTCTGCAGGAGGAGGCAGAGCAAGGAGCAGCATAGCACACCCCATGAGCATCAGTCTTTGCAGCAGAACTGTATCTGGGACACTGGTTTTGGTGTTGGGCCCCCAAAAGAAGCATTGCTCTGCATCCTAATCAGGACTAGTGCTGGACATAACATCATTTTGAGGGAACATCAAGTATTTCATCACTGCCTTTCCCTGCAAACTCCAACTGGAAGGTTACAGCCCTGTGCTCTTCCTGTGCAGCTGCACAAATATCACTGATCACTCCTCTGAGGTCAGGATCTTTCCCACATGGGCAGCATCTCCAGCACAAGGCAGCTGGGCTGTGAGTGAGCACCTGGAGGAAAGGGCTTCCTAAACTCCCCAGCAGCAGATGGGAAGGGAACAGTAGTGGGGCAGCACCCTGAAAGATGATACACTTTTCTTCACAGTCAAGAAAAATGGCTGCTAGAAAAGAGGTGGGCAAGATTTTGGCATTGCCACAGAGGGTCAGGCTGTTCCTGCATTTAGCTGTAACACATGGAAGAAAGGTCTCTGTACCTATATACCTCTGGACATAAGAGGTAGCAGGCAGAAGTAACCAGCTGTGACAGTGCTGGCAGGGGTCTCGGGGGCTGCTACAGCTGCAAAGTGACAGTTGTGCTGGCATGGTTGCTCCCCAAGTATCCAAATCACTCAGTATCAGTGGTTTCACCTGCCTCCCCCCAGCAAGAGGGGAGCAAGGGCATCTGAGTTGGCTCAGAGTAGGGGAATATGTTGTGTGAGCAGGAGCAGGGCAGGAGAACTGACAGGGTTGTGGCAGCCCAGCGCTGTGGGCACCATCCCCTGCCACGTGAGCACAGTGACCTGTCCTTCACAGGGCACCTTTGCTCGGGGCTCTGCACGTGCACAGCACCGTGCTCAGCACCCTGGTGCCCATCCTCCTTGTCCATCCTGGGTCATTTACAACCTCCTGCCCCCAAAACACACAGGGGAGAGAAGTTCTGCCACGTGGCAGCCCTCCACATACCTGTGTCTTTAGCTTTAAAAGAGCAGAATTATTCACGGTTTTCTGCAACCCAACATAATTAATTAGGTGGAGATTTGCTGCCCAGGGGAGGAGCGTGCACAGGAAAGCTCTGGCTGCCTTTCTCCCTCCTCCTCCTTTGCTCCTTCTCTTCAATAGCCCCACTTATATATATTTATTTAGGACATTCTGATCCAGGTGCACTATCAGAGCCACCAGTCACCAAGCTCTTTCAAACCATTTTAGCCTGTAAGGCAAACACAGGCACTGAGGCTATTTAGATAAGAGAACAGAAGGAAAAGATGAAGATGGGGCCTCAGCCATGGTCTAATAACATCCTCTGTGTTCTCATGCTCTAACAACTTGGCAAAAGACACAGAAATTGCTGTGGGCACAGGGGTGGGACTGCTCTGTTTGTGTTTGTCAAGACACAGCTCATAAGCAGAAGTGACCATCCTGGGTCTCAAGCATTAATATACAGGGGAGAATGTGGGGTGCAGGATGATAAGAGGGAAGAAAGAAAAGGTATAAATTAAATATAAAAGTCTGGTGAGCATCTGAGAAGAATAAAGGAGAGCTGATAGAGGAAATATCAAATAGAACTGAAAAATATAGAAGGCAAGGCAAGGGAGCAGCAGGGGCTGAGAGAGCTGGAGGGCTTCTCTGCAATACAGCATAGTACAGACAGTGTGTCCCTGAGCCCCTTGTCAGGCATTTCCACTCCTTGCTGGTGCCACTTTTGCTCAGGGGGCTCATGATAGCATGGAAGGAGTTGTTCTCTATGCACTGGGCTTGCCTTGACCCCCTGCCAAACACCCCTGTGCCACCACCTGAGCCCCCCCAACAGGGACACTTGCACAGCCAAAGGCAGCACAGGAGCACATAACAGATTACACAAGAGAAAGAAAAGGAAGAAAAAAAAACAAGCAGGAAATCCAGAAAATCTCATTAGGGTAACAAAAATGCTAGTGTGACCAACATCAGCTCAGCCCAGCAAGAGCCACAGTTTGAAAGGAGAAGGAAGAGGAGGAGGTGATTGTGCTGCCAGGGTGTTTCCTCTCACCCAGCCCTAACAGAGGCTTTTCCCCACCTGCATCATTTGGGCTGTTTTACAAAGCAAACCCTGCCTTTATGGAACAACCCACCAAACACCAAAATAGCAGATCCTCCTAAAAAACACACAGAACACCAAGTGCAAAGCTGAACTGAGCAACAATGTCTGAGTTATGCCAGTGTAAAAAGCAGTGGGGAATCCACGTCTCAGCAGTAACACTGGTGACTCTCTGGAAGCTCTGGCTGGCCTTGGGAAACACTGTCTTCTGTGGAATGGGCATGTTGCAAAGGTTTTCAGGTTGTTTTTGAGATGCTGCCAGATGGCATTTGCTTCCCTGCACCCCAGCAAGTTCCATTGCAATGCCTCATACAGGCCAAGAACAGAGATTGCTTCCATCACCTGCCATGGAGCAGCAGTAAGTGATATACAAAAGCTGATCATCATTGTAATATACCCAGACAGCACAATCCCTTGCAACTATGAAGGAAAATAAATGAGTAGCAAGTATACCCTACCCCAGGGTAAACCAGCATAGCATCATTCATTTAGACTTGGAAAGGAATAATTGCACCCACCCTTGACTTTAAGTACCCATGTGTAATGGAGCAGACAGCAAATGCCATTAAATTAAACGTCAACAGCATTAAACATCAGTTCTTGACTCTCAATGTACCCCATCCATCAGCTCACAAGCACCCTGAGCTTCCTCCAGAGGCCTCCCCACCCTCCTCCCTGCTCTTCAGTAGATGCATTCACCACGTGCAGCATAGGACATGCCCCATATTTAGGAAGGAGCCACAAGTAATTCCTTTATACACACTCAGCTGAAAAGGACCTGCAAATCCATAAACCCTTGCTCATCTGCACCACACAGCAAAGGACTTCTATGTCCCCTGCAAGCTGCTGGCTTTGCAGGACAGGGTCAGGGCTGGTTTATTAAAGGTGAGGAGCCAAGTGCAGCATCCCCAGTGTGTTCTCTCACAGCCTAAACATGAGAATCCCTCGCTGCAAGAGAGATGACAGGGCAAAGTCCAAAGCAGCTGCAGCAGATGGTGGCTTCCTCCAGAAAGCTGCATTTATGAGGAGCATCTGAAGAGCTACCAGTTCATTATTGTGCCAAGAGCAGCCAAAACCTGGCCAGCACCAGGCTTATGCTCTCCCAAAGTCACAACCAGGAGATGCCGGAGGGTAGAAGCCCTTCCAGAGGGCTGTGGCAGAGTGCTCTGCTCAAACAAATGCAGGCCAGCACTGGGAAGGCATAAATGGCTCCAAATCCTCTTTGTGCCTCATTGTAAGGCTGGGGATGCACCCAGCTCTGCCACAGCCCCATGCAGGGAACATCCACCTGTGCCAGCATTGCCACAGGATGCTGTCATGAGGGAATACCCTGCAGTTTGTCCCTCAACCTCTTTCCTTAAAAGGCAACCTGCTACAGCTTTTGGATCAGAACTGGGTTTTCTCAAGTCTCCTCAGTGGCACAGAGATAGCAGAATTATTGCTGGGCTGCTGCTGATCTCTGAAGCTCCAGGATGGTGCCTCCTTGATGTTCTGCCCAGCGCTGCTCCCCTGTACCAAGCACTGCTTGGATTCAGCTCCCGCTCCCTTCCCACCATATGGTCTCTCTTTTCATCCCCACCCTCCTTGTTCAGAGGCCTTTCCCATGGAAGCTTTCAGAGAAATGCAGCTTCCATCCCTCCCTCCCCTGCTCCACAGGCACAGCCCTTTGTTTGGGGACACAGCGTGTCTCCTTGGCTGGTGTTAATTAGAAGGGTCACATCAGTGCTTGCAGTACAGGGAGCCAGAGGGCACCAGGCTGGTGCTGCCCGGGACAGTTTGCATCCACAGTTCTCTCCTGATAGGATTTGGCAGCATCAAAACCCCATTTTTGAAGAAGAACATTGGCCATTTCACAGTGGTGCCTTCAGCACAGGCAGTATGTGGAGGGATGGGGCACATTGAGCGGACACACAGCACTTTATTTCTCCTCCTGCATCCAGAGGGGAGGGGGAAGGGAGGCATCAGCATATCTGCTAAATTAGGGCAAGTCCTTCAGCACTGGCTGGCTGATCTGACAGTGGAGAAGCAAAGAGGAATAAAAAAAAATGTGGGAAAACCATAGTACTAGGAAGAAAAGATTCCTGAATTCCTAAACAGTTCTTTTTCTACCCCATACAACTTGGGGAAATTTCACATTCAGCCTCGGGTTTCCAATGTCTCTGTGGAGGGGAGCTGTGTGCTCCCTCAACCCTTGCAGAGCCACAATTAGTACAAAGATCAAGAAGGATCCGGTCTAAAGATGACATTAAAGCACTTCCACAGCATCCCCTCCCTCCCCATAGCCTCATAAGCTGGGAGGGCCAACAGGTGGGGAAGAGGACTCAGGCACAAGGGGGTGGATGAGACAGGATTACCAAGGATGCTTTGGCTGGCGGGCAGAGAGTGAGGGAGTGTGTGTGACAATGGCTGAGGCAGTTAAAAGACACTAAAAGAACCAATTCCCCCATGTCCTTCAAGCCTGGAGTCTCCTGGGCCCTTATGCTCAAAATGGAAACGAAGACTTAATTTCCTCCTCAGAGCCAAGCCCCATTCTTTCCTCTTTCCCACTCATCCCCAAACGCTGCCCATTTCCCCCATTAAATTATTGCTGACAGAGCCCTTTAAATTACAATGCAGGATCTTGCACTGCCTAATCCACTTAAGTCAACCCCAGCTGATTAAATTGGATGCCATATGGTGGGAGAACACTGGTGTAATCCACAGGGACAGGGACACACTTGACTCATTACCTGGAGCACAGCACGGAGCCCTGTCAGTACACACCTCCATCCTGGGGCCCTGCTTACTGCCAGGGATGTGATTTCCAAGGTGCCACTCTCCAGCAACAACACTGGCTCTGGCAAGGTGGTGCTGACATTAAATACAGCCCCAAGCAGCTTAAAGGCACAAATTATCCTTCATCTCTGCTGGCATCTGGCTGTTCCCCCAGCCCCAGCTGGTGTAGCAAACACTCAGGTCTCCCAAGGGCACTTTATAAACTAGGGAAATTTGGTGCTTGGAAAATCCAAAGAGGTGGAGGAGGTCTGTCCATGGGGAAACGTGCCAATAACTTGATTGCAGGGAGAGCTGTGACTGCAGCTCTCAGACTGGGTCACTGTGCAATGAAGAGGATTATAATTAAAAAGGTCACAGCCCTTTTAATAATAACACCCTGCAATGCAGGGCACAGCTGGAGAAACATTCCCATGGAAAGGGGAGATCTGAGGACATACTGAGCAGCTGTTGGCAGCACCACATCTGGGAAGCCAGCAGAAACAAACACACAAACTAGTGACATATCAGCACACCCCACAGCACAGCATTATCCATCAGGAAAGCCTCACCCTAGGCACTGACACCACTAGTAGCTCATCCCCTGGCAAGCACTCATGTCCAAGGTCAGCGTGAGCCTCAATTTGTGTCGTATGAGAGGTCAGGGCTTTCCCAGGCTCAAAATATATCCCAGGAGTTCTGATTTCCCTTCTTCTTGTCTTAGTGACCAAGTATCTCTCTTTCCCAATAAACTGCGTGGCCAAATGAACCACCAGAGAAAATGATAGCTACTCCCAGCCCTGGAAAAGCCTTTGCAAAACACATTGTTAGGTGCAGACTAGAGGGAAGTATTACAACAGGCTAAGAAAATGCCAGGGCAGGAGACCTAGATCCCCTCACATCCTGCAGGATTGTCACTCTGTAATTTCCTACAGCTGCATAACACCAGAAAAATAAAGAGAAATAACACACACCAGCACCCATTTTTTTACCTTCTGGAAGGATTAAGGTCAGATTTTCACTCTGCCATCCTAAGAGCTGTTACCTCTAGAAGCACCAAGAAAAATGAAACCCACATATTCATAGGTTTTAAGAAGACAACCAATTCCTGTGAAAGCAAAGGGCTGTTCTCAGAGCCAGCTGTGCTGTCCCAGCCTCACAAACAGCATCACTTGTGTGCTCAGGCTTTAGCCAACAGAGGGGTTGAATACTTTTTCTTTTCCCAGCAGCAAAAACAGCATTTTAAACTGTCCACACTGTCAACATCTACTTTTCCCTGCATTTCTCCTGAAATCCAACTATTTCAGTAGCTTCCTAAGGGTGTTTAGAGGTGGCAAAGAGTGAACACAAAGTTGTCCTTTCCCTGGAGCTGTCCCAAGGAAAGTGCCTTGGATTTGGCTGCTGCAGTGCTACCAGGGCAGCACATCTGGGAGGTGCCTCCAGCCTCCTCGGGCCATGCAGGGTTTTATTACTCCTGTCAGTCTATTAGTGGGTGATGGATGGAGGCTGACAGAGATGGTGAGGCACTCCCTTCGTTAGAGATAATAATGTAATCTAGAGAGCATCCCCAAGGCCCTGCAGGGCCTTACCAACCCTTTGCTCCATTCTGACAGGTGCTGAGCCCTTCTCAGCGATGAGGGATGGTGGTGCTGAGCACCTGCCACAGCCCAGATCCTGGGCTGATCCTGGTTACAGTGTGCAGAGAGTCCAGGAGGATTTTGCAGCCAGCAAAGCACCAATTTGCCATCTCATGGAGGAGCTGCAGAGTCCTGAGCTTGCTCTCCCCTTGCTCCTGCAGCCCAGCAAGACAAGAGGCCAGATCCTGTATTTTCTGTGAGCACACATCCAGGTCAAAACAGTACAAGTAAACAGTGCCAGTAAAACCAGTGCCATGAAAAATGTACTGCTGCGCTTGGTGTGAAGTCATTTTTGTGGGGGGAGACATCCCACCACATCCAGCCATGGAGCTGTGGGAACTGCAGCAGCTTTGTACCTCTGCTTTTCAGACTTGCACTTGGCTGCAGAGCTGGGGAAGACACTGCTGGAGCGAAACAAAGAGCTGGAGGACTCCCTGCAGCAGATGTATGCCACCAACGAGGAGCAAGTGCAGGAGATTGAGGTAGGGACACTGTTGGGACAGGGATGGGGACAGGCTGCAGTCACCTAAGGGCAAAGGTGGGAAAGGGGCACTTCCACCAGTGCCAGCAGCTCAGATGCCAGCAGAAAGGCAGGGATGTGCTGTGGGGCACATATCTTCTGTAAGTGCCTGAAGCAGATGGATTAAAGTGAGTTTCAGTTTTAAACTCTGTTTTAAAATATGTTGATGGATTAAAGCTCATCCCAGCCCTGGAGAGGGTCTCGTTCCCCCATTAATTGGCATTTGCCCTTTTCTCACATCCTCACTGCCTGCCCAGATGTGCACACCAGATTTTGGCACCAGACTGCATCTGGGTCACGTTTGGCCTTCCCCTGCACATCCATCAGCCTTCACACTCATTTCACTGTGCTCTGCTGCAGCTTTCCCTTGATCCCAGAGATTCAGAATCACATTTGTTCCCAGCTGGCTCCTCGGCACCCCCATAACACAGCCCCCTTTGTTAAAGGCATAAAATAGCTCTTTCTCCAAGAGCTGCAATTTAAAACCCCATTTCAAGCATCCTGTGGGGTCAGGGCAGTATTTCTAAGAACTGAATCAGTTCTCACAGAACTGATCTTAGAGGCTTAAACCTGCTGTGCCTGGGAAGGTTTTCATCCACTGGAAACCTTCTAGGGATCTGTGAGTTAAAAAAGATTGGACATCCCCTGATTTGAAAGGACACAGGGCAGAGGAGGGCTGCCAGTTCACAAGAGCAGCACATGATGCTGCAGGGATCAGACATCTGATGTTTGATGGAACTAGGTGGATGGGGATTTAGCCATGCCCCTTCAGCAGCCCATCAGAAGCACATCTACCATAGCATCTGGAATCTGGCCCCAGCTGAGGGTGAGCACCGGAGTAAATGCCCCCTCCTAGTCTTCTGAGGATAAGATTTTGCAATGGCAGACTTATAGAAAAGGGTGTGAAAATCCACAGAAACCATAGGTCTCATATTTCACAGATTCAGAGTTTTAGCCTGAATTCCCAAGAAAACACAGCTTCTGCAATCGATCTGTCAGACAATCCAGTAACCAACTGGCCAATTTCAGTCAATTTTAAGTCCCAGGGATATCAGCTTTCTTTGGTACTGGGAACAAAAAAGCAGCTGAAAAGAGAGAGATAGAGGTTAGTGCCTTTCACAGAGGGCAAGGGAAGTTCAATCGTATTTTTGACACAAAAATATTTACAGTGGTCAGGGGGATGAATATTTCATCTGTGGAAGAGGCTTCAGCCAGGCAGAGCCACAGAACACGTTGTCAGAGGAAGGAAAGGCTGTAGGAATTTCTGCTTGTGAAAAAAGCTGGGTTTTGGACCTGGAGTGCTCATGTTTCACTTTTCCTTGCAGTACCTGACCAAGCAACTGGAGATGCTGCGGCAGATGAACGAACAGCATGCGAAAGTCTACGAGCAGCTGGACCTGACAGCGCGGGACCTGGAGCTGGCTAACCAGAAGCTCGTGCTGGAAAGCAAGACTTCCCAACAGAAGATCCAGTGGTACGGCCTCCCCTGGATCTTCAAGATCCAAGAACCTTCAGCTCACCTTTCCCCTGCCCCAAAGTGCAGCCATCATTGCAATTTGAGCCATTCTCTTTTGTATCAGCCCAGTTTTGCAGTTGTTTAGAATACAAGTGTGTTGCAGTAATGCTGCTTAGCAGGGTCAGCCACAGCACAGACATTCCTAGGGTGAGGGCTGGATAAAGGAGTGTCTGGAGCTACCTGGAGAGAGGCCTCTCCTCATATGCATTTCCTTTAAGAAAAGGCACATCATTTTATCAGGGAGATCCCCAGCACACCGCCCTGAAGAAACACCAGGCACAGAGCCAGCAACTCATGAAATCCTGGCTAGTCCATGCTGAAACATCAGTTTATCAATAATATTTCTTTCCTAAAACAAGCCCATGATCAAGGTCATCCCTAGAAACAACGGCCTAAGCAATGTCCTTGTAATGCAGCATTGTTTGCAAATAACTGTGTGGAGAACAAATTTCTGAGCAGTGTTTTACAAACTATCTGCAGACAGAACAAAACAAAATCTCTGCCCAGTCCCTGTGTTTCTCTACAAGGTAAACAAAAGGAATAGATGCTTGTTTTAAGTGCAGAGATGTTCCAGGGTAGTGCTTATGTCCCAGAGGTGACTCTTTCAGCCAACTGATTTGAAGACAAAAGGACTTGAATCAATCCCCCTGTCCCTTCTTTATAACCAACCCCATTCAAGAGTGACCACACAAAAAAGACCAACAAAAAATAAGTGCTGTCACGATCCCAGGGCACATACTAGAAACTGGAAGCATCTTTCCTAGACTGGATTTCTCTATAGGAAAAAAACACCTTTTAGGAACCTGTAGTGCCTGATTCCTCACCTGTGCTCCCTTCTCTCTCTGCAGCTTGACAGAAACAATCGAGGGGCTGCAGAACCAGGTGGAGGAGCTGCAGAAGCAGGTGGAGGAAATGCGGAGCTTGGAGCAGCTCCGCATCCGGAGGGAGAAGAGGGAGCGGCGCCGAACCATCCACACCTTCCCCTGCCTCAAGGAGCTGTGCTCCAGCCCCAGGTATGGAGCCTTGGCTTTGCAAACCTCTTCAAACTGCTCCCCACACCTCTAGGGGTGCACAGAAACCCCTCAGATGTAGAGGCTGGGCGTCAGAGCCTGAAATCCACGTCTGGAGCTGAAGGGGGGATGTTCCTCTCACCAACACACCTGCCTAAGGCACCTGTTGGCAAAGCAGAGCCTTCATGATCCCAGCATGGTGATACTTCCCATCCCAAACCAGCACAGCCTGTTTTCCCTCAACAGCTGCCTTCCAGCACAGCACCAGCACCTCTGGCTCACTGAAACCAGTTGAGATGGTTCATTTTGTGCTGCTTGACTCCAGCACCCCCCAAGAACACCAGTCACACACCCAGATACACCACATGCTGCCAAGCACTGTACAAACACCTTCAGCATTACAGCAGCCTTAATCCTCCTCAAAACCCAGCCACTGTGTAAATTCATTGACCTCATGAGGGCATTTCTTGCTCAGCTTTGTCCACAAAAGAGGGTTCTTTAAATAGATAAGCAATCAATAAACTTCGTTACTGAAAGCATCCTCTGCCAGAGGATATGAGCCAAAGACATTTTCACTGCAGCAGCAATGGGGATGTTAATCAGGCCATAACCTGACCCCCAGCAAAATCCACTTAATGTCTCTGTGGTTCTTTACCCCCCAGTCTCCCAATCCCATTCTCCCCCCATACCTCAGGACCTTGGGTCCCCTTGCAGCTCCACAGTTGTCTCTGAAGGTCAGGCTGCCCTTCAGTGCCTTGAAATCTGTTCAATACCCCCCACCACAGCCATGCCTCCCAGGGGAAGCCATGGAGCTTGCAATTTTCCAATCTGTTCTAAACAAACCAGATGCCACGGGTGCCTCAGTGAGGAGGAAAACCCAAATTCCTGAAGGGAAGGGGGAAGTGCTTGTTATCACTTTCCAGATAATGAAGAAGGGGAAGCTCTATCAAAAATCTCTGTCTGCCTTTCCATGTAAATCTTCCCTCACTCCCTCCAGAGCACCTCTCTAACACAGGGCTGCACAGGCAGCAGCTTCAAGATTTTGGCTGGGTGGGTCTGGAGTTGTCACCATATGCAGTGGGTAGATGATGAACTCCATGGTGCAGAGAGCAGCTGATGGACTCTCCCAGGAAAAAACCCAAAGCCACCTACTTTCAGCTTAGACTGGTAACACTTCAACACTCATTCTTGCTTCACTGCAATGCTGGTGGCTTGTCTGTTAACCAGATGTCTCTTTTACCTTTTAGGATCTCATTTCCCTCCTGTCTTTTATTACTGCTGTCCAATAAAACTGCAAGTTCTGTGGGACAGAGATTTTTCTCTGTGTCCAGAAGAGCCACACCTTGTGGTCTCCTGGCACATGGAGAAGGCACATCTCACTCCATGAGCTCATGTCCTTTTTGGACATCAGTGGAACTACTCACATAACACTAGAACACAAATCCATCATGGGCATATCGCTTGATCAGACTCTCTCAAGCATCCTTCTCCTCTTTCAGGTATGAGGACGGGTTCCAGGTCCACAGCTCTTCCACAGAATTCAACCAGAAGCCACTGGAGAGGGAGAATGAGCGTCTCCAAGCCATGGTGAACTCACTGAGATCCCAGGTGAACCAGGAGAAGCAGCGGAAGGAAAGGGTGGAACGTGAGTACACCTCGGTTATCCAGGAGTACTCGGACCTGGAGCAGCGGGTGTGCGAGATGGAGAACTGCAAACTGCGCATCAAGGAGCTGGAGGCAGAGCTCCTGGAGCTCCAGCAGATGAAACAAGTCAAGAAGTACCTGCTCAGCAGAGAGGACAACCTGTCCGAAGCCCTCCTCGAGCCACTGAACAACGCTCCAGAAGCAGATTACATCGACCTGTCTGAGGAGGAGGGAGGGAAAAGCCACGGGACATCCATGACCCCTTCCCCAAACCACCCCGTGCGGAAAAGCTGCAGCGACACGGCCCTGAACGCTATCGTGACCAAGGACGCTGTGAGCCGGCACGAGGGCAATTACACCCTGCACGCCAACAACGTGCGCAAGCGGGGCATGTCCATCCTGCGCGAGGTGGACGAGCAGTACCACGCCCTGCTGGAGAAATACGAGGAGCTCCTCAGCAAGTGCCGGCAGCACAAGGACAGCGTGCGCCACACAGGGGTCCAGACCTCCCGGCCCATCTCCCGCGACAGCTCCTTCAGGGACTTCCGAGGAGAGGGGAATGAGCTGGAAGAGCGGAAAACCATGGAGAAGACCATCAGCAAACACGTGGAGGCCGTGGACAAGCGGCTGGAGCAGAGCCAGCCCGAGTACAAGGCTCTTTTTAAGGAGATCTTCTCCCGCATCCAGAAAACAAAAGCAGACATCAATGCCACAAAGGTGAAAAACAAGAGCAGCAAGTGAATCCTGGCTCTCCGCAGCTCCCGTGTGCAATTGCAATGGCCACGTCTTCTTTTGAGCCCCAGAAAACGCCACGTGGCCCCTCTGCTTTGAAGGTTTGAGAAGTCTGCAAGTGAGAGAATGTCACAGGGACCCAACTCACTTTTTTAAGCTTAGGCTCTAGACAACCCATTGGGACAATTGTACATTGTAGTTAGAGGATTTCAGAAACCACATGATGGATCTCTGCATGAGTTACTGCCGCTGCCAGACATCACAACAGCAATGTAAACCCCACCATGAAAGAAAAGAAATCAATCTCCCCTTCCACACTTTTTCAGCTTGTCCTACAGCCCAATTATCTGCAAGCAAAAGCCTGGATGTCCTCCAGTGTCCTGCCACAGCTGGAGTACAGCATCTCAAAGTAAAACAAAAAGCCATCAGAACTTTAGGGGCTGCCCCAGCCCAATCCTCCGTTAGGTTTTATGGCTGAGAACCTATGCTTGAACCCAAGAGATTTCTATCCCTGCCTTCCCCAAAGGGCAGTATGGTCTTGCTATTTAAGCCATTCTCTAATCAGTCAGGTTTTTCAGCTCTATACAATGCAAGCTCATTGCAACTGGAAAAACTTGAAGAGAAACATAAAACTGATTGTTCCATCTCCATCAGCGTCGCTCAGTGTTTCAGTCCACACTCTGCAGGCCTTGCAGGCATATGGGATTTACTCGCTTTGTCTGCTCTGGCATTACAACCCAGGTGAAGCACTGTGCCTGGTAGGAACTTGGTGCCCAGGGCTTTCCCATAGCGAGACAAGAAGTGCTATTACAACATCAGAGACACACTTTCATCTCATGGTATGGGTACCAGCCCTCTGTGCTGTGCTCTTCAAGAGGTCATTGTCCCATCATAGCAAATTCCTCAAAAAACTTGCATGGGCTCACAAAACTGACTCCCAGGAACTCACACACAAGCCAGGGGATGCAGCATCTCCCGGGACAGGAGTCTGGCCCTGGCAGTAGCATGGATCACACATCACCCCTCACTCCTGCTCCAAACATCTCCCCAGCCACAAGGACAAATTTCAGCTTCCTGCTGAAAATAATCTTTCTTTGTTGAGATGCTGAAGCCACTCATGTTCCAGTTCCCTTTCCAGCACTGAAATCTCCTCACTTTGGCTTCCACAGACATGCAAACACATAGCCAAAAGGCCACTGCAGTCTCAGGAATCACCAGTTTCCAGTTTCCCTGGACTAGATGATGACCTTGTACAGTCAGATGCATTTTAGGCAGAGAAGCAGCATCTCATTACAGCTTAGGCAATACCCTGAGCATTGAGCCACAAAACCCAGCAGCTCAGTAAGCAACCTACTCTGTACCAGCCTGGAGCAACCATCAGCTACATCTGGATTCTCTTTTCACCAGCCTATATCCCAAAATCTTGGGTCAACAGCTGGAAACTTTGCAACATGGAGATACAGAAATGTGAATGTGGCTTTGGAAGGGGAAGACTGCTCAAATGGAATTATCCCCCACATCCAGGGCTTTGATGCTACAAGGAACGACCTTTCTTTCACTCCCCATGGAATTAATGCAGAACCCCCCCCAAAAAAAAAAAACCCTGTTTTGTTAAGCTGTGTGCCACAGAGGTAAGTTGGCAGGAATGTGATGCACAAACCACCCCTGCTCCAGAGGTCTCCTCCTCAAAACCACCAACTGCTCTGCTCTTCCATACTCTGCATTTCCAGGTGCCCCACAGCCCCAGACACATCAGGAGCCGTACGCTCGGCTGTGGCTACCAGCTCTCCAAACTGGCAACAGTACGGAGAACCTTCATGCCTTATTTATTTATAATGGAAAGCAGTTGTCTAATAAAATAAAATAAATTAAAATGAACAACAGCAAGGGAAGTGTTGTTGATTTCCTGGGAGTGTTCACCACCCTTTGACTTGGCATTTGTAGCAGTGTTGGTTTAAGCCAGGCAGTGTTTGCCCTGCAGTCACTTCATGCTGCAAAGGTGTAGGAAGGGAATAACCCTCACTTTCTGTTTTAAACAATCCCATGTGGATCAGCCTCAGAGTTAAGTGCAAAACACATTAAAATATATTTTTAAATGCTCTATTCTCCTCTAGAATCCAAAGAAACACCAATTTCTCAGCTCTTACAGTTCTTTTTACTTTTAAGAACAGGACGAGAGTTAATCCTTTGATTTTCATATACAATTTGGGTTGAGAAAGTGCTTCAGGCACCGTTGCAGAAAGGAAAGAGAATATGCTGAACTATTCTGCTGCATTATTTATATAACACACACTTTTGTGCACTTGGACTGCCAACACTGCCACGCAACAAAACCCCTCTTTTGTCAGCTCGGAAGTAAAACCACACAATTTCTAAGGTCCCAATTCAAATCCTATTTTTCTTTTGGGCTTTTTTGCAAACCACAAATCCAAAATTGACTGATGTAAGTAACATGATATTAGTATTTGGCTTGACAAAGGCACAGCTGCCGTGTATCAGTGTTCATGTTCAGCAAAATGCTGAAGGCAATTTTTTCTGCATCCAAAAATATTAGTGGCCATACATACACATCCTGATTGACTGTGTGAGTCAGAGTCACTCGATTCCTGCCTTAAGTGAAGCTTTCAGTGATCAGAGGAGGAGAAATAAGCATCTCTGGCATTTTATGCCACCTCTGATCCAAACTTTTCCAATTGCTTTTGGAATACCAAGGAAAGCTACACAACTCCACTGAGAGGGAACAGGAGAGTGCTGAGCAACCAGAGAAACTGCTACATAACAGCACACCCCCATGGTTCATGACAGAAAGGAAAATTGCTGCATGCAATTAAAATGGATGAGCAAAAGTATGATGTCACAGGAAATCATTTCAGAATTTGGCAAAATCAGTGTCCCTCTTCAGTTCGCAGCATTAAGGTCAATAAGGGCACAGCTTGCCAACTATCTGGTTTCATGCTGAATTTGAAAGCTGGCATTTAGACACGTACAGTTCCATCAGATCTGGCCTGGCTTCTCACTGTACCACCAGCTGCAATAACCCTTCAGGAGGGCACCTATTGTTATTAGCAGGGAGGAGCCACTTGAAGCACAAATTCAAGGGATTTACAGAGCTCAAGTTCCCCCAGGAAGGATTCAGCATCTTCCCTCTTACAGCAACTGAGACTCCTCAAAGCCCTGAGGGACCTTGCTCCTACATTAGCAGCCTTTACCCTCCCTCACACAAGGAGTGACTGAATCTGTGGACACCTCAGCCTTTCCTTCAGGTTTTTGGGATGGCTCTGGACAGCTTTTGCTCATCAGTGACCACCAAGGGGCTGAGGTAGCTTCCTCAGTCAGGACCAGTGACAAAGCAGTTGCTTTCTCCAGCTGGAATGCCAAAGGTTTGGCTCTCTTGGCTCACACCAAAGTCAGATCTTAATATCCCAAGCTCTGCCTGATAGGAAGAGCAGTTTCCAACCATCCAAACAGATATCACCCAGCTTTTTACCAAGGCTTTGTGGACCAACACGGTGTGGGAATGAAGCAAAACCAGACAAATGTCCTTTTAGACTGGCCTGGCTTCACCTGTGTGACCTGCCAGCTCCTTCCCCAGCCCCTCTGTGGCACTGTCCTTGGAAGGTGCTCCTGCACAACCATCAGACAAGTTTGACAGCAGCTGGTAAATGACTCATCCTGCCTTGAGTATTTTACCCATCACTCTGGCTACAAATCACAAACATTTACCTGTTCCCTGTTAGAAATTAAGGTCACCAGATGGCACGGTTTGCCTCTGACAGCTCTGGGTTTTTTCCTTAAAGCCTTTTGTTTTCAGCTGAGTGCGGACAAGAGCAGTGGAGCAGAACTCCAGAAGTTTGATTAAAGCAAAGTGAGGAGCTGCTCAGCTGCAGCCAGGCCAGAGAACCATCCATGTTCAGGACTTTCTCCCTCCCAAGGACTGAGTTCCCTGACTTTAAATGGATTATCTGTGTGGGACTCAGATCAGTCACACAGTCTGTGTCATCTTCTGAACACCCATTTTGGCTTCATCCACAGTTTTCAATAAGAGATTGTCAGCTCCTGTCAAAACAGCAGAGCAAATGACAGCCCATCCCTGCCTGTGCATTTTCCTGCTGCCAGGAATAGCAATCCCTGCCCCTCTGGAACGCACACCCTTCTTGTCAAGCCAGCCTGACAGCTCCAGCAAGAGTAAAGGCTGAAGGACTTCCACAACTGCCTCACTCCCCTGCATCCTACACCCACCGCTGCTATATCAGCATTCAAAGAAATGATGTGTGTATGTACATGTGTATGTGTATGTAACTCTTTAGCGCTTTGACAGGATAAAGACGCGAAAACTGAAGCACTCCAGGTGCAAAAACTACACAACACATTAAAAAAGCTGGATGTATTTTCATTTTCAGCACTGGTGACCACGCAGGTCTGGGGCGCACAGACACCATAACCTCCATCATCCCTCATCCGTCATCCCCCCGCATTCCCTTCTCTCGGCACCACACACCTCCCATTAGTGCTGCAGACACTCCCCGCCCCACAGAGCCCCAGCACGGACATCACACGCTCAAAATCCACCCCACAGCCGCCGAGGAGCCTTTTTATTCCTCTAAATCGCTCCCATTGCTTCCTGCGCCCCGCCCCGCCCCGGAACGCGGCGCGCGGCTGCCGTTTCCGTGGGGACGCCTGGCGGGAGCGCACCGCGGGGGCCAACATGGCGGTGCACACGCTGAGGGGCCTGTGCCGGCCGTGGCTGGGGCCGGCAATTCTGTGCGCCCGGTTCTCGCAGCGGGCCGCCGCCGGCACCGAATACCGGAGCTCCCACAGCCTGGACAAGCTGTACCCTCCGCGGCAGGAAGGAACCGCTGCCCACACCACGGTCAGAGGGGCGGGGGGAAAGAGGAAGAGGCCAAGGGACGGCGTCTGGGCGGGGTTTATTGGTTGATTGACAGCGTGGAGGCAGGGTTTATTTAATGGCTTATTAATTATGGGCGGGGCCACCTTGCGGGTGGGCGGGATCATAATGTGGGTGGGCGTGGCCTCGGTGCGGGTGGGCGGGATCATAATGTGGGTGGGCGTGGCCTCGGTGCGGGTGGGCGGGACCACAATGTGGGTGGGCGTGGTCTTGGTGCGGGTAGGCGGGGACACAGTGCGGGTGGGCGGGGTTACGGTGCGGGTGGGCGGGGACACAATGCAGGTGGGCGGGGTTACGGTGCGGGTAGGCGGGGACACAGCGCGGGTGGGCGGGGTTACGGTGCGGATAGGCGGGGACACAGCGCGGGTGGGCGGGGTTATAGTGCGGGTGGGCGGGGCTTCTCGCTGCCGTGGCTGTTGTGAGGCGCGGAAGGGCCGGGGCGGGCCCGGTTCGAGGCCGGTCCGAGCCCGTGTCCCCGGGTCGGGCGGGGCCGCCCGAGGGGCCGCAGGGACCACAGGGATCCCCCGGGATCCCCCGACACGCCCCCGGTGTGTCTTCCAGGAGCAGCTGCAGCCGCCCGCCCTCGACATCCCCATGAGTGAGTCCCCCCGCCCAGCACAGCCTTGCCGGGAGCCGGGAAGCGCTCCCGAGCACCGGCACCGTGTTCCGAGCTCGGCCCCGTCCCGGCTCAGCCCCTGCCCCTCTCTTCCAGCTCGCCTGACCGTGTCCTACAGCCGGAGCAGCGGCCCCGGCGGGCAGAATGTTAATAAAGGTGAGGAACAGCTGCTCCCTCGGACAAACCTCCATTTTCGGTTGTTTTTCTGTACCATGTGGCAAAATATCGAGAACTTGAAGTTAAACAGCGTCTTCATGCTTCTGGATACTTATTTTTTATTGTTCACCCTGCATTTTAACACAACTTCTGAGTCTTCATAGTGCTGGAGACCAGTGGGAACACATTTGATGCCCCTAGGAACACTTACAGGGATCATTCCTGCTACACCACCTCTATCCATAGATCAAATATAATAGAGCCAGCTGGATTCTGAAAAGTCATTGTGCAAGAAATTCTCAGCTTAATTCAAATAAAATACTCCCTGTTCTGCCATTAAAAATGAGGTAGGCAGTGGCAGGCAATAAATTCTGTAGTGTATAGAAAGGCAAATGCCATGACAGGTGTAAGTTTGTCATGTAGAGTGGTGTGTAAAGATACAGCAAGAAGAGAACTGTGACCTTTCAGAAGATTCATCATGGAATCATCCCATGTTGAAAGCCAGCAGAGATCAGGCTGAATTATCTCATGAATCTGAGGAAGGCAGGCTGTGACATTGAAACAAAGACCCTGTTTTTCCTCCCAGTGAATTCCAAAGCAGAGGTTCGCTTCCACCTGGCATCAGCCGACTGGATTCCCGAAGCTGTGAGACAGAAAATGGCTCTGATGGTACCAACCCTCCCCTTCCAACCATGGTTTCAATGCCTCAGTGTCAGAACATGACAGTTCCAATGAGGTTTCAGTGGTCACATCATGTTTTTCTATCCCTTCAGCACAGGAATAAGATAAACCGGGCTGGTGAGTTGATTGTGACCTCAGAGGAGAGTCGCTACCAAATGAGGAATCTGGCAATTTGCCTGGAAAAAATCCGGACCATGGTCACAGAGGCGATCGAGAAACCCAAGGTGGTGTCTAAGGAGACAGCACAGAAACTCATAGAGAGGTATCTTCATTTAAATGGTCTTTATTTGAGTTCAGGCTATCATGTTACACAATTTCATTTGCAGCATTGTTAAACATTTTTGTTCATACTCCTTTAAATTCCTTTTTTTAAGGAACTACCACTCATCCATTAGATTTTAACTGCTTTGCTGGGTAATAGCCCCAGAACAGGGACTGTTTTTTTTTCTATCTGAAGATGTTTTGTTTGTTCATCAGATCTCAAAAGTTGAATATTTAAATGTTTTCTTTGTACACTGAGGGATCTTTTGATTTTGTTCTAGGGTGGAAAAAATGAACCGGGAACGGCTACGACAGAAAAAAATACACTCAACTATAAAACAGAGCAGGAAGGCAGATTTTGACTGAGAACAGCAGAGATCCAAGCCCTTGGCATTCTGTCTTCCTAAAGAAGTGGTGTTGGCAGCTGTAGATGATGCTAAACTCATGAGCTGTATTGAATAAAAATAGCCTGACAGTGTAAATAAAAATATTTAACATCTTCTTTTGTAGCCAGTGATACACTGTGATGGTCTGTCAGTCATTTTCCAGAATTATTGTTCACATTTGAGAGGAACTAAGAAATCTGATATTTGTCAGACACTTTTATTTAATGTTCTTTGTGTTTTTCAAGCAGCCTGTGCTGCATCAGAGCACCCTCTTCTGCTGAACACAAAGCTACAGTAGATTTCTGGGAAGAACAGGAAGAATAAAAGCAGTCTCAGCAACATATCTAAGTAGAAAATAGAATCTTAAAGCATTAAGTTTGGAAAAGACCTCAAAGATCATCAAGTCCATCCCTTAGAGGGATGTTTCTTTCCTTCTATTTCCTTTCAGTTTTATTCCTTTCAGTGGTTGTTATTTAACCAAACAAAGCCCATAATTTGGTTAAGCTACAGCCACATCAGGAATCTGGCAGAAATCTCAGCATTAGGAGACAGAACCCACCCTGTGAGTGCAGAAGGCTTCTGGCCTTTGAGGTGGGACACTAAAATCCTCTGGATGAGTCCTCCATGCTCGTTAGTGGACCCTGTTTAAGGAGGATGAAGCTCTGTTGTGTTTCACCACTGCCAAGCAGGATTACTGGGAAGCCCAAAGAAACCAAAATTACCCTTTTTTGGTATTTGGCAGGGCCCCAGTGGCCTAATGGATAAGGCACTGGCCTTCTAAGTCAGGGATTGTGGGTTCGAGTCCCACCTGGGGTGGGGAGAGGTGGCTCTGTTTTAGGAAAACATTCCAAATTCCCAAATAAGAGAGAGAATTTGTCCCTCGGGTTTATTTGGGGCACATGGAGGTATCAGGACTCTGCTGCATTCCCTTTGGAAGGGGAGCTTTGAGCTCTCCCCTGATGGAATGTTTGCATCTGCAGAAACAGTGTTCAAAGCCCAGATCTTCCCCAAAATGGAATCCATTCCAATGCATCCTGACACCCCAGAAAGCCCTGCCCTGGCCTCTGCACTCCTCTCAGCACCAGGAGCAGACATCTCATTTCACATTTTCCCCCATCAGAAGCTTTTCTGCAAGGAATCATTCAGGGTGGGAAACACCTCTAAGATTTATCAAGTCCAACCCAGCACTGCCATGTTCACCAGCAAACCATTCCCCAAATGCCACATCCACACACGTTTTGAGCACTTCCAGGGATGGTGAATCCCCTTCTTCCCTGGGCATGGGAGGGGAAGCAGCAGCCCTCTCACAGACACAGGTGTCTGAAGCTCTGTGCTGTGCCCTGGCCTTTACAAACAAGGGAATGTCGCTGCTTGCGATGTTTTTGTGACACTGAACGTCCTCCCACCATCACCATCCAGGACAGCAACAGCCTGAGCTGAGCCTCCCCATCCCCAGGAGACCTCACTGCCAGGACCACCCACTGCTCTGGGCTCCTTTCCCTCAGATTTGGAAAACTTTGCTTCAAAGGCGTAAAGACCTGGACGAGCACTTGACACCGGAGCCGGAGGAGCTGGGAATTTCAGGGAATAAAAGCAGATTCCGAGTTCGCGCCTGGTTTAACAGCACGAAAAACGCCCGATCCACGCCAGGAGGTGCGGGATGGAGAGCGGGGAAGCAGCAAGGGGCTGCAGGAAGGGGCGCATCGCGTTCCCCGCCGCCAGCGAACCGAACCGAACCGGTCCGATCCGGTCCGCGCCTTCTGCGGGGCACCCCGGCATCCGCCGCGGATCCTCGGCAGCGAAAAGAAGTCACCCCAGATGGGACTCGAACCCACAATCCCTGGCTTAGGAGGCCAGTGCCTTATCCATTAGGCCACTGGGGCCGCGCACTCGCGTGTTTTAGGCGCCGTCACTTAACTCTCTGCTGGCCAGACGGGAACGCGGCTGCTGCCGGTGGGGCTGGGGGGTCCCGTTCGGTTCTTCTGGGCCCACCCCGGTCTGAACAGTCCCCAGAGCGAGGCCTCGCTCCGGCCGGCTCCATCCCCCCCACCTCCCGGCGCAGCTCACAAAAGCAGACGCGGCGTGGGGATGTGTGTGGGGGAGTGGAGATCCCCGCGCAGCCGCCTGCGCCCCCTTGGCCCCAGCGGGAGCTGGCTGTGCCGGTTTGGGGTGCAATGAAGCCCCGAACCGCCCCCGGAACGCGGCGCTCGCTCCGGGCCCCGCGGTGCCCGCGCGGGGGGGCCTGGGCGCGGGGTCGCTGCGGCCCCGGTGGCCGAGTGGGCAAAGCATTGGTCCCGTAAGCGAGGGTTCGCGGGTTCGAGTCCCACTTGGGATACGAGAGGCTTTAACCCCCCCCCACCTACCCTAGCTGGATCCAGCAGCGCTGCGCACACGAAGGGGCAATGAATTGGTATTCCCCACTGAACCACAGCAAACTGAACCTCAGCCCTAACCCCCCGTAATTCAGCCGGCACCCCTGGCAGTATGGGAAATTTCAGCCAACCTTGTCTCTCCCCTTTCCTTTTCCCAGGAACCGGGTTCCAGCTGCGGCCCCGACCCCTCCTGCTGCCGGTTCCGAGCTCTGGTCCCCCCGCCCCCGAATGCTGCTCTCCCCAAAACCCATGTTTCTCATCTAATCCCAAAAAAAGTTCCCCAAAGCCCACCACAGGAAGGTATTTTTGTCAGTGGTCCACTGTCCAGGGCTTGGGTAGGTTTGTTGCTTTCCAGGCAGCAGAGCCTCCCACACCTAAGAGAGAAAATCTACTTAAAAAGAAACTTCACTTTGTGTTTTACTGGTGTGGCATTACCCTGACCACAGCTGCTTTCAAAATCCATTAACTCTGCAAGAAAAGACCCTCCAGGCAGCTTTTTAATGCAGCAAATCTGAGAGGGCATTATTCCAAAGGCACTTACAGAGAGGACTTTGGTCCCAGGGCAGCACAGCCAAACTGTGACCCCACTGACCAGCCCCTCTTGGAGATGTGGTTTCTGGTGGAGTAAAGCTTCCCGACCATCCCAACTTGTCCTGCTCCCGGAAGAGGTTCCCCCACGCAAGGTGGACCAGCATAAATGGGCTTGGGGCTCGAGTGCTGCTGATAATAAATACAGGATGCACCTGGAAGGAGAGAAAAATGCAGCTGAAATTCTCTGACTCAAGAAAAACCCAGCTCTGCCCAGACAAATTAAACAACTGCAACTGCTCTGCTTTGGTGCCTTCTGGGACACTTTGAAGGATGTCCATGACCTGGCCAGAGCCATCCTTTCACTAACATCCCTCCAAAAATCAGCCTTTCATTAACACCTCTCATCCACAGGTCCCAAAGCAAAGCTGGTTGTTATCCCCTCAATCACAGCCTAACCTGAGATCTGGGACCACACGACTTGCTGGACAAAATATCCACCTTTGCACCCAAGCCTGGGGCAGTTTGTAGCTGCTCCTCGTTGTTTCCCTTTTCCATGAAATCTAAACAGGGACCACTAGCTGGGAGCAGACACATCATCCCATCAACAGCAGCTCTTGGCACATGGAGAGAGCCTGGAGCTGCCTTGGGGACCTCACTGTCCCAAAACACATCATGGATCACCTTGATCTCCCTCTTTGGTCTTTCCCCGCATCAGGTTTTGTGTCTAGTGCCGCTCTCAGACAGGGCGCTGGTCTATGCACACCTCTGGATTCTCCTGACTCATCTGGGATCTCCCACCGGGATGGGGAATGTCTCCCCAGTAAGCAGCCACAGCCAGCGGCCGCAGGGACAGGAGGAGGAGGAGGAGGAAGCCCAGGGCAGTGAAATGGGAAGAAAGAGCATGGAAACGGGGCTGGCAGAGGCAAAACATAGCGGTCACCCCAGATGGGACTCGAACCCACAATCCCTGGCTTAGGAGGCCAGTGCCTTATCCATTAGGCCACTGGGGCTGCGCAGGGCGCGCGCCCCGCCCCGCGGGAACGGCCCCGACCCCGCGCTACGGGGGCGTCCCGGGGCCGCTCCCGGAACGGGGCCACCCCCGGGGCTGGCGCGGGGCAGCACCGGGAGCGCTGCGACCCAGCCGGGGCTCGCGTTTTGCCTCCACTCCACGAGGGGCAGAGATGCGAGGGGAGAAACGGGAAAAGATGATTTAAAAGCGGGGGGGGGGGGAAAAAAAGGCCGACCACGAAGGGACTCGAACCCTCAATCTTCTGATCCGAAGTCAGACGCCTTATCCATTAGGCCACGCGGTCACTGCGCTGCAGCCCCCCAGTGATGCTGCCAACCCCCGGCATCCCCCCGCGCCCCTCCCGGCTCCCTCCGGAGCCCCGGGCAGGGACACGGGGCCAGGGCGAGCACGGGGCTCTCTGGGGGACACAGAGCTCTGTCGGGAACACGGGGGGCCGTGGGGGACAGGGGGAATGGCAGGGGACACGGCTGGGGAAGGACCACCTGCTGCCATGGGAATTCTGCTGCTGGAGGGGGAATCGAGTGTGGGACTTGCTGATTGCCATTGCTGCCCTGGAGCCATTCATGGAATCACAGAATCATGGAATATCTTGGGTTGGAAGGGACCCACAAAGATCACTGGGATGACAGCAGGAAAAACCCGCAGAGATGGAGAGGAGGGCAGCAGAGGAAAACACAGACACATAGAAAACACAGAAGTCTCTGACCCTTTCATTTTAACTGTGAGGTCCCAGAAAAGAACATAAGGAGCATGGGAGATCAGCAAGGAGGCAGAACCAGAAAATCCTTGGGTGCATGGAAGGCTCAGCAGGAAATGAGGACACGGTGTGGTCTGCTGGCAAGCAGGACCGGGGCTCAAAGGAGAGCAGCCTCCCCCACAGCCCTCAGTCACACAGGCACTAATTCCTGATCCATTTCAGTGAGGTTGCAGCAAACTCTCAGCCCTGTAAATGAGACTAAATTTGCTACTGAGTAGCTCTGGCTCTTTGCCTTTTCTTTGTGAGGCTGGGCCCTTTCTTTTCTTCTCCCTCAAATTGCTGGATTTTTTTTTAATGACCTCATTTTTACATGACCACAACTAAAATCTACTCCCAAGAGCCAGCTGAGTGCATCAAACCATTAGCAATTTCTTCCTTCCAACAGATAAAATGTCTGTTTACAAAAATCCATCCCTCATTAATAAATATCAAATCAACTTCCACATAACAAATGACGTGTCCTGGACTGCTTCATAAGACACACGGTACCATTCTCCTCCTTATTTGGAAGCAGGAGATGATGCAGGGAGTTTTTGTAGCCATCCTCACCTTTTCTCTTGGGACAGGTAAGTGCAAGGGGGATAGAAAACCTTCAAGGAATTCTGTTCTCTTCTGTGTGAGAAGGGATTTTTGTGTGCTAACGATGTTTCTCACATCCACAGCTCCAAACCCTTTCTCTTTTGGTGCATCTCTCACAGGTTGAGGTCTTGTCTGATGATTTTGTGTTTCAAGTGGAATTCTCTTTCCAGCAGGGGCTGCTCCAAAGTACCTCTGCACCTACTATGACATTGTTGACTACCTGAACATCTCCTCTCACAACAAGCTGCACACGTACATTCTGCCCAAAATAAACCTGAATGAGCCTGTGGAAGTGAAGATGGACTTCATGCTGGTGGCAATTCTGTCTGTGGTAAGGACCCAAAATGAGTCTTTATAATAGGAACCTGGGCTAGTAGTAGGCCAGGGTTTGAGTCTCCTGACAGCAAATCCACAGGGGTGAGAATCAGACCCTTCCACTTCAGCTTTCTGCTGTTGGAAAGCACTTCTGGAAGATCTGGAGTATTTTCTCCCTCTCCTTCCAGAAGTCGTATCCAGACAAGCAGCTTGCTTTGTAGGAGGCTCCAAAAACCCTGCAGAGTGCCTGAACTGTGCAGTGCATTTGCAGGACACTGCCATGGAAATGTTAACAATAATCTATTATTTTTCCTAACCATTGGACTGTGCGCTCCCACTCTTCAGCCGTAGGATCAAGAGCCACAAGCTCTTCTCCCAAGCCCACTTACTGCAGTCTGTGCTCCGTGAAGAGCTTCTGCATTGGGTACATCTAAGAAAATCAGCTAAATATCTTTGTTTCTCCAGGTGGAAAAGCTCCAGACAGTCAGTTTTTACTTCGTCCTGAACCTGGTAGGTCCCTCAAGCGTGTTTCTCTCCTGATGTCCGACACAAAGTCTGGTGCCCAGCCCAGAGCTCATCTCTCTCCTGCAACTTCTTCCATCAGGAATGGCAAAACCCTTTTGCAACCTGGGACCCACAGGATTTCTGTAACATTTCTGAAATTGTTCTGCCCATGGATACGTATTGGTCACCCCCCATCTTCATTTTAGAGCGGTAGGTTCCCCTTTCATTTTTATCCACTGGCTTAACAGAAATACAATGGATGCAAACTGTTGGTTATATTATAGGAAATGGGATAAACTCAGATGGCTAAAAGTTGTTCCCTTGAGCTCTCTGTAACTGAGAGCCTCCTAATTTAGATTAATGATGACCATAGTTTATACAAAGCACTTAGTGGTTCTGTAATACTGTAGCAGCTCCTGAAATATCCCCTCTGGGCTGTAGCTAAAGCTGAGGAAGCAGCAGAAACCAGCACTCCTGTGGAATAAAGTGACCTTTAGTAGTGTGTGGAAAGATACAGGGCAGAGCACTGAGGGTCTGACAGAGGGATGGGCACCCCCACCAGCTCTCCAGAGGGAGAAAGGAGTGGGAGGCAGAGCCAGGAATGAGTCCCTGCCCTGGTGAGAGCAGGGAGCAGAGGGCAGAGAGCAGGAGGTGCTCAGGAGGTGTGGAGCCACAGCAAACCTTGGTCACAAAGGGCTCACGAGCCCTTCTCCCAGCCCTGGTTTCCTCTCCTCCTGCTGCATCCCCTGGCTGGGTGATGGCTCAGAGCCCTCCAAACTGGGTGTTCACAGCCTTGTTTTATGGGACTGAGGCACAGGCAGCATCTTAGGCTCAGTTACTCTCCCTGTCTGTTCCCTCCAGGGTGAATGGGCAAAACCCAGAGCTGAATTACATGGTCCTCATGCACAACGGCAGCTTCAACTCCACCCGGCCCTTCCAGGTGACCCTGACGTGCAGTTTGATAATCCTCAAGTTCCCCTTCGACACCCAGATGTGCAACTTGAGTGTAGCTTCATTCCTCTACCCAGGTACAGCTACCACCTCTGGGCTGAATTTGGAGAAGGACTAGATGAGCACCACTTGCTCACAGTGGGGTTGAAGTCATATGAAACCAGGGAAAATGAGTTAAAATGCTGCCATTCTGTCATGGCACATTTCCCAGCAACACCTCTGGAACAATCTGGATGTCCTGTGGCAAGTCCCTCCCAGGACTGGTTCCTACAAACCAAGAGACCCGAGACCAAGAGGCTTCCTGCAAAACTTGTTCACATAGAATTTTGCACAACTGATCTTTAAACACACCTGAAAGGCATGGAAATGGGAGGAAATTAATCGTAGAATACTAACGTTGGAAAAGATTTCCAAGGACATCAAATCCAACCATTAAAAGGACAGTTTCAGGGATTCAAACTCCAGTTAGAGTTCATCCCAACAGGAAGGGCTGAAATATAAGCAGACGTGATGCAAAATCTTCCCAGTCCCATCCACAAAGGACAACTGTCCTAATTCAGCAGATGTTTCCCCTCTGATCCACATCCCAGAGGTCCAGCCAAGCCTCTTCACAGAGACCTTTTAGTTTCTCCTTCATGGGCTGAGAAACCTTTCCCTTCCCTGTCTGCACACACCCTCAGCTGGGTGGGAAAGGGAGAGAAAACTGACCTCTAATAAATTCCTAAATTCTTCAACTTCCCTCCCCCTCTGCCTCCTGCCCAAGCAGTAACAGACTTTGTCATGAAGACGAGACGGACACCAGCTGAGATCATGAAAGACAGCCAGAGTTTCCTCCTAACTGATGGAGAATGGAAGTTCACCAACCTGAGCATCATTGAATATACGGAAATTCTGGATGACAAAGGATATTCTGTGGTCACCTATGTGGTATGACAGCACTTCCCTATTATACTGCACTGATTTGGCAGTAAAAAAACACAGTATATAACAAGATTATTTTTTACATTAAGGGGCCAGCATTTGTCAACACATTGAGTCATCTCCTGCTCATCAAATTTTACCCATCTTCCTCAACAGATTTCCATGGAGAGACGACCCACTCTCTATATTCTGAACCTGATCCTCCCAACATGTGCCCTATACTTGCTGGACATGGCTGTGGTGTTTGGTCCCAGCTCTCTCGAGGAGAAAATCAACTTCCAGATTGCCATCATCCTTGGCAGCTCCATGCTGGCTGTGATTCTCAACAACAGCCTCCCTACTTCCTCCAACAAACCACCTATAATAGGTATCCACCTTTATTGAATAAACCCTAATTTTCACCCAGCTACCAGCCCTAAGGAAAGCCTTTGGTTGTTTATAGACATGCTCATGAACGCTGAAGTCATGAACACCTAAGCTTGATTAGCTTGCTGGAGTTAGACTTTCCCTGTTCCCCACCAGGCAATGGAATGTAAGAAAATGCCAATTATTCAGAGCTTTCTCTGTTTTCCTGTTGTTCTGCAGTGGTGTTCTTCCTGGGAACCTTCCTGCTCATGATCATGGCTGTGTTAGACACCTTTTTCCTGTTGTATCAGCAGCGCAAATCCCTGCGCTTGGACAGGGCTCTCAGAAGCTTCCAGCAAGGTAAAACACTTTAACAGAGTAGGTCTGGGGCATTTTCCTGCGCATTTGTTGGAGCCAGGGCGGGTTTCCCCAAGGGCAAACAGTGCCCCAGGCAGTGTGAGCCATGGTGGCCCTGCTGTGTTGACACTGCCCTTTGCTCCCTGCAGATCCACACAAGCTGCCCAAGAAGCCCCCAGGGAACCTGGCCAAAGCAGGTCCCCAACTGCTGCACCCTCCCAAGAAGGCCCAGGGACAAGGGCAGCCGAACAAACGCCTCTGGCAGCTGCAGGAGCTGGACCCATTTCTGCCAGTTCTGGAGAAGGTGCTTCTCTACAGCCACCTCTTCTTGTCCCTATTCTTTTTTACTGTGATTTCTGTAAAATGGAGCAGTTGAAGATCAGCTCTGCCCCGTGCCAGCTCCATTGTTCTGTACTGCGTTGCTTCTGATCCCCTGCTGTAATTTGCTCCTGCTCGATTCACAGAGCTGCACTTCAGTTGCCTGAATAAAATAAAATTAAAATCCAAAGCCACAGGACCCAAGATGAGCATGCATAGTGCTTTGTATTCTGGTTCAGTAGAACTACAGATGTTCTTGAACTATTCTGTGGGCTACTAAGGTATTTAAATAAAATAGTTGTAAAATCTTCCTCCTACCTATCTGTAATTCTGACCTTAAACATGACCAAGAGGAAAGGGAATTGATTGCTTTCTCTTAGAGGAGTTTCCATCTTCAAGGAAGGTGTTTAAGAATTCCACCTCAGATTATTAAATAAAACAATGCAAGTCTTTACTGTTTCTGTGAGTTCCAGTGAGATCAGCAGCATTCAGAAATCCAGGGCAAAGAGAAAAGGAGCACCAGGATTAAGTGTTTTTAATAATAACTAAAAAGTAACTCTTTTTGTGTGCATCTCAACACTACTTCAACTCCTTTTGCAATTGGCTTCTCCTAATCAATCACAATCAGCCCCAGACCTGTGCCTGCAGAAGTCCTGAGACACTCCAGACACACACAAATCACTGCCAAATGCACTCCAGCATCTCAAGGGGCTACACATGTTCAACTTCTGAGCAAGTGTCTGCCTGCAGGGGCAGAACTGCATTTCCTGCACCTGCTGGTTACAGAGAGGAACAGGAGGTTTATTTGCATTTTACAGGGCTCAGATTGATCAGCAGGATATGGAGCTTGGTCCTTGCTACCAAAACAAGCTCATGGGTAGAAAACACAAAATCCAGGAGAAGTGGAATGTTTGTAAGTTACTGTATTGCTCCATTTTACTCAGAACTCATATCTAAGATCTAAGCCACAGACAGAGAAAGCTCTTTATTTAGAAGATCATCCAGTCTGACAGTCATAAAACTACTCCCTGATCAGTTTACAGATCAGCTATTGGCTTATGGGGCCAGAATGGATATTTCTCCTTGTTCAGTTTAGTTTCAGGGAAGGCTTCACTCAAGTCTTCAAACGTCATCTGTTCAAAGGGAATCATGTTCTTGAGCTTCTGGAGCTGTGGAAGCAGGGACAGACACATCAGAAGTCAGCAGGAAAGAGCAAAGCACACCCAGGACAGCAAGGAGTGTGCTAGGGTGGGGTTCAGAGAATATTCCCTAAACAAAGTCCAGCCTCACCTGCTGCTCGTACTGGGCGATGCGGGCTTTGGAAGCCTGGATGTATTCAGCAGTGCTCTTGGCCTGGGGAGAACAGAGGATGGGGGGAGTGTGGTTATGATAAGGACACTGACCCAGCATGAACCTGCAGCCCCCCATGCTTTCAACTGGCATTAAAATCCATCACTGTTACACTGGGTAACCAATGGAATCCCCAGCAGATCCCAAACAGCCAAACCCTTCCCTGTGCAGGGATCCCCTTGCTGAGAAAGCCAGGGACACGCGTGAAGGGCAGAGCTGTGCCCTGGCTCAGGCTGCTCTGCCCATGCAGGGGCACATCCAGAACATCCCCTCCCTCTCATCCCTTCCCATCCCCACAGAAGGCAGGGACAACCCCAGCAGTAGGGAACAGTTCACTTACAGCTTCCTTCTCCTGGGCGTCAATCTTGGCAGATTGTGTATCCACTGGCTCAGGAACCTTCAGTGCACTGAACTGTAAATTGAAAGACAATTTTTGTAAGGTCTGTTTGACTGAAACAATCCTTCACATTGAGGTAATCTTCCCTAACATCAGGGGAAAATTCCTTCCTTTCTTCCTAGGACTTGCTCACAACCATGTAAGTTAATGAGCAAAAAGTGGTCAGTGAAGCTGTCCTCTGTCCCCCCCAAGCAGCACTTGCTCACCCAGGAGCTTGCAGCCATCTCCTCTGTCCTGCCCACCACACACCACCCATTTCTCACAGCATGTAAGGAAGCTGGAAGGTTCAACCTCACAGATTTACCCTATCACAGAGTTACTGCCCCAAACACAAAGCTCCCAGACCCATTTGAGCTCAGCAGGTGCCTCCAGTCTTGGGAGGCAAATTTTCATAGTGACACAACCAACCTCCTCTACCAATCCTGGTGCTTTCCTCTCAACTCCCCAATTAGATTCCAAAGAGCAATACCCAGCTGGCAAGGAGACTGACCTTCTTCTGGAACTCATCCACCATTCCAGCTTTGGCAACATTAGCTTTGTAGAAAGCCCAGTCGATGGCCGGGGGCTTCTCTGGCAGCGCAGCCAGCCTGAAGGGAGGGAGCACAGCTGACATGAGCAGCAACCTGAGCATGAGCACAGCCTAATGTGTTTAGTTTAGGTGCTTTCAGGTTTGAAACAAACCATGTCTTGCAAATTTCCCTTGGAACAGGCCCCTCTGGACAGACAAGCAGAGCTCAGCCTGCAGCTTTGCCCCGCTTCACTCTGCCCCTCTGGGTGCAGCCCTTAAGGAAGGGCAAAGCTGTTTCACAAGATTGAGCCAGAGGCAATTAGCAACGTTCCCTGCAACAGCCAGCACTCTATCAGACAGAAGGTGCTACAGGATTTGAGAACCGCACGTGAATTTGTAGAGCATTTAACAGTGACAAACTCGTGCCAAAGTGAAGTGCGTTCGCAGAACTGCAGCTACGGGTTTACTCTGGGGAAGATTAACTAAAGGTGATTTGCCAAAAAAAGCCACCAGCTGCCTCAAGGTGACCTGCTTTAATACCTGGGAGGACACTCCTGCGGGACCAGAGAGCGACAGACAGCAGCCCTCACAGCTGGGTGGTTGGGCGAGGGCTGAGCGGGCCCTGTGGGACCGGGCGGGACTCACCGGGCTGTCAGCGCATCGTTGCGGGTCTTCAGCGCATTGAACATGGCTCGCTGGTTCGGAGGCACTCGCTCGGCGAAGGCCGCCCAGTCCACGGCTTTAAGGGCAGCTTTGCGTCCCGCCATGGCTCCGCCTGGCCCGGGAGACACCGGTGGGTCCCAGCGCCGGCGGGGAGCGGGGCCGGGGAGGGCGGCACCGAGGGGGCGGGGGCACGGGGGACGGGAAGGGGTCGGCTCGCGGAAAGGGGACGCTGGAGGATCGGGACACGGGGGTCGCTCCTGAGCCCCGCGGCGACCTCACGCCGGCCCCGTCCTCTCCCACAAGCCTCCCAACACCGAGGACGTCCCCGGCCTGTCCTGTCCCCCAGACTCGAGATTCCAGACCCCCTCCCCGGCCGCTCCGCGGGACCCCTTTCCGGGAGCCCCTCACGTTCCCCAGCCCCGCTCTCCCCCTCCCGGCCCCGCTCTCACCTTCACTGACCGACACCGCAGCCGCCGTCGCCGGAAGCACCGCCCCCTCCGCGCCCCTCGCCCAATCAGAACGCGGCTCCACAGGAAGTCATCATCCCCGGAAGCGGCGCAGCCGGAAGCGGCCATGGCGGCGGGCGGGCGCTGAGGCTCCGCCATGGCCGAGGGGCCGCCGAGGGGCCGCACGCCCAGCCCGGGCCCCGGGGGCGCACCGGGGCCGCCCAGCCCCCGCGCGGCCGGAGCGGCGGCGGGCTCCGCCGGGCCGCTGTCCCCGCCCGCCGCCGCCTCCAAGTGGGTGCGGCTGAACGTGGGAGGCACGTACTTCGTGAGCACCCGGCAGACGCTGTGCCGGGAGCCCAAGTCCTTCCTGTGCCGTCTTTGCTGCCAGGACGGGCCCGAGCTCGGCTCCGACAAGGTGAGACCGCGGTGGGGCCGGGACCCCCCCACACACACCCTGCCAGCCCCTCCCGGAGCCCCCACGGTGTCACCAAGGTGCCCAGACCCGTCCCACGGGCGGGGGGACACCCCCGGCTAGCGCTGTCCCCGAGCCTCCTGTGCGGCCCCGGGCCCCGGCTGGGCCGATCTCCCACGGACCTGGGGCACGTCAGTCTGACACATCATCGGCTTTCCTTCGTGTCCCACGGCCGGGGAGGTGATGGCATCCCCAGGAACGGGACTTGGCTTTGCCCTCGTGCCTGTGACACCTGTGACATCCACATGCCACAGGCCTCACATGGACTCTGCTGGGGAACAACCCACCTGCCCACAGCAGTTACAGCGGGGAAGGAAAGTCCTAGAAACAGGAATGTTACAATTCCTCACCCTGAACATGTTGTTGCTTAGGTTTTTTTAACATATTCATTCTCATAAAAAATCATGGTGCACATTCTTTGAATGGCTGGACAGTTCTGAAGTCACTGCCGTTTATTGTAAGGATTTTGCAAACAATTATTCTTGCAATTGCAGATTTTCCATAGGATCAGCTGTACAAGGTGGTGTAAATACATTGTGAGTGGGTCAGCCAGAGTTTAATCACAAGATAAATCATGTTTGTGATTGAAATATCAGTCAGCAGCATCAGTGAGGAGAGGAGATATTTCAGAGTGGGTTTGCACAGTTTCTTACTGCTTTGGAGTAGATTGGCAGGAGAAACAATGCTTTAAAGTCATTTAAGAGCGTTCTGCAGAGGGCTTGTCAGTGCTTCAAAGCTGCTCAAGAGATACTTATGGCTGTCAATTGTTGGTTATTTAATGCCAATAGTTGTTGTATTGCTGGACCCATGGCTGGAGCATTGCAATGTGTGTTTGCAGTAGTGGAAAGGGGAAAAAAAAATGAACTGTTTTGGCTGTCAGGTGCCCTTAGCTACAGCTGGAAATCTCATTTTCCTCCAGAGACTCCTAGCTAAACTAGTCTGGAGAACAAGCTTAGCTGGAACACAACTTCTAGGTTTTGGTTCTTACTGCAGTGAAAAACCCTTTCCAGCCCAGCTTTTTTCTCCAGATCCATAAAATGTGTGTACAAGTGCTTCATGTAAGATGACTGCCAGCATTACTGGGCTGCAACATTTGTGAATCAGATACTGAAAAACGGTTTAAATGTAGCATCATTTGTACACCTCCCACAGGAAAATGAATCCAGGTTCTCAAAGAGAAACTGTTCAATTTCTTGTTTTAGATTGAAATTAGTTTTTCCTGGTACCACTGAGCCATCCCTGTTTTGTTCTCAGGATGAGACAGGAGCCTATCTCATTGACAGAGACCCCACGTACTTCGGTCCGATACTGAACTACCTCCGGCACGGGAAGCTCATCATAAACAAGGAGCTTGCAGAGGAAGGTAGGAGAAAAACACCAGGAAAGGCTGGAAGTGCTGTTTGATAGCACATCCAGGAGCCCTCACCAGAGACTGGTGTGAAGGTGTGAGCAAGTTTCCCATGAGTGCTGTTAGTAATGTTAATTGCTCATTAGCAGGGATTAAGTCATCAGATTCTGTGTCTTCCCAAAAGCAGAGGCTGCAGCTCACAGCACACCCTGTCACTGTTCTGCTGAGCCCAAGGTCTGCTACAGGCCATCTGCCCCTCACAGACCATGGTTCTCCCCAAACAGGCAGCTCTGAGGGCTTTCCCTTGATGGGGTTGGGAGAAGAAATAGACATTGTACCATGAGATTTCTGATAATCCCAAGGAAATGGGGATAATCTTTCTTAAGGATTCTCTTAAGTCACAAAAGGAGGTGACAGCTAGTCAGGCATTTTCTCATAGCCTGGGAGCAGGAGGTGGGTGGCACATTTGGGATTCTGACATTTGGGCTAGATTTAGAGTCAGGAGCAGGTGTTGCATCCTTATGACAGAATCATCTTCATTCTACCCTGTGCAAAGTAACAGAATTTGTGCTTTGGGTTCCTGTTCAGGGGTGCTGGAAGAGGCTGAGTTTTACAACATCGCATCCCTCGTGAGGCTGGTGAAGGAGCGGATCCGCGACAACGAGAACAGAACCTCTCAAGTAATGCACCTCTGGGTTACTGAGTCACTTCTGTGGCACAGGAGGACAAGCATGGCTGCAGGGCCTTGCAGGAGCATTTCTTTGATTCAGAAGTAACAGAGGAATAAATGCTGTTAGGTGAATGCAGGGCATGGTTAGGAAAGAGTCTCCAGTGTGGCTTTATAAAGTACAGACCACTGAGTCATCTCAGCACTGTAGGGAAAGGCAAGGGACACTTACAGGAGGGGGACCAGGAGCAGAACAGCCACCAGGAGCAGGTGGTTATGAAGCAAAACATACTGCTTTGGTAAAGAACAGCTCAAACTCTTCCTTCTCTAAACTATTTCTTCCCTTTGTCTCTCTGTGACATTTTTCCCATTGATGCTCAGCTGATATCAGCACACCCAGTAGATTCAACTTCAGAAACATTTTCAAAAAGCAGCAAAGGGTTTTGAAAGCTAAAGAAGTTTTGCTTTCACTGTAGCTCAGACACCTAGAAAGCTTTCAAGAGAAGAGTGCCAGGCATATGGTTCTCTTGAAATCAGTGGGATAAAAAAGCCCTTAGAAAACCTGTGGGGCTCTGACTTCCTAAGACAAGAGCAGGAGCACCTTATTAACTTTCTAGAGTGATACTAGTAAGGCAATTACTAAAGTACAGCAATTGTTCTCTGTGTTCCAGGGACCTGTGAAACACGTGTACAGAGTGCTGCAGTGCCAAGAGGAAGAGCTCACACAGATGGTGTCCACCATGTCTGACGGATGGAAATTTGAACAGGTACCATTACCAAAGAATGGTAGAATTTCTTTGCAAACTGGATATGGAATAAGCAGAGTTGCCTGTTAAGTTGCACTTCACAGTGGTCTGCTCTTCTGAATAAGCAGCCTGACCTGAGCAGCAATCCACTTGTGTCTGGCTACTGACAGGAGAGAGCAGAAGTCACTCAAGCTGCCAGAGAGATTTCATTTTCTCTCAGGACTTCTTGTCTCCTTGTCAAATCCCAGAGCAGTTCTTCCATTCTCTGCATTTCATCACATACACCAGGCCACAGTATAACAGTTCTATCCAGGAAAATTACCAGAGCCATGAAAAAACACTGCACAACTTTCTTGGAACCTCAAAGCCACAACTGCTGCATTTGCTAAAGTGGCACTGAGTGACATGAGAACTTCCTGCAGATGTCTTTGCAATGCAGCTGGTTCCAGGACTGGCTGTCACTGCAGTTGCATATGGCATTAGTTCCAGGTTTGGTTTCTGGAATCAAACACAGTTGTCTTATTTCTGAGGAGGGAGAACTGGAGCCAGCTGGCCTGTGTGTTATGTTATATTAAGAAACTACGGAAGAGGCTCTGTGGATTACAGCAATGTCTTCCCACTTAGTCCAGCTTCAGTACAAGTGGATGCTGTGGGAAATGTGCTGAGATGAAGTGAGGCAGAGGATTAGGAACAGCACTTCCCATCAGTTGTTCCTATGGAACTGTTCTGTAATGCCTGAAAACTATCTCAGAGTGGAGAGGTGGCCAAAAACCTGCACCTGTGAGGAAGCAGTGAAATTTTGTGACTAAGAGCCACTCGCTGTTCCATGGAAATGCAATTCTCCAACACCCAGGTTTTGCTTTCCAACAGTTTACAGAATCTGCCTTTCACACATCCATATCTCCACCCCCAAAACCTTGAGGCTGCAGGCAGTGACTTTCATGGGAACCTGCACCCTTAGATCTTTCCTAATCTTACTTTTCAAATCTATAATCTATAAATATGGGGCTGGCTCTTCTAAAATCTATTAGGACTTGTAAGTTAAGGTGCACGCTGCTCGTTAAAGTTTCCTGGATACACACAGTTGCTAAGAGTCATGATGCTTTCTTCAGATGACTTGGATTTATTTTCTGGAAAGCAGAACTGAGTTGTAAATGACAAATTAGCTCTGCACTCCAGGATGTCCTTTTAATGTAATAATGATGAATGAGACAGATGGGATTTCTTGGATTGAGTCCAGACCCCCTCAACACAACAGTAATATAATATAATCCCATTTACGGAGATACCAGACTCCATCTTGGCAGCATCCACATAAAGGACAGTGTCTGTTTGCCACATGTTCACAGTTAATCTAACATCTGCCTGGGGTAAAGAATTCCCATTTCCACATCAGTCACAAGGCAGGTTGAGAGCTGAGTTCAGCAAGGACCAGGCAATTGGCAATGTCTGCCCACGTCTGAGTGAACTGAATATTATATATTGCACTATCTATTTTCCCTTTTTCCACCCTCAGAAACTGGGCATTGTTCTGCTGTGTTCAGTATTAATTTCAAGCTGGAATTCCTTCCCGGGGCTCCAGGTGCCACTAGAGAGCTGTGGAGCTCAGATGTGTCCCTGCCTTACACACACACAGGACGCTGCAGGAGACTTCATCCAGAACAGATCTCCTGGCACAGACCTATCTCACAGTAACTGTAGGAATAAAATCAAAACTTACTGATAGTTACCTTGGCTGTCTCCTGTTGCACAGCTGATCAGTATTGGATCTTCCTATAACTATGGAAACGAAGACCAGGCAGAATTCCTCTGTGTTGTGTCCAGGGAGCTCAACAATTCAACCAATGGTATTGTCAAGGAGCCAAGTGAGAAGGCCAAGGTAAGGCACCTGCTCAGATGTATCAATTTGAATTCCCCTAAAAAGAAGAACCTTTCCTGCACCAAGCTGCAGCAGTAGTTCTGTGGATCAGCTTTCCCACTACCTTCTATATCATCCCCTCTTGTAAGATTTCATGATTTACTGTCGGACAAGATCTAAGGCTCTTTGTGCACTTCAAATTAAGACCAAAATACTGAAGGAGAGAGTAACTTGATGAGGGAGAAAAGCATAGCATGGAGCTTTGAAGTTAGTCAGGTTTTATGGTTGAAGGATGTTGCAGGGAGAAACAAGTTGTTTGTTCTCTTTCAATTCTCCCCATCCCTGGAAGTGTTCAGTGCCAGGTTGGATTGGGCTCTGAGCAGCCTGGTCTTGTGGAAGGTGTCCTTGCCCATGGCAGACAGGTCAAACAACATAAGCTTTAAGGTGCTTTCTAAACCAAGCCATTCTATGAATCCACTTTTTTCCCTAGAACAGAAACAAAAGGCAGCATCTACCACCTGGCAAGCAGCTGAGCAGGATTCTGGAGAAGGGGCTTGCTCACCCTTAACCAGCCTATCAGTTGTTGTGGTGGCACAAAAGCCTGCAAGCTGCTCTCACATTAGTCTGTGTTTCCTTTCTCTGCAAAAAACAAGGACTCTGAACAGGAACTTTTGCATTTAAACTTGTCAGAGGTTTTCATAGAAGGTCTCTCCTGTTTCAGATTCTTCAGGAGCGAGGATCCCGGATGTAATTCAAGTGTCCACTCCATTAAACTCCCGGATGTCACAGGGCAGTCCAGCTGGGCAGAGCATCCACAGAGCAACCCAGCCCTTGTACAATAACCAAGCTAATGCAAAGCCAAGCCTGTCCTGCCAATGGCAAATAATTCTGGTCATAACCAAAGGCTTTTCTCTTACCCTGGAAATTGAGGAAGGAGAAGACTCTTCCAGCTGGATAGTCCTTTCCACAAGTATTTGTTTTATTTTCTTGGCCAGCACTGTATTGAATTTTTCTGACAATAGCTGGGCCAGATTCCCCGTTGGAGCCTTTGTGAAGGTTGTTCAGGTCCTCAGGCCCTTGTAATCAATCTCACCCTCCACAGGCTGCTGTGGGTGGGAAGGTCCATATTTGAGCTGTGCCATTTCTTGCACCCAGGTCTGCCACTAGAAATGTACAGGGACCTTGCAGTGCTCCCCCTTTCTCCCCCAAATCTGAAGAATAGGGCTTTAAAAGGAGGAACAAAACAACCACTTCTGAAAACCCACACGAACTTTTCCATCCTTGCTTTGTATTTGTTCCTTGTTCAGTTCCTAAGAGCTGAGTTTAGATATGAGGGGAGGAGAGTTGTGTGTCCGTCTGACACAGGTCTCACTGGTAATACTATTACGCATGGGCTCCTGGTATTTTCCAAAGCCCATTACTTTGCATGCATAAACAAAGAGGTCTGTGTTCACCCAAAATAGTGATAGAGTGATTGTTCTGTCCTTTACACTTCTCCACAGTGGAAAAGTGGTGACATCTTCCCCTCCAGTACCCTGCCATGGCCATATCTTAGCCTGGTACAAAGTCACAAGGTTTTGGGACTTGCTGCTGCCAAGTTCAGCTTTGCCTTGTTTGTCTCCAGCAGTGTGGGCTCTGTCTCCTTCCCTCTCACAGGGAGGGCTTCAGGCAGAATTTCTTTCATACTGTACCAAGCAGGTAGGTTTGTCTGACCCCACAAGATCCTTTGCAGAGGAGATCCCCTATTAACATGCAGTGATACACCTGCAGCCCCCTCATGTCCCCACCTTTAAGAGATCACCTCGAATTACAGAGGGACATCACAGAGGTTGGGGTGGGAGGGGTTTGGTGAAAAGTTGCCAAACTATTGTAATGTTTCTTGTCCAAAGTGATGTGTCAACTTTTGTGACTTTTCTTTCCTTTTTTTTTTTTTTTTTTTTTTTTTTGGAATGCCTTGGATGGATGTGCAAAATGTTCGTTTGTGCCTCTCTTGAATTCTATCTTAGCCAAACTGCAGTCACTGGTTCCCCTCTGTTATTCTGTGCCACCCCTAAACAAGGGCATGTTCCTCCTAGTCTGGTAAATGGAATTTCATAGGAATTTGCTGCATGTTTTTCCCCTTTCATCCTGGCTTTGTTCTTTGTAGCCTGAGTGTCCAGGCACTTGGGTCATTTTCAGTCAAGTCCCAAACTGACATTACAGCAAAGCTTCAGAGATGCTGGAATTCAGACATTGACAAGCTCAGAGCAGGTGTTTCTCAATAAGCTACCAGAAAATTCCTCACCTGGACTGAGGGGTTGGGCTCCTTTCTGGAGGGCTTCAGCTACCCATGTTCTTCTGAAAGTTTTTACACAGAATTAGGCAGGTTTTCTATCTTAACCACTTGTTGCTGAGAGGGTCCTACCAACAGTCCAACAACCAGTTCAGTGACCAAGATGTGCAGTAAAGACACTGAGTGGCACTGCTGTGCTCTGCCTCTCCAGTCCTTCTGCCCATCCTCTTGCCTGTCCTCCACCCTGCTTTGCCAGTGTACCTTCTCCAGTGGAGCCTTTGCCTCATTCTCAAGACAGACTGGTTAACTGTCTGTGCTAGATTAGTCCTGGTAACAACAGACTGTGCCAAATGTCTTTGAATTCACGTTGTGTAGTGACAGGCTGTTGAATCACAGCTGGCTTTCCATCACACTGAAAATCCCAGCTCTGCTTCCCTCCATCTGCCCTGTTTATAACGTGGTGAGCTGGTGTTGGTGTGATCAGACTACCCACCTTGGCTGGGCCTGAACAACACTGTGATGTGTACAGATCTCCCTCCTCTGTCCGTATCCTGAAGCCTCAGCCACTGTCTGTGCTCACAGCTAAGAAATCAAGGAACACACGTATGCAAGTTAGCAGCCTGAAAAGCCCTTTAATACTCTCATTTGTCTTGTTCCACTTCCTCAGAGGAGGGAGTTTTTGGGAACTGGTCAAGAAATATCGAACTAAAGGCAACAAGAACTGATCAGGCTGTGTTTGTCACGCTGATGCCAGCTGAGCACCTTGTTAAACCATGGAGCTCAAAGCAACCCTGGCTGGAGAGAGACTTTCTGTCCAATACAGCTCAAGTAGATAAGAATAACAAACACTTCCCTGGCTTTTTTTTGCGTCACCAAGAACGCCGCACATGGTGAAGCCCCCTGGAGGGTTGTCTGATGCAGTGATGCCATTGCTCTCCCCTCTGAACCACAGACAGCCTAGAAGTGACCATTAGCAGGTGAATGGCACAGCTGCCTAACTGATGAGCACAAGAATGATCAGTTGCATCTTGGTTTTCCCTTTTGCAATGCTTTTGGCAGTGAGGAGGTGCCAGGGGACCATGGACCTTTGGGTTCCGTTGCAGGGTCCTTTGAAGTTATGCAGAACAAGTTTATGGTAGAAAACAAATCATTGGTACTGGATGCTCAAGTTTTTGTGTGGTATTTAGGACCAGGCATGATATCCATCCAGAGCAGGTACATTCCCAGTGAAGGATTTCTCCTTCCCTGACTGTGCTAGGTCACCTTTACCCGATACAGGGCTAGTCTCAGCATTATGCACCAGTTGCATCCCTTCTGTGCTCAAACAGGCTTTTCCTTCTGTTGCCTTTCACTCAGTCACAACTATATCAAAATTAGTGCTGAATTAGGATGAAATTTGTCCCGTTCACTCTAAAAAAGTGTAGTAAGTTGTGAGTAGAGTAGGAGAGCAGGGGTAGATCTACTGGCTGTCCAAGAGTGCTTATGCCTCTTGGGAAGGGGTTCACTTTGAAGCATTAATCCTGGGAATGGAGCGTATGACACTTTGGTTTTTTTAAAAACTTTCGCAGTGGCCTAAATTGTTCCATTATGGCAAGGCTGGAAATAACCTCTTGAAGTGTCTTTGTTTCTGCACATTTTTAAAAACCGATTTTTCTCAGGGGTGACTGAGAGGGCTGAGGCAAAGGGAGCCTGGTTGGCTGCGGGGCAGGGGCCGGAGCAGCCAGGCCGTGGGCTCCTACCCAGAGGTTTTGTACAGTTTGTCATGTGTCAGTGCCCTTTGCTACTGTTTCTCTTTGTTTATTAAATGTGTTTGAATAACAGTTGAGATGCTGTGATTTTTTTTTTTCCAATAAAGAATCTGAAATTAGTTTTAAAAAGTTTGAAGGGCAGTCTGCAGCCTGCTGCTTTGCCTGTACCACACAGGTACTGCATTATGGGGGAAGAAGTGTGCAGATTGGGCACTTGTTTCTGGCTTCAATTCACTTCTAACAATCATTTGCCAAAAGGAGAATCTAATGAGATTCTAGGATAAAGGTAAAAGTGGGATAAAGGGATAAAGGTTGTTGCTTTATTGGGAACGGCAAGAAGCATGACACAGTCTCTCCTGTGAGTTAGAGAGCAAGGTTTATTACCTCAGATCTTCTTTTATAGACCGATACATGAAAGTGCAGAAAGGTAAAACTTATTGATTAGTGAATTAACACATCTCCATCACTAGTCAGTGGAGTACACCACCCCTTGACCTTCTCTTGCAAGAAAACAAGAAACTGACAAACAGCACCTGCAAGGCTGTCTTCTATTTCTGAGGATTGTTTTAATTCCTCCTTATGATTTCCCAGGCCACTTTCTCGGGCGACACTCAGAGTTATGTGGCCTGCTTTTCCACAGGCACTATGCTCCCTGCTTTAGCTCATATTTAGCATCCATAAAAGGTAAAACTGAAGCTTGTTTCTGATGCTTCATCTCCAAAATAATCTCAAATTCTACATTTATCCTAACCATTTCCACTGATAACCACAGGAGAGCAGAACATTAATACAACCTCTAAATGTGAGTAGCTAAAACAGGAAGAGGATTTTTTTTTTGGTCAGCTGTCATGTGATAAACCACTGCTCAACACTAGACCACATGGAATAAGGGTCTGACTTTCAGCTTTGGTGCTGCCAGAAGTTGGATGACATCTGCAATTCAGGCCAAATAGAGTGAAAAGAAAGAGCAAGGACACAAGTGAAGAATGGAAAGTCTTGGATTGAGTTAATCCTACTCTTGATTGCAAGTGGCTGTTGCCTGCCTCCTGTGTACTCTGAAGGCTGCCCCTCTCCATCCTCACTGCCACAGGATCTCGAAGCCACAGAGCGGGGATGGGCTGACACATCCCCAAACCACGGTTTAACACCAGCACAGTGGAAGAGGATGACACTCTCCCCACGCAGGGAGCTCACCAGAAACCATGGAGCCAAGTCACCACACAGCATGAGTCAATTTAAGACAGTATTTTCAAACCTCTTGACCCATTTCTCTATCCCAGTCCTGACTGCAGGTCTGCACTGCCGGTGAATTTTCCCAAAGCAAAGCCACACTTCAAGTGCTAGGAGAGTCTTGGGCAGAGATAGCAACTGCAGGGCTGGCACTGCTGACAACACACACCTATTTGTTCACCAGGGAGGGCTTGTCAGCAGAAATTCATGTTACAGCCAGACTTGCATAATGCCATAACCTCACTGCTACCCCACCTTAGGGCTGTCCTATAAGGCTGCATAATGTGGAAAAGCCTTTGTGCAGGACCTTTAACCACCTCCTGCTCTGCCAGGCAGGTGGCTCCTCTGACACAATGCCATGTCGCCATGCAGGGGACACAAGCATTACTCAGTGGTTCCTACAGAAACCACAAGCTGGAGCTGCCAGCACCATCCCTCACTTTCCCATCCAATGCTGTGAAACCCATTAACTCCTTTAAATTTCTTAATTTCTTTACTTGCTGCAGGAAACAGGTAACGCCTCAGAATTATCAAGTGATGAGAGGTTATGTGGGATTGGCAGAATTTGTTAACTTACCAAAATAAAAATCAACCCTGTACATTAGTTCCTAACATGCTGGTCCTGCTGCTGCCAGGAGCCCAAAGCTCAGCTCTCCCTGTTGCCAAAGCCAGGCTGCTCTAGAGCTGCTGCAGCAGCAGCAGAAGGGAAAGGAGGGATGGTTTGCAGCAGAATTGGCCTCAGCAGAGGGTTAACAGCCCTGACTCTTGTCTGGGTTGATCAGAACACCCCAGGCTGCCTCCAAACGCTATTGCCCCAAGAAGATGTGGGACAGCCAGTGAAGGCACATCCCCAGGGACAAGAAGCTCCTGTGAGTGAGGGAGGAGGTGCTCATCAAGGCAGGAGGTGAATGGCACCACAAAAACACCCAAGGGATTTCGTACCTGCCCATAGCAGGATTTGGTCCCTCCTACTTCCAGAGACAACTAAGGGGAAAAAATCCTCCAGGAGGCTTTGCCATGTGCTTGGGGAAAAGATGAGTGATGAAACATCACAGATTTTCTGATAGCCAGAGTAAAGTCAGTAGGTAGTGAGTGCATGCACTAATCTATGGCAGAGGGACTTAAAAACCCCACATCAGACTTTTCTACACTGGAAAGCACATAAAAGGAACAATTCTACATCCTCCTCTGGAAAGAGAGGCTCAGGCTCCCTCTTGTCCCCCAGGCTGTGTCCAGGATACCTGGGGCTGGTTCTCACCTTCCCACAACACTCCTGTTAGTCACCCCAGCTGGCAGCTCACCTTACCCCTGACAGTTTTGCTTGGAACACAATTAATTAATTTGTTTTACTGGCCTGTGTGCTCGTGTCTGTGGACAAAGAGGAAATAATAATTGACATTAAAGATAGGAAAGGGTTTTAGTAGTGTCAGGCACCAAGCATCCAACTGCTTGGCCTGGGGCCCCAGCAAAACGCAGTGGAAACTGAGGCTGCATTTCCCCTCTGCACACGTGGGAGGATGAAACCACAGCGGTGCAGAGGTCCTGCCACAGCCATACGTGCATCTTGCACAACCCCTCCACACGCTTTTCTGCTCTGCCTCAGGCTCTCACACACAGACGAAGGTCAATTCGTCACTTACCCGCCCACCCTCACCCGGAACAAAGTAATCAAGCCAGATCTGTCTGCAGACAGGAAAGCCTGCAGGTATTTTCAACTCGGCTTACTAATTTGTTTGGGAAACAAGGACCTTGGTCACGTCCTTCCACCTAGATCTAGTTTTGAGGCACTTATTGAAGGTTTAACCCAACTTTCACATGGGTAAATAAATGCCACATGCCCTCTTGCTTTCCAGGCTGGAGAAACATGTTGGTTACTCCAATCAACAGTAAAGAAAGCAATGCCCTTGTAAATACCTTCAGATTGTGGTGTAACAGATGAGCAAAGGTTTATCTCAAAAGATATTTGACCTTCTGGTAATATTTCCTATTAGAGGCCTCCATCCCTCATAGGTGTTTCCCAGACTTTAGCAGATGGGAGTCTGACCCAAACCCATCAGCAGTCTAAAGTGCACAGAGTCCTCAGTTTTCATCAGTGGATTGGAACTCCACTGGTCTCTGTGTCACCAAGTATATCCTTGAGCTCAGGGCCATCTGGGCAGCAGGTCCTTTACCACAGCCAGGAAAACATGCACCAGTGACCCTGATGAATTCAAATGACAGTGTCTAAAAATGAGGAAAACCATTTGGGCAACCAAGCAAGGAGACAGGCCTTTCACCTGGGCACTGAATTCAAGAAGCCTTAGGAAAGCAGGCAGAACAGACACTAAACAGATAGAAAGCACCTAATAAATGGTCATCCTCAACCTAATGTTCCAGTGTGTCTTTATCTAAAATTTTAATACAAAGAAACAAATAAAAAGTAAGAAGGAGAGGGTCATATTTGCCAAACCAAAGGGGATTTTGCCCCCTTATGAAATAAAGACTCACAGCCACATTTTGTGTGTCCGTATCCCCCTGACAATATAACCCTAGGGCACACAGAGACCTGCACTTCCCACTGGAATAAAGAGTTCCTGCCTTTCCTTTTCCAGAAATCACAAAACTGACCATTGTGATCCCTCTGGGTATGGGCAGGAAGAGCCTCAGTGTCAGCACTAAATTGCTGGCTCTTCTATCCTGTTGCATCCTCTAAGCATCACCTATATCTTCCTCAGAGCAGGACATCTTCCTTGGACAGGAGATCTGAGCAGGGCCTGGCTGGGATAGCAGAGCATCTGCTGAGAGCTAAAGAGCCAAAGCTGAATAGCTGGGGCCCAAAAACCAGCTGGCTTCCTAAAAACCATGCTCCAAAATTTCTGGCTGATCACCTTTAATCCCCCCACAGCCTCCTCCACCTGTCAGCCATAAGGAACCACTTCTCTTGGTCCTATTCCCACTGAGTCCCTTATTCCTTATTAATAAAAGACAATTTGAATGATAATTAAAAGCGTGTTAGAGGGAACCTTCAGCCACTGCTTGGGATCAAAATGTCAATCTATGAAAGAGATGCCCTGCATCAGGGTTAGACTGTACCTACAGCTGTATCACATCCCTCTTCCCCCTTCCTCTGCCACATCCTCACCTACTGCAGGGGTTTTCCTTGCAGCTAAGACAAGGTGACTTCATTTTTTGAAAACCCTCATTTTCCCAGGAACACCCACCCACCCCCCCACAACCCTCCCTCATCTTCCCAAATGCAAGCAATTGCTGGAAGAAAAGCACCAGCAGCTTCCAGATATCCTCAGTAACCTCAGCCATCAGATCCTGGCAAGGACCTCCATCTGTTCAGATACTCCATGGCACCATTGCTCCCTCTCTTTGTCCACTCTCAGGGCAGGCCGGGGCAGTGTGGCAGCTCAGGATGTCACACAGCATGAGCCACTTCAGTTTATTGAGTTTATGCAATGTCTTCCTCAGACTCATCTCCAGATCCCCATCGCCTCGGGGAATGTTGCCCTTCTTGGCACCACACCTTGTACACAAAGCAGGGCTCTGGGACAGCTGGGGCCCGGGGGGGATGGTGGCAGCCAGGAGGGCAAGGACCAGCATGCACACAAACCATCTGCACTCACCCACCAGCCAGATCTACCACCGGGATAAACAGCAGAGACAAGCCACATCTTGCTGAATTCCTGCAGGCCAGTGGGAGCTGTCAGTGCATGCTCTGGTGCCAGCTGCCTCCTCAGCTCCCATTTCCCATCTCCAGGCTAAGCTTTGTTATTCCCTGCACTGGCTAATGGCCATTAAACTTAGTCCCAAAAGGGGGATTACTCACCTGGGTCTTATACCCACGTTGTCAGTGATTAATGAGCACAAAGCAGCCAGGCAGACCCAAAGTCAACCCAGGAGAGCAGAAAGCAGCGATGAAACTCGCAAAAAGCAAGCCGTGTAAGGATCTGAACTTAAATGCAGCTAGGGAACAAAGAGGATGGAGGAGGTTTAGGAGGAGGACACAGATGAGGCTGATTGGGCTAATTAAGGCCAATTAGTGCAGGCAGGACCCTGATCCCTTTTGCAGAGAGAGGATGTGAGAGTGATGCTATGAGAACTACTTGGGAAACTCAGGATAAACCAGCACTTCCTCCGTCCTTGGCACAGCACCATTCTCTCAGTACTAGCAGAGCTGCTCTGAAGGGGTTTTGTCAGAGTTGTTCAGACACTGTCCCAGCCTCAGGAACCTGTTTTCAGATGCCCTGAGACTTCAGTTTCTGTTAGGTCTGTCTATGTTCCAGGGATGGAGCAGAGCAAGAGTTTAATTTGCAACTGAACCTGCCTGAACAGCTCCCTGCCACAAAGCATTCTGCAATCCCATAGCTGAAATGTCACTTCATTTCCCCTGCTTTAGACAAAAAACAAAATCTAAAACCAAACCCCCCACGCTTCCTCTGCAAGAATCAATGTGCCAGAGGATTTGCTAATCTGGATCTCTGTAACAAATTAAATTGGTCTTTCTTAAGTGCGATTTGCAAGCTCTGAGGCATTTGCACTTTGGCTTCCAGACACAAAGAATCACAGAACCATTTGGGTTGGAAAATACCTTAAAGATCATTGAGTCCAACCATTAACACAGCACTGCCAAGGCCACCACTAAACCATGTTTTTAAGCCCCAAAGCTGCTGCTGAGGCTCCTGAGCATGGGGCTGGTTTACCAGGCTGGAAGATGCATGTAAGGACAGGGAGAGAGCAGGTGATTTGCAACCACCTCCACTGTGCCCCAGGCACAGCCTGTCCCCAGAGGGCTGCAACCAACTGCTGACAAGTGACATCCAGCTGAGGCAGCCCTGTAGTGCTGGGCCAAGCAGCACCACTTGGGCTGATGCTTTAATCAGCTAAATCTGGGTTCTCTGCTGTCACCTCACTGGGTCACCTTGGAGAAGTCAGCTGGGATATAAGTTACATGGAAGAGGATGGCAAAGCCAGCCATGGTCTCAGGATGAAAAGGTACTTTAAAAGTCACTTATAAACGTATTTACCAAGACAGTTGCTTGGTACCTACCCTCAACAGACACTGAGTGACCCTGAAAAGCAGTTTACCACCCTGCTCAGTTTACAGTAAACATCTTGCTTCTATACATGAAGCTTATTTTACACATTCATAAAATATGTGTCCATGCATGCCAGGGCTGAGCTCAATGGCAAGCAAGAAACCTCCATTCCCATTCCTTCTCTCAAGCTGCAGGCATTGTCCAGTCTCTGAACACTCCTCCAAGCCCCATTGCTTTGGGTAGTGGTTCTGCCTCCCTCCAGCCACACTCCTGACTTCCCTGCTGGGCCCTGTGGCTCAGTCTCCCTCCTCAGTGGCTCCAGAGAAGTGAGCTGGCAGAAGGGCCACCACCTACAAGCTCTTACTGAAGACTATAAATACCATTTTTTGCATAGCATAAACCTGAATTTGTGAAATATAAACCTCTTCATTTAAGGTGAGCTACATAAATGCCCCAGGCCCTTGTGTCTCTTGGCATAAGGGAGCAGCCAGAAGCCCTCATGCCAGCAGCTATGTGGCCCCCATTGGAGCTGAGGGAAACTGAGGCACAGAAAAAGAAGGGAGAGCTACTGTGTGAGCACTCCTGCTCTGCTGCCATAAACAACAGCTACCAGGGCTGCTCCACAACAGCTAGGGAAATCCAAGGTTTGAATGCTGATGTCTTGGGGATCAATGGATGAAGAAAAAACATTCAGATAATAATAGAAGATTAGCTCATCAGGGCAGACAGCGACTGCCAGAGAGTGGCTGGAAAGAAAGACTCAAACAGGCAGTTCCGTGTCCCATCCAGGGCACTCACGTGTCCTCAGGTGCTCCACAGGTGGTAGAGAGAAGCACCTTTGCACTGTTCTCCTGCTCCAAACAAAAGCACACTTGTTTTCTGTAGACACCCAGGTGTGGCTATTGCTGTGAACTCCAATCCTATTCCCAGCCCTACTGATACGGGATGATCACGTGCATGTGAAAATCTGCCCATGTTTCACCCATGTCCCAGTCCCATCATGTTCTTTGCTCAACAGCAGGAGCAGGTTGCCTGAGAGCATCAAGCCCACAGAAGCAGGACAGCACACACCACCCCTCCACTTTCATACTGTCCATTCTATATCTGGATACCTTGGAAGGGTTAACCCAAGGGTTTGCAGCGCTGCTGTTGATCGGTGTGGCACAGCCGGCTAAGCCAGAGCTGGAAAAAACTTGTTCCTTTACCTTTGTGCAGGCAGAAGGCAGCGAGGAGGTCGTGTGGCGCCTGGCAGCACATCCCCAGGGTCCTTGCAGCGGCTGCTCAGGTCGGGCTGCCCAGGGGAAAAGGTGTCCTGCAGCCAGGGGCAGAAGGAGGATAAAAGCCATGGGGTCTGCAGCCCCACTGGAAAGTCCTCCCCTGTAAGCAGGCACCCAGGGAGATGCGAGGGGAGCCAGGAATCTGCTGGACAAACTCTAAAGTTGGACAGGGCAGCTGGGAACAGAGAAGAGCTGTGCTTCTGCCTTTTTTTGCAGGTTTGCTGTTGCCGGGGAGAGGTTTTAGGCTGTCACCCAGCTAATTCACAGCACAGAAACGAGCACTTGAATTAGCTGCATTATCTGCGCCCAGCTAAACTGGACAAAGGATTAAAGTGTGCTGAGCACCACCACCGTGATTTGCATCTCAGAGCCCCTTCCCACGGGCCCCCTCTGCTCACAGCCTTTTTTTTTTTTCATTTTCTGGCTGTGAGCCAGCCAGCATAAGAGCCCTGTTTACAGAAATGATGCCTAGGTTAATATTGCAAAAGACTTCATCAAAGCCTGTAGTCGCTACTGAAGCACAAGGGTCTGACCATGGGCCATGAGCTGCGCACACAGGGATGAGCCGCAGCCACGCGGCGCCGCCCTTCGTTCGACCGATTCTGGTCTCAGCCTGAGGTATGAAACTCACTTTCTGTCACCATGGCATATTTGAAATAATGAGCAAAATCAAACTATTATTCATGGCTAAAGCTGCACACAAGACCTAAATGCAGCTGTTGTTTTAGGGAAAAAACACTATTTGACTGCTAAGTAAATATTGTGCTGTACAGTGACCTTATGGGCACTTTTTCTGAGCTCATCCAGCTGCCAGAGATTATTATTTTATGCATGTTTATTTATATGGAGAGGATGGGGAATGCTATTGCTATATGTTTCGTGCTGTCAGTCTCAAAGAAATCCAAACTGTGATCTCTCAGAAGCAGTTCTAGATCTAGAGAGGTAAAGCAAAAGCCTATCTGCCATCACTGGATTCTAATTAATTAATAGCTTTTAAAATGTTTTTTTACCACCAGCACTTTGTAGGTAGGTGTAGTTTTCCTGAAAGGTTCATACTGAGCTCTGCTGTGATACGGAACCTTTATAGGTTTCTATTTTACTTGGCATTTACTTGGCATGCAGTTTTTCCTCCTGTGCACAGGGGTTGAGTGACCTTAGCAATTGCCAGCAAGGGGACTCCATATGATGAAAGCAGGTGAAAAGGAAAATAAGGGCGGAACTAGGTAAAGCCAATTCATATCTCAGAGGAGGTGTGGTCCTGTCCTCTACCAGGCTGTGGTCACAGTCTTGTGAAATATAAAAGGAGAAGGCAGCTTTCTTAAACAAGCTGGTGCCAGGATCCTGAAGCGAGAAGGAAGGGAGGTGCTGGAAATGCAGAGCAAGAAGTCAAGAGTGTCAGCTGGGAAAGGTGTGAGAAACACTGGTGCTCTGAGCCTCAGGAACACCATCAACTCTTCCCTGAAGGCCTGTTTGCTGGCCTGAGGGTTACATGGTAGCTGCACTCCCTTCCCCAGCAGGCTGGCTTAGAGGAGAACGGAGCTATCATGTCCCAAGGAGAAGCAGCAGGACGTGGTGCTGCCAAGCCCCAGGACCAGGGATGGGCATGGATGGTCCTGCTGGCTGCGGTGATGCTGCAGGGGCTGACATTGGGCTTCACCAGCTGCCTCGGTGTCTTCTTCACGGACCTCCAGCATGAGTTCCAGGCCAGCAACAGCCAGACATCGTGGTTCCCGTCCATCATGGTGGCCGTGCTGCACGGAGGGGGTGAGTGATGGCAGGGAATGGCCTCCTCCACATCCTGCCCTTGTGCTGCTGGTGGGGGGATGTAATGAGGATACTTTCAGGTTCTCATTAAGGTGGGTGGTGGAAGGAGGTCCAAATAGAGTGCCTGTTTGGAAGCACACAGCGTCTCCAAGCCACTTGGATCCCACAGTCCAAAGCTAAATGTCCACAGATTCCACGCTCCCTTTTGTCACTCTCAGAGTCAGCCAAGACCCTTGGTCAAAGAAGGCAAATCCCGTTCTCAGTCCAGTTCTTTCCAGATCAGCAAGAACATAGTTATTACTCACAGAAGCTCTTTGAATAAACCAGGATGTGGTGCTGGAGCTCTGGTTCTTTCTTGGTTCATCTTGTCCATGAGAGCACATCTCCTTCCAAGTGCCACATGACAGCTCTGTTCCTTGTGGCTGCAGAGATTCCAAAAACTGAGCTCCTCAGAGCTGCCAGCTGAGGCAAAGTCTTAAAAGCAGCTCCTTGGGCGGTGGCACGGAGCACACACCTACGCAGGCATCAGGGTGGATGTGAGCAGGGCTGGATCAGCGCAGAATGTGGGTCAGGAAGCACCCCCTGGCTGCAGCGGTGGAAGGAGCATTGTGCTCTGTGGATAGTGGAGTGAATCACTGGTTTTCCCCTTGAAATAAAATACGGGAGCAGTACAAGGCAGGGTCCCAGATTCCACACAAAGATGTGGGGATTCTTTTCTCTTTCTGCAGAAAGAAAACCAAATCTCCAGCAGCTCAAGGACTTGCCAATGAATGGTCTGTGCTTTGTGACCCATACAAATCCTGTGCTTATCTGATAAACAGACAACCCAAACCCTACCAGGCAACAGAAAGAAGGTTCCCAGTGTTGCCCATGTATCTGAGCTTCTCCCGAGTTCATTCCTACTCCCTTCCAGTGCTGGTGAAAGTTGATACTGCATTATAAAGATAAAAAAACAACCCCAGAGCCCTGAGTCACACTGATGCAAAGGCTTTGGCAGGTTCAGTCTGTCCCATGCAGGATATGGTGGGCAGCTACCTGCATGGAATTGAGAATTTGCACTTTAGCAGGAACAGCTGGGTCCAGAATATCAAGGTGCAGATGGAAAGAGATATTGAGGGAAGCAACAAGGGGAGGAATCACCACTAAGAGTCAGCAGAAATAGAGCGGTAACCTCAGGGTTTGGAATTTGGAAGCTGTTGGGCATTCCCCATCCTGCTTTCCAGCCCTTGTGATCCTTCTGTGATTAATGGGAAGGATCCAATTGAGACCTGCTGGCTCTGGGAAATGGTCTCTGAAGCAGCTTGGTCCCAGCATGTCCAGGAAGGACAACTCTGGCAGTATCCACAAGAATGTCAATTATCCTGTCATCTTTAATGAAGTAATTGTTGTGTAGGAGACTAGAACTACAGTAAAAGGTAATACTAAGACAGCCAATACATAGATCCAAAAGTTATAACTTAGATAAGGAAAGAATAGCCTTGTGTCGATATTCACAGTAGAATCTGTCAGGGCACAGCCAGAGAGTTGTACTTTGCTTGCCAGTTATGTCTTCTATTGCAGGGTGTTATAGGAGGGCTTGTGCTTATCCCCTGGAAGCACGAGGAAGCAGTAACATAAACCAGAAGGAAAACCCAACAAACTAAACTGAGATCAAAGCCTCCCTCTCAAGCCAACCACATATAGCTTTTGCTGGAACTTCTGACCTCCTTTGTAAGGGGCCAGGCTTTACTTGATTCAGGTTCTCTAGTTACATCCATCATTTCAGCACTTAAAGCTTTCCCTAAATTGCATGCTGCTGTCACCAGTATCTCTTAGAGATGCCACTCTCTTTTCTTCACCTTTATTCTTTTTAATTCACAGTAATTGAAGGGGGGAAAAAATATTTGTTGCAAAAATTTGAAGAGGAAGGGAAATGGGCAGAACAGGTTGTGCTCAGAGTAGCCAGTATTGGGAGAAGGTTCAATGCTGGAGAGCTATGGAAGGAAATGGGGAAGGGCACAGGGCAAACAATAGCTCACAATTCAGCCAAATATATCCCATTATCGGTGCTACATTCCTAGGTAAAAGCCATTAATGATTATTTTGTTATAAGATAATTTGAGAGACCTCAGGGTCCTACATCTGTCTCCAAAAGGGGGTTTCAGGCCCTTACAGGTCCTGTTCCTAGATATTCATGCACACCAAACACTTTGCACTAACTCACACAAATGCAACACTTTTGTCAATATTATTCTTGCAAAAGAAAGCACAAAAGTCCCAGGCAAGTGAGAAATAATGTTTGAAACCCAGACAAGAAGCACCCAGGAACTAATCATGAAAAAACATTAAGTTTTTAGAGCCAATCTCATTATTTTGCAGTGTTCAATTTATGCCTTCCTGGGCTGGTTAAACAGCAGTACCATCCTTAATGACTTCAGCAGGAGGAAAAATAATCCAGTCACATTTGCTGGACACTTTTTCAAAGGCCAGTGAAGTCTGAGGTGAAAAATCTCCCAAGCAGATCAAAATACAGACAGCTGCACTCCTAATTTTAATAATGTTCCACTGTTCACTTGACTCTGTGAATTTTATTTCAAACCAGACATTGATTTAGGTCACAAATATGCCACAGGTTATATTCCCTACACTGACTAACTCCTAATTCTGCAGCTTACAGTCATTTTGTATTTGCTTCTATAACCTTAAATGTTCAGAATTGGGAAAAAAAAGTTAATAAAACCTGGAAAACCTTAAGGATCCTCAAGAGAACAAGAAAATAAACTCTACCTTCAGATCCTCTTCTGCCAGAGCATAAAGAGAAGCACCTTCCCACTGGTGGGATGCAGGTGTGAACTAATCTTTCCCTGCCCCAAAATTAAGGAAGTTACATGTCATTAGCAAACAATTTATCACAATCTCATGGAATTCACCAGAAGTCCATTTCCAAGGGTTTTAATGAAAATTCATCACATCCTACTTGATGGTCAAAATCCCAGCAGATCACAGACTCCCCCTCAGCCAACAAGCTGACCAAGTACTTGAGAAGCTCACAGAATATATTTTCTCTTCCTGTCTCCTCCACTACATTAAACTGCCAGGACAACCCTCAGGGTCTCTAGACTACATCACTTGATAATTGCAGCAATCCAGCAGGTACAAAATACTTCCTTACTGACTGCTTCCTTTTTCCTTCTCTACTTCCAGGGCCCCTCTGCAGCATCCTGGTGAAACGGTTTGGCTGCAGGTTTGCAGTGATGCTGGGAGGGCTGCTCAGCGGGCTGGGAATGGTGTCCAGCTCCTTCTGCAAGTCCATCGGCCAGCTGTACCTCACGGCCGGCCTCATCACTGGTACGTACAGGGAGCAGGGAAAGTCAGCTGCTGTGCTGGACATGGGAAATGGGAGTGCCCCAACTAAGTGGTCACATTTTTCCACTCATCTGTGAAATATGAGAAGTCAACAGCCTCCCAGCACAGCAGAAATCCTACACTAGACTTGGCCATCCCACTAGACTTGGCCTTCACACCCCTTTAGCACACACCTCACCCACTCAAGCTTGCTGGGAAGTGCCTGTCTCTGGAAAAAGCTACAGCTCTCCAGAAGGTAAACTGGAGAAAAAGGATGTCTGTTCTTTTTAGTAGCTTCTCAGCCTTTTGTCTTTCAAGAAGAGGAGCTTTTGTTGTTTTTCCAGTCTTGGAACATAATGTGTTTGGATAATGTCCTTCCCAGGTTCCCTGGGTTTTTATTTCACCACTCCCAAACTGGGGGAGAATGGAGACATCTTTTTCTAACAAAAGACCCTGTTGGTTTTGAACAGAATTAACAGATGGGAACTTTTCCTTTCCAAATATTTCTCCTATGGAACTGATGTTCAACTCTTGGTTTTTAATAACACAGAGAAATTAATTCCTTACTCTGGAACCAATCCTGCTGGATCTTTCAAGTTAAGCAGCGGCCACTGCACAGAGAGAAAAACAAGCAATTCCCTGAGCCCTGATGAAAGCATCAGGAAAGCAGAACTTCTTGTTGCATGTGGTATAAAACCCAAGTTTTTAATGAACAGTTCCAATACAATAACAATTCTAAGAATTGCAGGGTGTCCCAGAAAAATATCAGATTAGGTCAATATATTTACTATACCAAAGAACACAAATAGTTTAATTTAGACACATCCTTCTTCATCCCTGGTGTGGGGTTTCTGAGTATTCATCAGTCTCTGGGGGCTGTGTGGCCTGGCAGGTCAGAAAATGCTTCAGTGGCAGAGGAAGTAATCTGTGGGTACACCCTGAATTTGGGCTCTTTTCACCCTTTACGACAACAAAGAAGAATCATTTATTCTCACCTTTAGGTCTGGGATCATGTTTCAGCTTCCAGGCAGGAGTGACTGTGCTCGGCTACTACTTTGTACGGTGGCGAACACTGGCCAATGCCATGGCCTCCACTGGTGTCTCCCTCGGTTTCACACTGTGGCCGCTGCTGTCTCAATACCTGCTGGATGAGATGGGTTGGAGAAACACCTTCCTCATCTTTGGAGGAATACTACTGAACTGCTGTGTTTGTGGAGCCATCATGAGACCCATTCAGCTGGCATCAGGGCCACTTCCACAGTCTGCCAAGCCCAAAGAGGAAGCAGGAAGCAGAGCAGAAGAGGGACAGCTGTCCAATGGAGCATCTCCTTACCACCCCACACTCCAGCAGCACACCAGAAGGACAAAATGCTTCCAGATGCTGCAGAAGTACCTGGCTTTTGACATCTTCTGTGAAAACAAAGGTTACCGGATTTACACTATTGGAGTGACCTGGATGATGATGGGGTTTGCCTTACCCCATGTCTACCTTGTGCCTTATGCCACCCACAATGGGGTGGAGGAACGAAAGGCAGCTCTCCTCATCTCCATCATCGGTTTCATCAACATCTTCATCCGCCCTCTCACAGGGCTGCTCTCAGGACACAGAATCTTCACAGGGAGACGCATCTACCTGTTCAGCCTGGCCGTGCTCCTCTGTGGGCTCAGCAATTTCATCTGTGTCATTTCAGCTGAGTTCAGTGTGCTCATCCTCTACTGCATCATCCTTAGCATAGCCATGAGTGGCATCGGGGCACTCGTCTTCCAGGTGCTGATGGATGTGGTAGAGATGGACAGGTTCTCCAGTGCTCTAGGGCTCTTCACCATCCTGGAGAGCATCACTCTCCTTACTGGGCCCCCACTCACAGGTGAGATGAAAAGCTGGCTTGGGGAAAGGTGGTGGTTTGGAAACTGGTAACAAGTGTGTGGGAGCATCAAGAAAAGGAATTAGAATGTTTCCAGATCCATGGTGTAGGTGAGTTATGCAAAGGGAGCAATAAAAAAGGTAGGGTCAGAAAGGAATAATCAGCCTCCTCTGACAGCTGGAAAGTAATTTCTGCAGCTGCATCAAGAGCACACTGAAAAATTATTCACTTGGTAAGTGATCTGATACCTATGGGAGCAATGATAGCTTTTTTCCAGTGGCAAGAAGCTGACAGGAATTACTATGAACTTTTTCACCATTTTGCTGGTTTGAATTGTTTTATCCATGAAGTCTCAAGGAATTGTGAACATCCCATTAAACAAATTATTTGTGTTCAAAATTATTACCAGTCCTACATTATTCAAAAGCCCCATAGTAAAAGCTTCTGTTCAATCTTCTTTCCAAGTTCTGGAGCATATTAATTTTTCTCTGGAGACAAGAAAGGAGCTAGTTATGACTCTCAGTCCAATAAATTATTCACAGTTCACTCCAAATGCCACTAAGTGACCTGTTCAATACACACCTGCTCCTGCACTACAGCAGTAAATTCAAAAACTAACAAACAACAAATGTCAACATGAGCATGTCAACCTCGGTTCAGGCTTTAGTTCTCTTCTCCAGACAATGAATTGTGGCTACTCAGAAGGAAAATGATGTCTGGTTCAATAATGTGATGGCAACATGCAGTGTATTTCACGGTACTCCCTGGCATTAGCGTGTCAGTCACTTTTCTCAGAGCAAAAAAGGTCCTTTCTTGGTCATCGCTGACAGGAGCAGAAGATGGGCAAAACAAAGTGCAGTAAAAGCAGCTCCATTTCTGTTTGTAGTCCTAAAATCTGCTACACAAAAGTACACTATAGAAAGAAACATCACCAATCTTGATTGAAAAATACAAGCAAATAAATATTATTCCAGTATTTCTACATTGATAAACAGCCTATGGAAGGCATCATGTATTTGGCCTAAATATCACTTTTCCATCTCTAATATTAGTCTTAAATCACTCCCTTGGTATCTCATACTTCCAAATAGTTTATATTAAGGTCACTTAATGTTAGTCATAATCTTGCTGTGCTGTGAATTTCCTTATCCCTCATTATACAGGATTAGAGACAATTACTCAATTTAGAGACCTTACTATATAAATTTCTGAGCTATTTCTCTATCTGGTTGTTCTGTTTTCTGCCCTAGGATGTAATAGGGTCACTCATTCCAAAAGCCACTGAGTGGCAGTGGCACAAGGGTCCTCTGCTGAGCAAACAAAATTAAACAGCAGGTTGGGGAAAAATAACAATTTCCTTTCTTTCCTGATTTCTCTATGTATTGAAAAATACTTTCTACAGAAGTATCACCTGACTTGTGACTACAAATAAAAAACTAAACAACCACTAGAATCCAGAGAAGAGGAGAGAAATCATCAGAGAATGCTTATCTTATGTATATGGCAGTTTGCTGAATGATTCAAGTTTGACATTCATGTAAATGTATGACTTTAGTGTGCCTCTTCTCTTTGGCTAAGCTATGACTTCTATTTCAGGTCTCCTGGTAGACATAACCAATGATTTCCACTACGTCTTCTACAACTCCAGCTTCTTCCTGATATCAGCTGCATTATTTATGGGGTTCAGCTTCTGTGCTCTGGAAAAAAAAAACAAATTGAGAGAGGCTTCCAAAGCATGTTTGGACAATTCCTCCAGATATCAATACAGTGAAACATCAACAGAACCAAAGGCTGAAAGTCAATCCCCTCCAGCATTTGAGTACATCACGAGCATATGAAAATAAAGAAGGGGAAAAAGAGCCACACCATGAAATGGTCTGTACCAAGCAATACACAGCCCAATACTGATGGCAGATGAGAAAAAGCCAGTCTGCTTTCCACAACTGTCATCTTTCTTTTGCACTTCTACTCCATAGGACCTTGTCAGATTCCAAGACCTTGTCCAATTCCAGACCATGGGCCTAGTCCAGAACCCAGCACTAGCCAAGGAGATGAAGCACAAAGAGATCTGAGCTCTCCTAAAGCAAACCATGGGATAACAGCCGTGGGACCCAGTGCCAGGAGACAAAGGCTGTGACAGTTCAGTTGGGTTAAGTCACCACCTTTAAGAAGTCACTGGAATTTCACAAGCACGTTCCAGTTGGAAGTGCTGGATAACATGTATTAATGGGTAGTTCTTCACAAAGAACTATTGTTGCCTCATCTGAATACACAATTTTGGTGCACAGGCTTTGTGTTTGCTTCCCATGTTGGCTCTGGTAAGACAAACACTTTCCATAGGAAGTGTGTTATTATTTTCTACATCTCTAAATACTATACAAAAGCAGCTGTGTGGGTTGTAGAACTTGGACAAGTCTCTAGTAAGATCAACAGTTTTCTATATGAAGCACATACATGAGTTTTTCATGCCAAGGACTATTTCAAGGCCCCAAAATTCAAATCCAGAGCCTCAAAAGAACCCCAAAAAACAACCCACCAAGCCTTGGAGTGCCTGCTTTCTATAACTACTGATATCTTAAGTGCTGTTTAATATATCATAAAAGAGGATTTGTGGCTCATGTAAACACACTTCAGCATTAACTGGAAGCCATTTGGGGCAGGGAGGGTAATATCAGACCTAAGAATAAGTATATGCATCCTCTTATAGGGCAAAATTCAAAGCAACTGTAGTCCCTCTTTGTGGAGATCAGTTCAGCTCTTTAGACTTTTGAACTTAATTACACCAGCATTCTCATTACAGAGAACTTTGTACAAACATAACTTATATTTCTTATAAGCAGAAGCAGAACTTACCAAGAAATCTGTGGGGAAAGCATACTGAGAAAAGCCACTGTTGCTTTCAATCCAGCCATTTGGCTCTAAGTGGCTTTCTCTGCCACATTCCCAGGATTTAGGCTTGTCACTGCTCAGACAATGGCTGCAGCAGCCTCAGCCTCAGTATCAGAGATGCAAACTGTTCATATTCTGTCATCCCTGACCTGACAGACATGGGTAACAGCTCATGAAGCATGTGGATAAAGATAACCAAACACATCAGAACAATCAGAAAGATGGAAGCACAAAATGTGAGTGAAATGGAAGAAGTAAGAGCTTTCAATGGAACTGCAGTGCCTGTCTAAGAACTGTTATATCAAACTCAGCTGCAGTGCTTATCTGGAGAACTGTCCTATCAGATTCCTAGTGACAAACTCACAGTTTTCATTAGAGCTCCCCAGACAAAACAAACAAACCAATAAAAAAAAAACCCACTCTGGATGAAATCACCAGAAAACTGACTCCAAGGTTCTTCAGAGACTATGATGGCTTGATAGGTGGCTTTTACACAGAAGGGGCACCCACCCTTCAGAAGAGTTCCTGTTCCCACAGCTCAGTATCTTCTCCAATACTGCCCTGGGATTATAGACCCAGGAGAATTTGCATTTCCTGAACAAACCTATACTTAAATAAGATGATTAGTGGGAGATACACATATTCAATCTCTATTCACACGTGTTTATTAACTTATGTAATGCTTACATGGTCCATAACTATGAAGTAAACAAGGACTGGTTCTTCTCAGCTTACCAAAACAGACTGCTGTACACTCCTAGGAAAATGAGGGGGCTTTCTCTCTCACAAAAAAAAAAAAAAAAGCAAAAATAAGGAATTAAGTCCCAAATGTCTTCTAGCTACTGCAAATAAACAGCTAAGCAGCTGAACAGATTGCAATTTTCTTGGTGTGTAATTCTTAAATTTTAAATTCTGTTCACCTTTCTAGATTCTCTTTCTGTTTTCTAAAAGAAATATGAGGTCATGTGGCCCCAGATACTCCCACTGCTACAAATGTCCTGGGCAAAATAGGCAAGATACAGTGTAAGCTACAATCCACCAAAATTTCCCACAGGAAACAAAGGTTAGGTGAAAGAGCAATGGAAGGCACCTATTGCATGGAGCCAACTGATCCACCTGTAATGCTTTCACCCTGGCTGCTTCATAAAAAAAGGAAATGTACAGGGCAAAACCAAAAAATCTTCACCAACTGAAGCTGACACTAAAATCAGCTCCTCCTACACCAAGGCAAAGATACCTTTCTTGATCATTTCTTGACTGTGTGCAGCAGTACAAGAGAAATTAGGATGGAAGGCAAGGAGAGTGCTTTTCAGAAGTATTTTTTGATAGTTCCAGACTCATCACTGGGGTCACTGGGACTTATTCACAAGCACAGAGAGACGTTTCTGAAAAGAAAAACAACCAATTCACAAACCTTTTATTTTAACATTTCTCAATTGCTGACTGAAACCTTTCTAATAGAACTCAAGCCTGAAAACAGAGTTGTCTCCCCAGTTATTTTCCACAGACCCTCTGAAAGTAATCCACAACCCACAGGTTAGAAGTAAGTCCTGAGCATAGGAAAAGTAACATTTCATGCTGTGTTTGCACAGGTGAATAAGATGTCTGAGCTCCCATAACAGAGAAAATAATCCCCCTCCTTTCTGTGGGTCTCCTCTCCCACGTGTGTTTCCAACCTGAACTCCAAGCTGTCTTGAGCAGGAGCTTGGCAAAGGATAACAGGAGGAACCTGAGCATGCTACAGAATAATAAATATTCCCCCTCAGAGGGATCCTACAGATGCAGCAACACCCAATCTTTAGGAATTTTGTGGACCAGAAGGAAAAGAAAGCAATAAAAGTTCCCCTCATTAGTTTAAGGTCAGCCCTTTACACAAGGCCATCACAGCCCCACTGAAGCAGTTTCTTTAACACCTGCAGACAGTAAAATAATTGTGGCTTTAATTTGGGACAAACCCTAATAACTCAGCCAGGTTACAAACCTCTGAGAAACAGCATAGCCACAAATATTTACCACAATTAAATGTTTCTTGCTCCCCATGTCCCTCTTGCCCTTCACCTGCTTCCTTTATCATGGAAGATAGTCTGACCATTGCAAGATAAGCATTTTGGCAAGAAGCACATTTCCTCACTGAAACGAAACATTCACTGGGAAGTTCTCACTGAAATATTGCAATATCATGATCCTTAGAAGTCTGAGATTCTCTGCCAGGGTAATACTTGGGAAAGTTTAATATTAATATTACTTATTTATATTTAATAACAATAAAACCCAAATAAAGGTTTAGACTTCTTACACACTCTGAGACACTTCCAAAGTGCAAAATCACTAAATTTGAGAGCTTGACTTGCTGTTTGCAGACATGGCTAGTAGATATAAGAAAAGAAATAACTACTAGAAATTAAAATTTCCTGAATTCTGGCTTCAATGTGCTATGGAAGTCACCAGAATAGCCCCTGGGGCTGTGACTACCCCAGCTAGACCAGCCCCTGCTCTGGGAACTGTTCTGGCAAACAGCAAGTGCTTCAAGCACTCAGACCATTAAACTATACAGCCAATATTGGCTGGGTAAATGCAGTTCTTACAAACAGAAGTAATTGCATTTTTCCTTTTTAAACACAGTTTCCCCCTCTTATTAGTCAATCCCAGTAGCACTTTGTTTGTATGGACTAGCTCCCTGTGTTTGCTTTCTCCGCTTCTGCTTTCCCACATTACTCATTCACCTTCTATTTAATGACAGATGAGGCTTTAAAGTATATCAACACTTATCACCTACAAAGGCACACATTAGAAGATTTTTACTACACAGATTAGAAAATTTCTTAGTACATTAGAAAAACATTCTAATATAGACAGTTTGTAGCACCTTTGCTGATCATTTTCAGATAGAAATACTCAAATATGCAAATAAAAATATATGTATTTGTTTAGATATATACATAAATACATACTGACTTCAGATGATAATCCTACTAAGAGCTGGAGTTGCTAGCACTTAGCCTGGTTTAAACTTGTTTACAAGGTAGAAATAAATATCTTCTCATGTTCTGTGTCTTCCCACACCATTACAATGTTAAAATATTTACCATTACTGCATTCAGTGAAGCTTCTTTGCTTATCCTTCTATTTAATGTAGCCATGGGCAGATGTTTTAGTGCCCCCAGCTGAGTGGGTTATCAGCCCACCGCTCTTGTCACTGGTGCCATGTGGATCGGTCCATGACTAATTTGCTTGATATGAAAATCAATTGTATTTGAGGTAACACAAAAGACATGTTCTCACAGCCTGTTCCTTGCCTTATCCACAGAAGAACATCCATGCATGTAATTGCTTCAATAAAAGCAGTACAAATTTCTGCAGAGTCCACTCCCACAGTTTATGATCTTTATTAACCTTTACCTTGTATATTTACACAACATGAACCATAATTGAATCCTCTTGCAACATGTAAAATTGCTGTGGTTTCACCGAGCCGTGTTAGTTCAAGACAAGGTAATTGCTCCATTCTGTGCCCAAACCATTGTACAACCAAGGTGGAATCACCTGCTGCTCTTTTAATTCACTCCTTGGCTTTGTTGTATTTTTTTCCCAGGTAATTCGCGTCACTGTGCACGTATTGTGCCCTGTTTTTACCTTTTCTCCCTCAGCTTCATGAGTTACAATCCCGTTATTTAAACTAGATCTGATCCAGGAGCAGCACCACCACAAGGACAACAGCACTGGGATGGAGCAGCAAAACATACAGAGAGGTGAAAATTCTTTAAATAATCAGTGGAGAAAGGTCATCTGCTTTGCAGAATAAAGCGTTTAAGCAGCAAAGCTTTGCCATATAATGCAACAGTCAAATACCTCGACACAAATTCATTTATTTTTATATATTTTATATATCTTAATATATTTTAACATATTTATACGTAAAATGTATAAATTATGAAATATAGTGAGAGAGAGGAGGACTAGCAACCACCTTTCCACCTGAGAGGAGGAGACTCGCCCCCCGCCCACAAAATGGCGGCCGCTCCCGCCCCGCCTGTGGGGAGACGGTGCCGCCCTTTCCCGCCCACAAAATGGCGGCGGGCGGGCTTTTCCCGCTGCACAGGGCGGGCCGGTTCCTCCCGTTGCTCGGTACAGCCGAGCTCTGAGCTGACACAGCCCAGGGGAACGGGCAGGCCGGTGTGGTGGCCCGCAATGGAACTGGGCCGGCTGGAGTACCTGCAGGCGCTCGTCACCGAGTTCCAGGTGACGGACAGCACAGGTAACAAACGTCGCTGTTCGCTCGCCCTCTCTTTTCGAGCTTTTCCTCACACACCCGACCCTTTTCACTTGCAGAGGCCAAGGAACAGGTGCTGGCGAACCTGGCCAACTTCGCCTACGATCCCAGTAACTACGAGTATCTCCGGCAGCTGCAGGTGCTGGACCTGTTCCTCGATATGCTCACCGAGGACAACGAGAGCCTCGTGGAGTTTGCCATGGGTAAGGGCCCCCCCGAGGACCGGCAGCTGTCACCTGGGCACGGGACACCGGGCCCCGCGCTCGGTTTGCTCTTTAATCGGCCCCACATTCACGCAGGGCTCTAAAAACAAACCCACACTGTGCTGATAAAGCCTCGTTTAGTGTACAGTGGGAGAGAAGTCACAGGCATGACCCTCATGTCCTTAACAGAGCATAATGAAGACACCATCTGGAAAGGATTTGGTTGGGTTTTTTTCCCCCAAACACTGCCTGATTAACTTTTTTACTGAAATCTCTTCTGTAGAGAAGCAGTCAGGTTTCATTGTACTGATCCATTCTGCCATTGGCAACTGGTCTTCTAGAATACTTGGCATTTTTTAATAAATCTTTTAAGGAACTGCCTTACCACAATTTTTCATGGTTTGAACATAAGCTAAGGGGCCAGACACTGTGAGTGGTTCTGTAAGATGATACTAAGTTAATTTGATTTTTAAGGTTTGTCACTGCATCTTAAAGTTTCAAACATTCTGTGCTTCTTGGCTACTAACTTACTTCTATTCTCTGGATTTCTACAGCACCTGCAATAAACTGCTGGTTTGTGTCTTCCATTAGGGATGAGTGAGCATTCCTGGAATCATTCTGTGGAAGCAGTTATGTGCAGCAGTAACAGTGCCCTCTAATGATACACAGGATACGGAGTGTGCTGATGGAAAATCATTGGAAACAATCAAAAACACATGACCTAGGGAACCATTAAGAATTTTCCATCCATACAGAAGATCTGGATGTTATAAACGGGCTGAGCGGTGAATTGACGTCACCTCAGACACTTTTCTCTTACCGTTCCAGGTGGTCTTTGCAACCTGTGCTTGGATAAAACAAACAAAGAGTACATCCTAGAGGCCAATGGGGTGGAGCCCATCATCAACTGCCTGTCCAGTTCCAACGAGGAGACGGTGGTGTCGGCCGTCACCACACTGATGTTCCTGACAACGCCGCAGTCACGCGCGCAGACCACGGCGCTGCCCGTGGTGGAGTGCATGCTCCGCTTCTCCCTCTCAGCCAACACACGTCTCAGTAACCTGGCATCCATTTTCCTGCAGGATTACTGCAGCCCTCTGCAGGTGGAGGAGGCCAGGAACCTCAGCAAGCACACAGCAGTGGGGATTCCTCTGCCCAAGGACTGAGCAGGGTTGCAAAGACGGGAACCTCCTGCTGCTCTCGCTTTCTGCTCAGCAGGTCAAGAGCAGCATTAAAGAGGGAAGTTGGTCCCACCAGTGATGCTGTTTAGTTAACAAACAGGATGGAACAGCACTAACATGGCAGCTGGGCCAAGCACACAGCTAAGCCTGCAAGCAAATATTTAAAATAAAGCAGGTCATGGCTGCACGTTGGAATGCATTTTGCCAAGTGCAGCTCAGTGCCCAGCTTGCACAAATAACCCTTCCCAGCAAAGAGGTGTGTTCTGCTCAGGTTATTGGGCAGAATTGTGTCCACTCAGGTTCCTGGCTAGTTGTGCTGTACCTCTCCCATTCAGTGTCCATGACAAGTGATGCTAAGGGTCAAGTCACTGAAATAGCACAAAAATTTATTCCTCCTGTAGAGAAAGGAATTTCCCTGCTCTAGCAGTTCACAATCTCTCCATCCTTGTGGCACTAGTTATGCCATCATAACTTATATTTTAGCTATGGCATCATAACATGCCCTAATCATGGCATGTCTAGAGAATCTGCGTAGGGCAGGCTGTAAGCTACTGTATAAATGAAGAAGTGGTAAGTTTGTCTTTCATTACCACAGGTGAGAAAGGTGAAGTAAAAAAAAAAAATAAAAGGCGGGGGGGAGCTCATGGCAGTCTGGCTCATGAGAACAGCTGTCTTGTAAAAGCTTCCGTTAATAAAACATTAACTTAAATGCTGTGTCATCAGTTCTGTGAAAGCTCGTGAATATTTTCCTCCAGCACTTGCAGCCTTTGCCCACTCAAGCACATGGGCCAAGAAATTGAAGCCAGCCTAGTCTCTTTTGGCCTCATTGTCAGCCATGAGGCAAGAGAAAACCCAATAACCAGGGTGGCTAAATAGATAAAATTTAAAAGGTTTGACTGTTGAGCCCAGTGCTTCCTGACAGACACCCACAGAGGATAGGCAATTGTTTGAGAGCCTTCCTCTTTTTTTCTCCCCTCTGTCCCCAGACAACACAAACCAAACTGGAGTGAGGTTAAACACACACAAAAACCCAAACACAGCTGCTTGTAGTTTATAGTTTCTCTTCTCTTAACAGCAAACATCCAAAATGCTACAGAGATCATCTGAGTGCAGAGCAACCTTCCAGAAACCCAGAGCACTGAGGAGCAGCTCATTTCTTACTGTGGCTGATCCCTGCAGTGACAGTGCCTCCTAGTCATGGAGGCTGGTTGTTCCCTGGCAGTGGGAAGAGTGCAACATCCCCTTCCTGCACTAGTGCCTGCGCTTGCTTTCCAGGATGGCCTTCCAGTTGTCAGCCCAGGAGTGCAGGCGCCGGCGCGGGGCCGGCAGCTGGACGTGCCTGTTGTGGCAGCAGGTGAACAGGATGTGCTCCCATCTCGGGTTCAGCTCTGCACCTGTGGGAAGGGGGGAAAAGCTGGAATCAGCTGGGGGGTGGCTCCCCAGCCAGCAGCCAGCCATGGAAATGCTGTGCAAACCTTGGATAGTGTCCTTGTCATCAAACAGCAAGTCAGCAGCCACCACAGTCTTGTCTCGGGTCAGAATAATCCGCTCCACAAACTCCGGTCCCAAGTGTTTCTCTACCCACTTATACTGCAGAGACAAGGAACAGCTGAAAATCCCGCTGTGCTCTCAGTTTGCAGCTCACTCATGTCAGACCAGCCCTAACAGAGCAACTTCTTGCCCCTGTAAACCTTCATCTGTGTCTAGGAATCCCCACATGGAGACTGGCTGCGGCCCAGGATGCTGATTAAACCTGTTTTTGTGATAGCCTTCACTCAGCACCGCCCTGGCTGTGCCCAACTATTGAGTTTGTGAGAAGCACTGGCTGCTTGCCCAAAGCACGTGGGTTGTACCCATCTAAGTCATTCCAGTGACCAAAGTCCCCCGTCCATTCTTGTGCCACTACAGCCTCCTCAACGCAGCACCGACCTCTTTTGGGACATCTCAGGTTCCAGATTTAGACTGGAGTAGGTTTTGTTGGTTGGTGATTCTCCAGAGTGGAATCCCCTGGGAATAGCCCATCCCTGTGGGGGAACTACAACAGCTCCTTTGCCATCACCTGCTGACACAGCTGGTCCCAGCCCAGCTCCAAGAGCCCAAGGCTCATGTGCTCCACAGTAATTGTGACACCATGTGGCACTTGGAGATTCCCTGTCCTGAGTTACTGCTCTGTGTGTGGGAAAGTATTCCTCAGATAGGGGTTGAGGGAAGCCTGGCAGCTGGAGCAGCTACTGTCTTTAGAAAGGAGTAGCTCCACCTTGGGTAGTATGAAACACCAAGGCCTTGCAAAAACAGCATTAAACCACACAAAAACAATTCTCTCCCACCTTTTCCACAACGCAGTGCTCGTATTTCCGGAGGGGGCTCGTGCAAATGAAGACTTCAGTGCTGAAAAGAAACAGCCTTTGTTAGCAGTCAGGGGAAAGTATGTTACATCCTGGAAAAGGGCAGCAGGGTGAAAAGTCTCCTTACTCCTGCATGTGGAGCATCTCCTGCATAGCTTCCAAGGCTCCTGGAATTGGATCCAAGTCTAGGAAGAAGCCAGGCGACTCATAGACACTGGCTACCTTGGCCTGCAGGAGACGGAGGACGATAAGCAGTGGCTGTGCTCCATCGCAGCAGTCTCCAGTCACCCTCTGTGCAACAGCCTGCTGCTTCCCCACAGGAGTGAATTATAAAATTTCTCACCTTTGGGTTCTGGGAAAAGTCCAGCTTGGGCACACAAGAAGTCACATTCTCGTGGCTTGTGAGGGGGCAGAGCTGCCCCTGGCCTGGCTTTGCTCCCACCATCAGCCCTGACCCACTGGAGTCTCTGGGGGGGCTGAGGGAGACAGACCTCCCACCCCACGCCCTCACAGCAGGTTTCTTTCAGCTGACTCTGGTGGGAACCAAAGGAACAAGTTGGAAGCTTCTTCTCCCCTCTCACATTTGGCTGAGATTAGCTGAGGGCTCAGGAATTCACCAGGAATGTGTGGGCAGACATAGGCACTGCTCATCAGCCCCTTTTCCTTCAGAGCAAACAGGGTACAGAGGTGACCATGCCAATGGCCAGGCCAGCACAGCCACACCTGGGGAATCCCTTCAGCAAGAGGAAGGATGAGGATGAGCATGCTGGGAAAGCTCCATGACTTCGCTGCTTCTTGATTTTCAATCACCCACTTACAATATTGTTGAAGGAACAGGCAGCCTTGGCTCCAGCCTGGATGGAGCTGTTCCCCTGAGGTAATGGGCTGCTGCAAAGTCTGCTCCAAAGAATCTGAGACTACAGCAGGAAGTCCAGAGGTGATCCTGTGCTTCCCCAAGAACTTTCGGATCTGTAAGGTGACCTGTGCACCCCATGAGCCCTATCTGGGCTGGGTTTGAGGGTGCTGTGGGACACTGCTCCCCTCACCTGGCTCAGCACTGGGCTGAGCTCTGCAATTAAGGCCTTTTATCTCTTTTGTGTCTGCACCTGCTCTAGGTGTAAACCCACTTCCCACCTACTGGTGAAACCTGTACTTCCATACAGACAGGTGGGATGCCATGAACCAGAGAGGAAATTAATGATAAACAAGTGGTGTTAACAAGGAGGTTAGCTCTAAAGGTAGAATCATTTTTAAGTGAGTGGAAGGAAATAAAATTACTGGTGGAGCAATGTTATCCCAGGCTAATGTAGCCAAAAATGGGACAAAAAGGTATTTCATATGATACAGTACAGTAGCATCTTTAATCTCTGAAAGGAAGAGCAATATTTCCAGGGCCATTTCCAGGTAGAAAGTCCAGACTGTCCTTCCTGTCTTTTTTCTTCTTAATTTACTGGTGAGACATTTTCACACCTTTTACTATTAGGAAATTTACTGGTTTGAATCCAGCTCTGGTTAGTTAATTTTAAGAATTGCTCCCTGGTGACTGTTCAGTGGCCTGTGTTAAATGAGTGTTTCACAGCAGGTCACAGCTGATGGGTTTTCCCCTTTATTCCACATCCCATCACGGCAGAGGACCCACAGCAGCACTGAGGGCTGAGGCCCCTTCCAGGCCTAAGTTTCACCTTCAGACAAAAAGGTTAGGCTTCCAATATCTCTCCACCTTGAGACACAAAAATCTTAACTTCCTTGGGGTCACATAGTGAACTTTAAAGGTGCCAAAGCAGCATTTTTCCACAAGCATTGAAGTCATACATTCCCACGTCACTGAACTATTAGGAAAATTTAATTCTTGTTTAGTATTCTTTAAAGGCAGGCTGCAGCCTTTGCTTAGACGAGTCCAGCTGAAGGTCTCCTTGTTCTATATCACAGTGGAACATCAACAAAAACCCATTTCAATTAAGCAGCAGTGAAGAAGAGTCAACATTAAACCAGACTCCCAGATCCTGAAGCTCACTCAGTTATCAGCACCTATAAATACTCATAAATCAACAGTCAGAAAGTTGGAAGCACTGCCTGATTTCACATGCAGATCAGAAGCGGTTAAGGAGCCTGTCTAGGTTCAGATGTGGCAATCAGATCTGTCCGGATCTCTGTTCCCATGCAAAGCCTCCCTGATCCCAGCAACAATTCCCTGGAGCTCTTCCCAAGGAGATTGAATTACAGACCTGGTGCTTGTGTCTGAAAGCACTTTTATCCTACAGCAAGACACCAGAAACTGGCAAGTTTCCACCACGACACAAAAAAGTCTGGCTTTTTTGGAGAAACAAATTTGATTTGATGACTGTTGCAACCAAAAGCCATTTCCTCTCATTAAAAAAGTGACTAGAAAAAGAAAGCAAAACCATTTTCTTTCCTCATTTTCATGCCACCAATGCTGAACGTTTCCTTTTAACTCCCATTACTAAGATAACAATTTGGATACAAAAGTGGAGGGACTACATCTGTCCTTATGCTTTCCCATTTGCAGGACTTGAAAGTAATTCTAGAAACTTTTACCATCAGTGGGGATGTTGAATCCCTTTCTTTAAACTGCCTGGGGCCAGGAAACATGGGGAGATATCTCCACCAACACAACGGCCACACACACAAGAGGGCAGGTAGGCAAGTGCAGTGAAAAAATCTTCAACAAAATAAAATGGATTAGAAGTCCTTCTAAATAAAATGGATTTACAGTGTGAAATTAATGATCAACTTGCAATCAAAACAGAAACAAAAATGAAGTAATGGCTCAAGTTTCAAGGGGCAGCTGCTCAGCACCAACTAAGCATGAACACCACCCAGGAAGAGGTTATGCATAAATCATTACCACAGCATTTCCCAGGCCATGTCACAAAAATATCCCCCACCCTGGAAGTTCATGGATAGACACAGCTGACACCTGCCACAAAGAGCCTGGTGTCCAGCTGACCCCTGGGGTCCAGCTGAGCCCCTCCTCTCAGTACTGACAAACTGCAGACTCAGTTTCCCTGCATGGACACACGGCCCCACAAACTGCCCTGGGTGGGCTGCCTGTTCCTGCCAAAGCTTTTCCTGCAGCTGGAACCAGTGACTTTCCACAGGGATCCTCCTGTCCCACAGACACTCTATAAGGCCACAGCAGAACAAACAAGGGCTCTGTTTTTAAACTAATGTATGGCATTTACATAAAACCCAAAGGAGCCTCAAATATTTATAACTTTATTGTTCTGCCAAACACACCTAACCCAACCCAAAGCTCCAGAGATTACTGAAGGAGACAGACATAGCACAAGCTCCATAAAGCTAATTTCCTTAGGAAGTCAGGCTAGAACAGAAAGATAAGAGCTTTCTGACACTGCTGGTGTGCGTGGGATCCAAACCAGTTATCTGGTTATTTCATTGCCACACCTAAGGTCTGGGGAGGAACAGGATGAACATGAACCAAATTAGGGAATGAGGATTCCAGAAATAGAACAAAGGGCAATTTTCTGATAGATCAGATTGTAGACTTTCCAAAAAAGAAAAAAATAAAATCATGTCCCCTTGAATTACATGCAAATTATTTTATTTTTTTTTTTGTTCATGGGATCCATTTCAGGAATACTCATTTAAGTAAAAAATAATGTTTGTTTATGCAATGTAATAGCCAAATTTCTGTCTACTGACTATATGGGTTTCTGCTTCCAGGAACTTTTCACCATCAATAGTCATCAACCACAACTCCGGCAGTTTGGAGCCTACGGAAATGCTGACTGAATCCACCACTCCTGCCCCTTATTCTGATGCAGGAGCCTTTACTTCACTATGGAACAGGAGTGACATGACTGTGAATTGCCATTTCTTAGCAGTAAAAAACCTCAGGCCCAGTACAGGATCTTAAAATGTGCGATTAACTTCTCAGGGAAAGTGTTCAGTAGTTTCCTTAGAGAGTCCTCAACTGTCCTGTGGCGACCAGAAGGAATGGTGAAGTCTAGATCTACAGTATTTCTAATTTTGTGTTTCATTCAGCCTTAATTTGTATACTGATAATCAGTGACTTCTTCCAGGATAACCAGTCCTTTACAGTGTTTGAATTCTTCCATCAAGCCATTCACTGAACCATCTTCTTTACCTATTCATGTTCTTGCTCTTGCTTTGCAGCAGAATTATAACCTCCTCAAAGCTCCCTGAGAACTCTGCACGTGCTCACATGGTTCCACAGCAGGACAAGAACTATGCATGTTCTATCTAGGTTTGTAGAGAACGAAATCCTGTATCTGTATTCCCTCTGCCTGCCCTGACAAGCTATGGGTACAGCAGGTAAGAGATCAGGAACAGTAGGAGAAAGCTGATGGGACACCCTCCATCCATGCTAACTGCTGCCATTTCTAATGTTTGCTCATGGCTGAATAAGTAACAGAGAGGTCTGCAAGGCAAAATTACAAAACCTGTAAATCCAGACTTCACCCATCCTTCTGGTCACCACAGGACAGGCAAGGACTCTGTAAGGAAGTGGAACAGATACTGATCCAGGCTGTGCTGAACCCCTTCCCTGAAAAGTTTATTGCTCATTTTAAGATCATGTACTGAGCCTGGGAGTTTTTTAGTGCTAAGAAATGACAATTTCATTTCCTTCCTGTTATATAGAGAAGTACAGGCTCCTACCAGTCTGATAGACTGGAGTATGAATCCAGTCAGCATTTCCACAGGCTCCAAACTGCCAGACAGCTCTGATCGATGACTATTGATGGCCAAAAGTTCCTGGAAATAAGATTCTGTAAATACAGTGAGTAGGCATGAATTTGGTTATTATCTTACATAAACAAACACGATTTATTGTTTAAGTAAATATTCCTTAAATCCCATTTAGGTATAGAAGGACAAAAAAGCCTGCAGGTAATTTAAGGGGTTTTTAAAAAGCACTGGTCCCAGGCTGAGCTTTGCAGAGCCCGGCGGGCAGGGAGAGGTTTCCCAGCGGGGTGGGGAGGGTGTGCTGTCCCCGCAGCCGCACTCACCGCCAGGTCCTCCCGCAGGCTGCGGTACTGCTCCCGCACCGAGAAGCCCCGGCGCTCCTCCAGCTCCACGCGCGGCTCCGCCGGGAAGCGGGAGCGGAATTCCCGCAGCACCGCGCCCTCGAAATCGGCCAGGACCCCGTCCATGTCCACCAGCACCCGCAGCGGCGCGGCCGCGCTCCCCATCCCCATCCCGATCCCGCTCCCGATCCCGATCCCGATCCCGGCGGGGCCGCTCCCGGCACACGCGAGCGCAGCGCCCCCGGCTCCCGCACCCGCCAGAGCGCTCATGCATATGCATGATCATATGAATATTCATGAGGGGGCGGGGCGCCCCAGTAGGAACAGGGCTGGGCTCCAGTGGGAACAGAGCTAAATCCCACAAGGCAGCCCCCCCCCACCCCTGTGAACCCCGGGATGCGGCTGCCAGGTCCCCCCCGGCCAGAGAGAAGCACAGTGGAGCCTCAGCAGCCACCGAGTTCTCCTGGGGACATGGGGTTTGCAAAGGAAATAGTGATTTATGGGTTATTCCCCATGCTCTCAGTGCAGGGCAAGGTGCACATCAGGTACGGGGAAGCCCCCGGATGAAGGAGGAGCGTGTCAGAGCAAATCCAGTTCGGTAGGTCCAGCACCCCAGGGCAGGGCTTCTCCAGCAGTGATCTGGAAAGCCAGGGTGCTTGCAGGCACCGGTTCTTCCAGGAAAAGGGTGGAAAAGGCACCAGCAGACACAGCAGCTCCACAGAGATCCTCTGCTGTGGCTTACTGGGCAGCAGAGCCTTTCCAGGGCAGCAGAGAACTTCATGGTTTGGTCTCAGTCCCACCCTCTCCCTTTTTAGGGTCCTCCTTTTTTTTCTTTTTAATGAGGAAAATAAACTTTTCTCAGTTTTCTTAAGAAAAATCAGTATTTTGGTATATGGTATATATCAAACCATATTCCACAGTTCTCTAATTCAGAAGACAAAAATGAAGAGATTAGTCAGATTCTCTCTTCAGGGGAAGATGGCACATGTTGGTGAGACCTCAAGCCAGGTGTTAAGAATTCTCCTCTGTTAGAGCAGGGCAGACTGGCTGAGACAAGGACAACTGAGAACAAAGCAAAACCAAAGCCATAAAATAAAACCCACACAGGAAACACTGCTTCAAAATTTCTATATTATTTACTTTTAAGCAACAATCCAGCCTTGTGAAATTACAACACACACTTTAAAGGATGAGATTTTTCACCTCATGGTCAAGCACCAGCATGATCATGCACAGCATTGAGTCAGTTGTAAAAAAAAATGCCCTGTAATTCTTACTTATATGATCCACTCCACCTTTACTGAATAAAGTCTGAATCAGCCCCTTCCCAGCACTAGGCCAGGTGGCTCTGGTCATCAGCACTCTATTTGGCACAGACCCTGTGTCATAGTAGTCCAGTATCAAGATTTATTTTGTTTTTAAAGGCAGCATGGTGTACATTACCCACTTAATGATTTATATGGCACAGCAGGGCTCAAGGCATTTACCACATGCAGTCAATGAAGCCTTTTAGATCCCTAAATCCCACATGTGGAGGAAGAGACTGCTCTTGCTGATTGTTTGCTGGCCTGGTTAACCAGGATTCTAAACCCTTGTAAAGCTAAGGGGTTCTAAAAAAAAAAAAATCTCAGTACAAAAACCCTCTAAGCACACTTAGAACCAAGCTACTCTCCTTTGAGTTACATTACAATACTTCATAAAGCTTTCCCTCAAGTCTATCACTAGAAAACACTCATGTCACTTCCAGCAGATCTGGGGGAAACACAGGACAGAAGTGGAAAAAAACCCCTTGATTTCAAAAAAAGATGGAGTACATAAAGTGCTTCTTTTTAATGAAAGAAATTTGAGATGTACAGTCAGGCTCAAGTTGTGCAGATCACAAGCATGGGGAAAAGAAACAGACACGAGTTCAAAACAGTCAGGAAGGGAAAGGTTTAACCGAGCACTAGGCTGGACTTGCCACCGGGTGGATTTCTCCTGGAGGGTGCAGGTGCTGGTGCTACTGGGCTAGGAACAGGTGCAGCAGGCAGGGACTTTTCTTCACTCTGACCTGGGGCAGCTTCTACATCAGCCTCAGTGTTTTCTAGAAGAAAAGAAGCTTTTAAAGTGTTTGATGTGGATGATGGGAGCCAGATGTCTGGCTGGCTCAGACGGAAGCTCAGCTCCTGTCAGTTTTGTCCAGAGGTACAGACAGACACGCTCCAATGCTGTCACCCACTGGCAGGGCAGACTCAGCCTTCAGAAGTGTTTCTCAGACCAAATCTGAGGCCTTACAGCTCAATCTCAGGCCTTCAACAAGAGCCACATTCACTCAGCTGCCATTAGGGGACACCAGTAACTCATATTTTTTTAAGGACAAGCAGCTTAAGGCTCAAGTCTTCTACATATAATCAGTCAGCATTGTGACTCTAGCATTGTCACTCAGGTCTGAGCAGGTGCTGGGAGTCACACCAGCATCAACAAGAGCTCAAACTGCATCCCCAGTCTCCTAAGTGGAGGGGAAAGGATCTGACACACTTCTGAGGCTTCACACAGGACACATCAGGGAACAGACATGCATGGGGAGGCTCTGATTGTACACTCCCTGGAGAGCACGTGGTAGTTTATTTTAAATCCTTCTGAGCAACCACAAATGAAGACAGGGCACAAGAGGAATTCTTCACAGGAAGCACTTTAGATACTGGAGCAAACAACTAATAAAATCTGCATTGCTGACAATTGATGCAAGTCCATCAGCATCTCACGTTTTTACAGAGTAGCATGACCAGTTCTGAGCCAAAGGCACAAATCATCACCTAGCAGCCCCTGATATTGGGGGTGAAGATGAACCTCGCCTGTTTTCAACAGACCCCTTTGTTTCCTCTCATGATCACTAATTCTGGGAGAATTCAGAGAACTGCTGCACATTCAGCTTAAGCTTTATGATTTAGTAGATCTCCATCAAATTCCCTCCCCCAGCCTTCTCTTCAAACTGAACAGGCTCAACTATTCCAATCCCCCCTCACAGAGCAGCCATTGCACCCCTTCATCTTCCCTTTCACCTTCCCTGTCACCTCCACTACAACCCCATGCCTCTTCATGTGTCAAGGACTGTACACAATTCAAGACAGGAGGGTATTACCATTGTTTACAGAAAAAAGGATGTAATTTTCCATCCTCTCCCTGATGACATTCAGTATTTTGCTGGCACGTCCAAACACCTCAAAGAATTTCAAGGGGAAGGGCTTGAGGCAGATCCTGGGAGCACCACAGCATAGAGCTGAACACAAGGCTGCCATGGTTTCATTTTTGGGGGTCTTTTACCCCCCTAGATTCATTACTTTACACTTCCTTACACAGGGATTATCCTGCCTTTATACTTGCCTGCCTCATTTAGCTGAGTCTTTCTGGCACTGAGATTTTCCCACCATCAGCACAATTTGACTACTTGAAAGAGGTAATATCACCAACAAAACTGGAGACTTCATTGTTCATTACCTTTTCCAGGTCACAGACGAAGGCACTGAGTAAAACCACCTCCAGCATCACCTCCCATAGCTCATTTTTCCAATCTGGAAGGTAATTACTAAGTCCTTCCCTTTGCCTCCTATTTTTTTCTACCCCCGAGCAGCAGCTTTCTTCACATCCTGTGTCAACTCCATGTATTTTTTTCAATGCAAAATGTTATCAGAAACACCAAAACCCAACTTGTGTCCACTGAACCACCCCCCTACATCCACAATTATAATAATGTCAAAGAACTCCAGCATCTGAGCACAGTCCCTGTGCAATCAGGAATAATGTCCAGTACAGATCCTCTGCTGTGCTCATTAACTCAGCACAGCTGAAACAAACAGTTAACACCATATTTTAAGTGTGAAGCTCCTGTAGCTGCTGTGTCCCAGTGTCTGCTGACTCAGCAAGTGCTGGATGTCCCTGCCTGGGGACAGTCCCAGCACTGTGCAGGATCCAGGCCCCACCTTCCCGTGGAAGTCATGTACAATCAGGCACTGTCTAATTCTCCTTAGCTGCTCACATTCATTCAGCTCATACTGCCCCTGAATCACAAAACAAACAAGCATTACCAGCACAGGAGGCTTTGGGGGAAGTGTCCTTGTGTAGCTGATACACGTTAGCACTTCCCACATAACCAAGGTAAGTTTGCCAACCTGATGAGTGACGTGGTAAAACCAGATAAAATATTAAAGCTCTTCCCTTCTCAGAAAGGGTCTAATCCCTGAAACAGCTCCCTGCTGAATGCACTGCAAGCCATGGGGAACTCTCATGCCCAGAAAAGAACTACAGCTCCCAAAGAGGAAACAAGAGCCCTGCTGCAAAATAAATGTTGGTTTTTTTTTTTTACATTAGACAGGCTTGATTACTAAATATACACATCCCACCTGACACATACTTGGGGTTTTATAATCAGTTACATATAGAAAATAATTTCCACGTTCAAAAGAATAAACATTTCTTAATAACAGAAACCTATTCAGAATCAGGTTGTACTGTGAAGGTGTTGTCAGACAGCTTTTTGCTTGGAGGTGTGTTCATTGTTCCTTTCCAAATCCCAGAGGCAGCCCTACAAGGCCAGCACAAAGTCACAGGAGTGCCAGTGAGATGTTCAGCAGTCCAAATCTGCCATCCCACAGGATGAGGAGTGACAACCAGATCAGTGAGACTGGACTCCACTGAGCTACAACACCCAAAGCAGTCAATGGTAGGAATTCATTTAACAATCCATCAAGATGTTCAGGTATCTGCCACAGACACCATTTCCAGGAGGCATTAATTTCTACTCCTTCCTAAGTACTATCAGTGAAAGTTTAACATTCCAGCCTTTGCCTGCCATTTTTATTTCATCTTGGCCACTTCAAAAATTTACTTTTCAGTCATGGCCACAACAGGAAACAATCCCAGTTACCTTCCCTAACACTTGTTTTTTAACCACCTCCCAGCATAGATTCACCTGACCCTTGGTAAGAACTTCCTTCACTGTCACTTGCCAAAAACAACCTAAAAGACAAATACAACACCTGTGATAATGTGAACTTTTTTTTAGAAGTCAGGAATACCACTTTGCACTCCAAATTTCAACCAGCTGTCCTGATCCCAGGCAGCCCTATTTCTGCTTCCTGGCATCTCAACCCTTCTCACCTCCCCACTGTTTGTGGGATCTCCTCTGCCCTGTGGGGAGCTGGTTTAAACAAGCACCAGGAAAAGCAGCAGAGCCCTCAGTGCAGTTTTCTTCTATTAGCAAACCACATCCTCCTACTCAAGGCACAAACTCTGGATGCCTACAGCGCTAATTAAGATCAGACAGACATGTGAAAGAAATACTAGAGCCTGTAGAGTAGGATTAGAAGCAGCCTGCTAGAGAGGCAACACTTATTTTTGGGCACAGATACCACTGAGAGGTAGTGGAAATGTTCTGGAAAAGCTCTCCCCCCTCCCAGCAAAAGTCTTTTCAGGACATGGAGGTGCTAATGGCCTCAGGGATGTCCCTCCACTTTTAGGTGTTGAAAGTAGCACTTGGAAAGCAGCAGTCAACAAACACATTCCTGTCATCAGGAAGTCAGATATTCCTAGAGCAAACCTTGAAAAGGAGACATTTCCAGCCTCAGAGCTAGAAAAAGCACTTCAAGGGGAAATGCCTGTTTACAGGAGATTTGCAGTATATGTAGATCAACTTCCTTGGTGAAAATCAGCATTTAAAAAGCAACAGGAAGTCAAGAGCTGGTTAATGCAGACACTTGCAGAAGCAGTAGCTGGGTTTGATCCTTTCTGTAAATGCAGAGTTTGCTGTATGAGAAGACAATGGGAAAGAAGGAAACTGCTAAACTACAATCAATTATGTTGGCTGTCCTATTTAATTATAAGCAACTCTAACAGCAGCATGGCCTTTCAATCACTGAAAGGAGTCCAAGGAAGTTACTTACCAAAAATGTCACCACCAACATCTCCTCCCTAGAAAAGAGAGAGGAACATGTCACAGATCATGTTTCACAAGGCATTTTCCTATTCCATGGAGTGGATACTCCTCCATGGTGTGACCATGGTGACTGGGCACACTGCTCTATGTGGCACCACGTTCTAAGCCACAGGCTCAGGAGGGCACTTTTAGAGCAGCAACAGGCTCTGAGGGACAGAATGCAGAGTGGCACAGTGGGCTCTGCACTGAAAAATTCTGCAGATTGAAATCATGGGTTTGTAAGTACCATTTCTTAGAGACTGACTTATAATTTAACCAGTTCTTTATTTGTCTAACATACTTCTAAAAGTTGAAACAGATATTAGAGTAATCTTGATGACACGTGGCACATTTGTTATTCCCACAGTGAAGGACAGAGGTGGGTAAGAACACTATTGTACAGAGCATCCCACATCAAGCAGCACTGACAGGATCCAGAATACTCCCACTGCCCAGCAGGAAGGGAAAAAAAATTACACTGACAGCAACAAGCAAGAACTGAGTATCCTCTGCTTTCTACTGAGCAACTCTTTGCAACACCAAACTTTTATCTGTTGGCAAGGCCAAGAGTATTTGTTCTGTCCAGGGTATTTAACTTCATTTGTGAGACATAGATGAGCTTTTTGGTTTTTTTCTGATGAAGTTTCTTTCACTACATAAACAGTTAAACATTCTTTACATGCTGAAACTGCTCGTAGGTTGCAGCTTGACACAAGGATAGGGAGTCTCCCAACAGCAGCCAAGGCTCCTCAGTGGCATCAGGTTTATCAACTTTCATAGATTTAACACTGCTAATTACACAATGAAACTACAGAAATTGTGATTAAAAAAAAGGACAGAAACTGACACAAATGTATCACCTTAAGTCTCAGGCTGTTTGCAGCTGAATTACTGCATAAAAGTAAAATATTCCAATTTAATGAAATCTGTTTTCTGTGGGAAGAATCTGTTTGCAAAGCTGAGAACCACAGTATTTAAAACAATTCAGTAGAAAGAATTAGACTAAACAGTTAAATTTATAGCTGAAAATATACCACAGAAAATAAACTTGCATATATTTGCTAAATTGAAACAAGACTTTTTTTAACAAAGAACAGTTTTGTGACTTAAAGCAAATAATATTTGCTATAATTAATAACAAAAATGAATTGAAACAAGACATTTTTTTAACAAAGAACAGTTTTGTGACTTAAAGCAAATAATATTTGCTATAATTAATAACAAAAATGAGTTGTGGTGCTTGATGCCAATTATTATTACCAAAATAAAACCTAAGATAAAAGGTATCTGCTACAACATTTGAGATAGTTACTTACCTACCCAGTTCTTTTCAGAAAACCTAAGGCTGGGAAATTTTAAATAAGATTTCTTTTTTCTACTTTGTCCATGCAAACACAGGGTACCCTACATTCCTAGGGATCTAAGTTGAGAGGAATTACTGGTTTTTTTACTGAATTTACTGTGTTTCAAAAGAACACTTTTTTTCCCATTAAACCCTGTTTTTCCCATTAAATGTAATTACACATCTAGCAAATTTTACTTAACACCATTAACAATACAAATCATGGTCCATTTGCTACTAGGTGAAGAGTTTATATAAAAAAATAACACACCTCATGGTGTTCAAAACAAACATTTGATACTCCTGAGGCAAGAATTTGCTGGGACGTGAAACCAAGTTCTTTGTCAGACCTACACACAGTGTGCTGTACTATCTACTGTTTGTGAGATGTTTAAACCCACAATCATACACAGAGCTGAAATTAGATTTCACATCACTTCATTACTGTCTCATCAATGAGATGGGTTAAGAGCTCTACAAAGTGGTCCTTGTGAAAAATCCAGCCCTTCCTTCCTCAGCAGACTGGAAGAGTATCAGATGGAAAGGGAAACCTTCAGGAAAAAACAAATTGGAGAGAAAGGATTCAAATGCTACAATGCTTCCAACTGTGTGAACATCCTTGATAAATCAATCCCACACATAGTGTGAATTGTCCATTATAAGGCTCTTTGTAGTCAAGTACTGACCTTGGGATCTATGAAGTCTCCACAGTTTGCCTCAGTTGAGTTTGTTCTTTGTGGTCCAGAGGGTTCACAGCTGTCTCTGGTTTCACCTGGCTTAGCCCCTACAAGCAGAGATTGATTCTAATCAGGTTGATTCTAATCAACTTAATGTGAAAGCAGATCATGAATAGTGACAGGTTTGGGTACTTTGGGAGAGGTTTTTCTGTGATATTACAGCATTACCATTCTAAAAAGTCTTGATCCTTTAGATAATGGCTCACAAATTATTGTTTTACAGCAGCATCCCAAGCAGTCATTTAAACCGATGGAGTCTGGGGTGCCAAGGCCACCCATACTGGCAGTGCTCTGCAGAAAGGGAAGCTTAAACCCAGCTGTGAGAACACGAGGCTAAAATTCCTCTGAATAATCAAGACCAGTCAGTGCTACTCTAAACAGTAAGACACAAGTCCACTTGTGTGACTTGGAGAAATTGCATACAAAATACAATTCTCTGCTTGCGACATGCCCAACACTTGCATAAACCCTTCTGGAAGAAATTAATGAGAAATAAACAATTCCCTGCAAGCAGACATCATTTATAACCCCAAAGTACCAAGGAGGAAGGGAATTCTGGTTTCCACACCAGCCACCAGCAGCATCAGGCTGAGCCACAAAATGAATCAATGCCAGTCAGCAGATGTGGAAACAAAGCACTACAGCCTTACCTGATGCTTTAGCCCAGGAAGGTGGGTTCTCCTCAGGAGTTCCAAAGATGCTGGATGCCATTTTGTTCCTCCTCACAGGTTGTTCTTTGGGCTCGTCAAAGCCCAGGGAGAAGTTGGAGCCGCCACCGGGAGGACGCAGCACTCTGTGGAGAGAGGCAGCTTTACATCCTGTGCCACCCCCAGCTGCACTCCCAGCACATCACTTCAACTATCCAGGTAAGCTCCTGCCAGAATTCCATCCTGGCACTGTATCTCCACTGCTCTTCAGTTGCACTTACAAAAATAAAATGCTCTTGCGCTCTACTTGTGCCCTTGTTCCATCCAGTATCACACCAAGGGCTGCTCCCACCAGTCTGAGCCAAATAAAAAATAAAAATAACTATGTGGGCATGTTAAATTCCAGCTTTTTTAAGAATACCCTGGGAAGGTTAATATTAATCTTCAAACTGGCTGCAGAGCAAAGACTGAAGTTTGAACCAACACCATTGATGGATGGGGGCTGCAGCCTTTTGATTTGCTTCCTCAGGAAAAAACCCTCAAGTTTGCAGCATGCTGCTGATCTAGAAGTAAAAGGTGAAATTAAACAGCTTGGAGCTGACTATTATTAGGAGAGACATGTGTACAAAGCTCCAGATATGTAACCTAAATCTAACAATCTGCTCTTACACACAAAAGAAGCCTGCTTAGTACTTCAAGAGCTTGATTACAGTCTGCTTTCCAACCTGCAGAACCCAACCAAAATGAACACCTGCAGCAAAATACATCTTGAAATGTAAGCTCCTCCTGATCTTGTTTTCATAAGCAGGAGATCTTGGGTTAGCTGAAGAAACCAGACAAAAGCCAGGAGAAGAAAACTGTGTGTAAGAACTTTGAAAACTCCCAGGGAGATGTGAGGACACCAACAGAACCTGGGGCTTCTTGGGCTTTCCAGACCTCCAGTGCTCCAAAATGAACACCAGGACAAACTAAGGATGGTGCACATCTCCTCTTCTTAACAAATAATTTAATAAATCAAAGTTAGAACAGGAAACAGTACCCAGCTTGTTAATGTTCCAAATCTGGGAACTCAACACAAAGAGTGAGTCCAACTGTACAATTCACATCCTGGGAGAATTTGAACCTGTTACATTCCAGCTGCAATTTAAAAACACTTTTCCAGCCTACAGAGCTCAAACACCCCTATGGCAAGGGAAATTCCTAAAGGTGTGTGACATGGATATTTACTGTTACATAACCAGAAAAATACTTTTCCTAACAAAATGCTTCTTCTAAAATTACTAATGCTCAGCTGCTAACAGGAGGATCCCAGCAGACTGGAGAGTGTGTTTTATTATGACTTGTTTTGTCTCCTTTCTGAATCAAGATGTCATGTAATGGACTTGACTCACTCCTTTATCTTTTTTTCTCTGAGGAAACATATAGTGTTTATTTTTGTAGTTATAGCTGTTGCAGTTACTAATCTAAAGAACAGTTTGTTCAAAGCAGGGCTTGCTCCCAAACCTTAGATCTCCTCTTTTTACCAGAGCAGTGAAACACCAGCACTCTCTTAAAGGCACAATAGTTTCCACTGATAGACTTAATGACATTAACAGTAGAGACAACTGAAGGGGGAAAAAATTTCCATCACTCAAACTATTAAAAAGGAATAATCTCTTTTACCAACCTCAGGTAAAGGCTGACAGATTTTATTAGAAACCTGTCACAGCCTCGAAATGCTGTAACCTGCTTCATGAAAGCCATGTTTAACACTTCAAGCAATGAAATGCTGCTAAAATTCCACCTGATACCCAGTGATGTCCACCAAAAATCCACCCACAGCTCCAGGAAGAGCTCTGGTAAAAGGTTTGGAAACAAGCTTTGTAAAGATTTTTTGTTTGTTTTAAAATGCCCCCTGAAAAGCAAAAAGGGAACAGGAAACATCCGCTTTGTCAGGCCAAAACCTTACAGAAAAAAGCCACGATAGCGTGGAAAACGACACAATCCTCTCCAGCTGTGACTCCCGGGACCGCGGGTGCCCGACCTAGCGCTGTGCATCTCCTCCACACCAACCTGCCAAGTTTCCTTTGTTTCCAGACAGGCTCCGCTTCCCCCCGCCGCCCCTTCTAGCCCCAGATCGCCCCCGGGAGCGGGGAAGGGGCGACGCGGGCCCCGAGCTCCGGCAGCTCGCGGACCGAGCGGGCCCCCCGGGCAGAGCGGAGCGGGGTGGGTCGGGCAGCGCAGACAATGGAGCCCGCCCAGCCCCACCCAGCCCGGGCGGCTCCGCGGGGCCGAGGGGCGCGGGGGCCGCGGCGATGAGGGGAAGGCAGGCGGGCGGAGGGGCGCGGTGCCCCCCGCCCCCGCGCTGTGGCTGCGCGGCGAGGCGGGGAGTCGCCTCCCTTCTTTGTTCGGCGGCGACGGCAGGGCCGCACCGAGCGGCCCGGGCGGGTCTCGGCAGCTCCCGCATCTTCCTCCCCCGAGCACGGCGCGGCCCCGGGATGCCCCCGCAGCCCATCCGGGTGGGCGCGGCCACCCCCGCCTCCGGCCAAGCCGCCCGGGAGAGGCCGGGAGGAACCGCACACCCACAGCCCCGGCCCGGCCGGAGTCCCCGCCCCATCACCGCGCCCTAGCACCGCTCCCGAGCCGCTCCGGACGTGCCTTCCCCGGGACCCCCAGACCCACCGCCCTCTGGGTCGCACTGGCCCTGAAGCCCCCTGCAGACCTGGAGCTGTTCCTGCCATTGGGGTCCATGCCCGAGAACGTGGCCGTGGTGGTCATGGCGGAGGTGCCGGACCAAGGGAAGGGCTTAGTACAGCGACGCTCCCGAGAACAGAGTCGCTCCCACTGACCAACCCGACCCTACCGCTACCGGTGACAACTGCGGCCGCCGCCCGCACCGCCGTAGCATTTATACGCAACGCAAGCCCTGCCCACCTCCGCCCTCCTCATTGGGCGGTTCAAACGCAGTCTCGAGTTTCTATTGGACAGCGCCCTGCCACTCTCTCATTTGCCCAGCCTCTCTATCTATTTCCAGGCACCTTGTCCCACCGCTAAGAGCCCATTGGTGAAGCACTACGTCTGCTGTGCGGTGATTGGCAGCGGGCGGCGGAGCCCCTTATTGGTGATTGGCGGGAGAGTTGTCGCTCACCGCAGGCGAGCTGTGATTGGCTCAGCCGCACCTGAGGCCAGACAAAAGTCTCCGCGGCGCTGCCCTTCTGAGGGAGCGGGCCGTGAGCGGGGTTCTGCTGCCCCATCACCGGGTCCGCGACCCCCGCATGGCTGCTGTCCCCACAGACACCGCCCAGGAAACACCACCAAAGCGACCATCGCGACACCAAATCCACCCATGGCTTCCTATTGGCCGTGCCAGGCCCGGATCCCTCACACTCATTGCCGTGCCCGGCCCGTACAAGCCCTGCAGGTGCCCCAGAGCAGCTCCAGGTTAAGGGATGAACCGCACCGAGGCCATCACAGTGTGGGAGATGTGCTGTGGTGGCTTTGGAGGGATCCAACGAGGGCTGAGACACAACCAAGGCCCCGCATGGCTTCAGGCCTTGTGGGGAATGCCAACACCTCAAAAATCATGGCGGAATAAAATAATTTGCAATTTCGGTGTATTATTTTGGATTACTGCATGAAAATTGAGTTCCAGCATGGGTAGTGTAGCTGGAGTACCAGGCCCAGCAATGCTGCTCTCCTGGCTGTAAAAAGCACGAGGCTGCACATTTTGGGTCATGCATCTCCCTCCAGCACCAGCACAAAACTCACAGGACAGAGTTTAAATCACCACATGTTGGCTGCTGACCCATCTGTTACATCCACCTTTGATTTGGTGTCTGGGGGCTCCCCTGCAACTTCCACAGGCACAGATGCTTCCCTGATCACAATTTTTACTCCAAAACCTATGCATCAGCAATAAGGAGGGAGAAAGGGGAAAGAAAACCCATCTTCTCCAGCCACCCCTCCCAGTCTACACTAGTAAGAGCCTTTAATACCCCCAAAACACTTTCTAGAGAAAAGTATTTCTTTCTGGCCTGAAGAATACAAGGATTGTTACATCCCTCTATGCACACGAGTTGTCCAGAATCTGAATTAAACACCAGCCTTAACACAGATCATGAAAGAGAACTGTTAAATATACACAAAGAGGACCAGTGTTTCATTTTTTCTAATCTAGGATCCATTTAAAAAAAAAATCCTGTTTTTTTGGTCCTTTTTATTTTTTTTAAGCTCCAGCCACAATTTAGAGCCCCAGGGAATTCTCTGTTGCACCACATTTTTTTAGAGGTAAAGGGAAATTTTAAGTAACATTACACAACTGTTTTAATTCCATTATCCCTTAGGCTTGGGCATTTAGGAGTCAAATGATACCTACCTGTACACAGGTAAACATCTGCTCTCTCAGGAACTTGCAGAAGTATTTTTTCATCTAAATGCTTCTTATTCAAACTCACAGGATTTTACTCTTTAATTTGTACCCCTGAGACACGCAACAGAGCCACTTCTTAAAGTCAAGATGAAGAAAAACCCGTTCCCTATGGCAAAGCCAGTTTTCACATGGAGCTTTAGGATTCTAAACCTTAAGTGTTTCCAAGGGGCCCCACTGATCTCTCGCAGGTCTGGCTGCAGAGTGGCCCTTAAATAAAAGCTGCTTTTCTGATTATTCATCCATTACAAGATGAAGGGGTTTATGAAGATAGACACAGAAACTGGGCTTACAATCCATGTCAGGATGATGACATTTGACCAGAACAATTCTCAGCAGCTGTCTGGAAGACTCAGACACCAAACAATTCCACCTGTTGGTGAAATTCCACCAGCAAGGAATGCACAAAGCATCTGGAACTCATAACAAGACTCCAGGAAATGCAAGGGTTAGGCAGGGAGAGATACCACTGGTTTGAGAAAAGCCTTAGCTTGGTCATCACTCTGTGACCAAGGGTTTCTTCAAGCCAGTCCCTGCTACTGACGGCTGTCACAAAGAGCATCCCTTCCTTATTGCAAGCACAAAGCACAAAAAAAGAGGGTTTGACTCAGTCTTCTCTTGCCCCATTTCATTCACAGCTGAAGATCAAGTGCCAGCTAATAATCCTCACCACAGCTGTGAGATTTTTGCATGTGGAGCAATACATGGAGGTTCAGTGGAACTATCCTACATGATCCTATGGTTTGGTCTCACAGAGCTGATACTGTTGTTTGCAAGAGTTGGGAACTTTTCCTGAAGATGTAGAGAGGTACCAGAGCAACTTTCACAATAGCCTGTCACTGTTTGGGAAGGGGAATTACACCACAGTGCCCAGACTCCTCTCAGAGCTGCAGAGATGTACCTCTGAACAACACAAAAAGCACAGTGGCCAACTCATGCTGCTGTTTTTGTCCGGGTATCCACCACCACCAAGCCTGGTCATGGACTCCAAAGTGTTCCAGTGTTCCTCCTTACTGGGAAAAGGCAGAAGGGGAACTCAGCGTCCCAGTTTTGTTTTGTTTTCTTAAATAGTGAAGTTTTCTTATTCAAGTGATCCTTCAAGAGCCCTTGCAGAGCATCAGATGTGTTTTGATGGGAGCTATGGACTGGGTGCTGAAAGGGAGAGATCTAAGCCACCAAAAGCAGCACAAAATTCACCACAGATTGTATCCGTGTTTTCCTGAAGAATATTCCTTTCCAAAGGAGAAACTCTTTGCTAGTTGGGCTTCCAGAACCTTAGCATTTCCCCAGTACTCCAAAGTCATCCACACATTGGGATTGTTTAAACCTACAGCTCTTCCCACAGTAGCTCCTCACTGACTTACACAAATTCTCTTCTTCTCCAGCACCTGCTGATGTTCCCTTCTGGGATCTCTGCTGACACCCAGCCAGTCTTTCACAGCACCACCCGCCCAACCTCATCCCTCTCATGCAAAACTGAAATCCTTCCAGATCAGAGGAAACTCTTCCCTTAAAGGGACTTCAACCATTCCATAAACACTGGGTGGGGCTCCCAGCACCTCCATGTTACAGTAAGATCACCAGCCCATGCTGCTAGGGAAGAAACCAGGAAATCCCTGTAATCAAGAATCTTGGAGGTCAATCAAAAACTGAAAACAAGGATCAAAATTCCATCTTCCATTTATCCTCACACTCCTACATCCTAATCACCCAGGAGAAGTTATGTACCACCAATTCCTTCTGCCACTAAGTACTAAAAAAGCAAGACAAACTAAAGGATTATTCCCAGTCAGAACACATTGTCTGGAAACTCACTACAGGCAAAATGGAAAACCTCAAGAAACCAGAGAATTAAATGCATTAATTATGCTGGTAATATAATTAACAATAATCCAAGTTATTCAAATGCTTTTAGATTAATACTCCACAAGAGTCCATCACAGCAGCTGACACACATATACTGAGAAGAGGCCACTACCTAAAATTTTAAGAAAAATAGTTGGCTTTATTGTTCATATGACCAAGGAGGCTTCTTTTCATCTTTAGCTTTGAAAACAAATTTATATTCCTTAGAAATTCAGTTATTTCTAGCTGGCTGAAGCCTAGGAAGTCTCCTCTCTTTGAGCCAGTCACATTATAGCTTTTCATTAATGTTGCAGTAAGAGACACAATAGAACTAGCATCCACCAGGCAAATGACAGCACTTATGTTACACTGACTCGGAAGTAATGAAGTGAAGGTACTAGAAAGGAAAATTTCTGCTGGAAAACCATCTCACTCTGACCTTAACCCTTTCAGAGATGCTGTCTCTGTTACGATACTGCAGTTATCTTGAAGCAGCAATTATCTTAGTGTTACTTCAGGGATTTTTCTTTTGTTAAGAACACCTCCATATGCCAGTACAAGAATCTCTCATGTTATCACTTGGATTATTTCCTTACAGTCCTGGCAGATTCAATGTCAGAGCAGCCTTGCACTCCCCTGAACCCCTTTTGAACCAGCACCTCAGGCCAGCTACCACTGGGGTAGGTGTGATCCCCACTGTGCAGATAAACAAAGACATTGATTTTCAGGTGTCAACCACCCAAACCAGATGTGATTTCAATCTGTCATTATCTCCCCTGCACATGAATAAAAATACTTAAGGTATGTGACACAATTTTGATTACCTATTTTTAAATAACTGGTCATGTCCACACCTCATTTGAGGGACTAAAACCCCAGCACAGGCTGAAGGCAGGGTCCAGCCATCCAGCAGAACTCACCAGGGGACTGTATCCAATTATGACTTATTCCATCCTTTTTCATTTAAAAACCATGGGAGAAATATTAACTAAATTGCATGGCAATCACTTTAGAACACATTATTTGAAAATTGTGGGTAATAATGTAATTTTCCCAGGCTCTTGAAAGGTCCCAGCTGTTTAATAAAACATGAAGAACTTACCTCCCAACTAGCCTGACAAGACCTCTTTGCCCAGCTTTCCTTTATCCTTCGACATGTGGACTTCCAGAAGTCCACATGGCTACCAGCATAAACCTGGGAACTGCCACAGACCAAGCCAAGCAGCAAAATGAACTCCAAATAAGTTTTTTTCAAATTGTCCATATCCCTGTATTCCATAACACTTCCAAATCATCACTGCCAGCAGCAGCTTCCTTAAAAAAGGTAGGCACAGTAAAACCACTGAGGATTCCAGCAATCAGGAATCCACAGGTAAATCTGTAACACCAGAGGAGCAGTACAGACAAAACCAAATTCTGACATAAAGAGTATTTGCAAGACCACGTGGAAGAGTGCCCATTTTCTTTTTTTAAAGAAGGACTGTATTTCTGCATTACTGTTACACAAATGTTGTATCAGAACCAGAATTAGAAATCAGCCCAGTTTAGTTTGCTACACTAATGGAAATTCAACATTTGAGGCTCTTAAGGAACTAAGTCACTGAAGCTGAGATGTTTCTGTGATTAGATTAAAAAGACAATAAAGTATCTCAGAAAAGACTAACAGTTTTTGGCTGCAGTCACCACCTAACATAACACCATTTAGCATTGTTAGAGAAATCATTTCAGGAACATGAATAAGCCCAGGTAACAGCAAAAGGATGTGAAATATGGAGGAATGTAGGTGAATACTGCTCGTAAGTTCATGACAGATGAAGTAACACTCGACTAATTCAGGAAATTAAGACTTTGTTTTTAAAAGCTCTTCAGTACCTGTCACTTGACTTCTGTTGCCTCGGGAAATAAAAAGTACAAGGCAAGATACAACAGGGAGCTTTGAGCTTCACAATCTTAAAGCTGAACTGAAAAAAAAAATGTATTTAAGGAGACCTCACCCTTTCTTCAGAAACTAAAGCAAGTCCAAACACCTTTTTTTGGCTAAACAATATAAAGACACCTTTCTCCTGGGAAAAGTCTTTACATGACATCAAGTTGAAAGAATTTCTTACACTGATATCAGAAGTTTAGCCAGCTTAAAACAAGAGATTCTAAAGCCAAAGAGCAATGTATTCCACATGTAACCTAGGAAAGATGTTGAAATCTATTTCCCCACCCTCTTTTTTTCCTCAAAGTAGATTTTTGTAGGCTTTTTAGAGTTTGCATGTGTAAATATTTGTTCACAAGAAGGAATTTCAATCCTGCAAAACACCACAGAAGTCTATAAGATACATCCCAGAATGAGAAGTAATCTGCTTAGCAGTAGCATTTTCTTGAATTAAAAGAGGCACACAGTATATTACATTCTTCAGCTATAGAGTCAAAAGCAACTGTAAGAACAGATATTAATTTTCCCTGTATATCCATTAGATGGAACTAATATAGAATCAAATGTGTTATTCCTGACAGAACACAGATAGATCACAACTCATCAGCTAAATGCACACGCTCATCATTCTGCTACAAAACTTTCAGCTCAAACAGGCACAGGCCCCACATGGCCCCCACCCCATAATCACTCCCTGAATTAACTGTTACAAAAACTACTACCAAAGAGTGGCCTCTTCTAAGAAATGTATACCGAAAAGAGCATTAACTTACTGCAAACACTGTAAAATATTGGAACATTCCAAGGTCACCAGAGAATGCTGTGGGTTTGACAGGTATATAATCTTCCATGAACATCCAAGGATTTCACTCCAACCTCTAAACTTCCCCAAAAAGCTCCCCAAGAACTCAAGAACTGTGGAAAAGACTTGTGAAAAACACCACCATCACTACATCTCCCTTCAGTACTTCCAGCCTTTTTCCCTCTTCCAAGCAGAACCGCAGAGTTGGGTAAAGCAGAGCTTGGAATCTCCACCACCATAGCTACATACACCCAAAAACAGAACTCCATTTTTTATTTTTGCTTTACATTTCCAAGCAGCTCCCATTTGATACCATGGTAAACTGAACGGTTAATGAAATTATTTGCTCTCTTTAACGTACATCAATAAGCACTCAAATACAGAGTCATAAATAAACTACTGTAACAACAATATTGATGCTTCTATTAAAGACTGACAAGAGCTCAACCCAAAGGTATTACCAAGTAGTTCAGTATTTTGCAGTTTGCCTAATCAAACAGTTTTGGCTTAGCAGAACATTCACAAAAAAAGGAAATCAAAATAAGAGAAAACTGACTTCAATTTCCAGTTCAACTGCTGACTGATAAGTCTCAAGGAAGCCTTTCCTTTTCCAAGTCTTCTGCCTAGACAAGGGGGAGTATGCTTACTTACCACAGAGAAAGCTGAGATTTGAGAGGCATAAAGTGCTGCAGAGAAAGAAATACAGATGCTGAGTACTGTTACTCCACAGAAAAAGAAAGAAAACTGGTTATTTTAAACAAGAAGTTTATTTAAACAACAAGACGTTTTACTTGAAGGGAAAACTATCTAGGATTTTTTTTTTCCTTTTTTTTTTAAAGAGTAATTTACCCCTACTTAGACAGAGATTGCTCTACATGTAACAGCTACGTACAAAAAAGTTATAAAATTGCCCTTGGTTTTACAATGATAAAAGAAAAACATTGAAATTATCCAATCAAACAAGGTACGCAAGGTTTTTGTTTTTGAACAGTGAGAGCAAAATAACTTACTGGAATATAAAGATAACTCGGCTTATTCTGTGATTCTGTAAAAGTAGAAGGAGCATGCCACTAACGGAGAGAGGGGCATTTTCACAGAACCAGTTTGTTTTCCCATCCCATCTCCATTAAATGTTGATCAAAACATACCATTGGCCATTTAGTTAAAAAAAAATATGCATTATGTCTGTGCACATCACCAGATACTTTATGTACAACAAAAGGAATAAGAAAAAAAAAATCAGAGAGAAGAGAGAAAACTATACTGCAGTAGTCAGGATGTGGCTGAACCAAGTCTCATTTTTCTAATTGTGAAGTGTTGCCTGTGGGAGCACAGTTCTGGAGAGGAAAGTAGCAGGTTCTTTTCTGTGTGTTTGTTTTAATAAACTCCTCCTGTTTGCTGCTGGAACACATCAATTGTATCTTCATCCTCCATTTCCAACTACAGAAGAAAAAAGAAAAAAGGGCTTTCAATTCTTCTCACATTTCTACAGCAGTCTGGGTCGTTCTTACAGTTCCTGACTTTATGTTTACTTTTTATACAATTTAACCAGAGAAGCCCCACTCCACTCCACCACCACCCTTTTGTACATTTAACAAAACTCACTAACTCAAAAGCAAAAAAACTTCATAGAAAAAAAAAGCCAATTGATAACTGCTGACCTAGAATGAATTCTTGTACTAACTTCAAGGTACACTGTGTGACACCTAAGAAACAGATTTATTATATTTGATTTCTGTTGTCTGCTTTGCCATTGCACCTTTGTTCTCCTATTTACTCCCTCAGTTCACCTTAGAACATTGCCACAATTCCAGTTGGCTGCTGCTGCTCAAATGGCTACAGCACTGGGGAAGCTGACTGGAATTAAGGCCTCTCCACAATCAGGCAGTAAAACCAAGGATCAGCAAACACAAAAAACTTTAAAACACTTTGCATGTAACAATACTTCATTAATATAATTCTCTTTTTTGTTACCCTAATTTTTACAGTTGATATTTCTGGGATGTTAATGGCACCTACTGACAAAATCTGTACCAAAACTGAAGGAGCTGCTGTAACTAATGCAAGCTGTATTTCTAAATAGACACAGTTGCTGCTCAGGAAATCAAACTGGTCTATGCCATTTACCACAGCTACAAACAGACTGATTCTGAGCTTCAGCAAAACATGGATGGAAAGAAAAATGATCCTGTTGCCTCAATTATCAGCAGTGGAAATTAAAAAGTTGCATAGACTGGGGCCACAAAAGGCACAATCTTCGAAGCAACAGCTTGGAAAATTCAGAACTAAAAACTAACATCTGTTATTTCATTACAAGTGGTTCTGAACAGCAGATAAAACTATCACTTGGTCAGGCTGATTAAACACAGCTCCATGGAGCAGGACAAAAAAACGCTCCACAGCCACAGGGATCCATTCTGTTCTTGGAATGGCCTTCATTCAAACACAGACAACCCAAATTTCACCATATTAATTCAATTCTGCTGAAACAGCTTCAGATTACAAACCGTAAATTACTTTTGTATTACAAATGCAAGCTTGCAAACAGGATCCCTCTGATAACATCCTGGCAAGCTTTTATATAAAAAGTAAAGCCATCGCTTCAAGAAAAACTCAGTTCTTAACTTAACATCCTTACATCAGAGCCATGAATCAATAAAGCAAAAGTTTTACAGGACTCACCATCTGTACACTGTACTGATTTTTTCTGTTTTATTATTAGAGTGATACAGATTTTTTATTCAAAACACTAAAGTCCTGGATTCCATTTCTAATTATCCTAAACAAGTTTCAGAAAAATAATGGTAAAAAAAATCCAGTTCTATCAGTAATATACACATTTACATAAGTATTTGATAGTAAACAGAAGCATCAACTCCTGCAGCAGATTTCAAGTAATTCTTTATCCTTGCTTGTGCTGTTTACCTGTGCAGGTGTGTCTGTTTCATTAATTGGCTGCCCATCGAACCGGAATCTGATTTGCCTCATTGACAACCCCTGGACAAAGAGAAGCAATACAAAGGGAAATGAATCTGCTGTAAAAGTACTCAGTAGTTTACTCTTGAACTTGTCACTGAATTGCAGCACCATCATTAAAAGCCACCAGAGATTCTGTCCTTCCTTCATGCCCTGACTTTTAGGCATTTCACTCCAAATTCCTGCAATCTGTTTCGTATTAAACACTGCATTGTGTCCAACAACTCAAGAGAAGCAACAGTGCCCCCACTGACTGAGTTAAAATAAAGACATTTCTGCTACACCCCAAAGGCCAGCAGGTTTATTGTGCTTTTGAGTAATTCACTTAAAAACTAGGTGCAACACTAGGTAACAAATGTCCAACAGTGACATTCAACACTCCTTTTCGATCTTCTCCAAAAACAAATGTATTCTATAACATTTCTTCCAGAAATGAAACAACAAAATTAGTCTGCAGCAGCAAAGAGTAAGCAAAGAGAAACGAAAGAGTAATTTTTTGACCTCCAATTCCTATTATAATGAAGCCAATGTATCGGAAGTTTTTCCATGCAGATGGAAAAAGTAAAGGAATTTTCTACTTCAGAAATTAGCCAGTATTTTGGATAAGCATTTCTACACAACATTCATTTTGCTGACCTCTTCCATCCCTAGAACAGTATCTCTCATTCTCACCTGAACCAACAGACTGAAAAATGTAACTTAGGAGTAACAAACAACCTCTCCTACTGATAATATCAGCTCCAAAGTCACCAGTGAGTTTTCCAAGGTGTTTTACAGCACCCCACATTCTGCAAAAGGAGGTCAGTGACATTTGGGTATACAAACTTCCTTTCCAGTTCTATCCCTTCTCTCCAGAGTATCTAAATATCCAAGAGCCCAATCTGGTTTTGAAGCCAATCCAATGGATTGCAGGCTCATGCTTTGGCATCTCTGAGTTAGAAGAGAAGCCTTCATTCAGCCTGGCAAGAGCAGATGTCACACACAACAGAAGACAATGCAGTAATTATTTCTAAGGAATAGATTTGTCAGGAAAAATATTTCAATAAATGTGAGTAAACTTTTTTTATTAACTTTATGGTTTGCAGCAAAATGCTTTCTCCAGCACGATGAAGACACTGCAGTGTTCACTCAGGACATCATCTGGTCTAAGGAAAGTGTGGCTCAGTCTCATGGCAGCAACACATTTCTGCACAGCCACATTTGGTTTGAGCCCTCTTCTCTGACACTGTGTTTCTTAAAACATGTATTTCCTATTCCCAGAGTGTTGTTTGTTTCCAGGTTCATGACAACTTCGTGAGCTAAATAAATGTTAGCTGAAAATATACTGAAAAATTGTCCTTTGGTGAGCTTAGTGTCCACAAAACATGAAGTATGGTCCATGGATAATTTTTTCACCACTTAAAATAATCACAAACAGTCCTGATCTTCTCAACAGATCACTCAAGTTTAGTTACTTCTATTTTACATCTACTACACACAACACATAATTATCTTCCTTTATAGATGATAAGTTCTCTACCAGCTATCCAAAATTAAATCTAAAGTCCACAATTTAAGGATTTAAGTTGGGATATAGCTAGTTAGGTAAATAAATACATGAATAAAATCAAACTTTTAGAGACACGCAGAACAAATGTTTTTAAGCAAAATTCCAGAGGTAAGCACCTAAAGACAAATCCACATCAACAAAAATATTTGGATAATTACTACCTTGAAACTGAGATCAGAAAAAATGTGTCCCATTCTCAATACTTACTGATTTTTTTTCCTCCAATTGATACCTGGGTTTTGTTGTTTTGTTTTTTGTTTTTTTTTTTCTGGCTTTGGTTTTGTTTTTCTTTAAGCAGAGTGAACACTTTGGCAATCTAAGACAATTTGGAATCTTACTTATGCTTTGTTTCAAACTAACATAGAATGAATGATACTTTTAATATTTTTATATGCCAGGACTTTATAGACTAATAACCAATCCTCAAATTCCCTGAGACAGCTGTAACTGCACTCTATGACTGGAAAAAGCAACACAGTGTTTTAAAAAATAAAACAAGAGTTTGTAGGACTGAGATAGGAAAAACAAACTCACAGCTTCCAACATTCACTAATTTCTACCCAGAACACTCACATAAGCACATATTCACATGTTCAGCAAGAGCTAATTTTTCCTGTCTTTATCCTTATTCTGTTGTGGCACAGGGTAAATCAAAGAGGTTTTACCACTCTCGAAGTGAATCACAGGGGGTTTTTCCTGGTGATGAAAGAGCTGCACCAATCTCTTACAGTGACTTAATTGTATGCAATAGTATCCTTGAATATTTACATTTTTAAAAAATTAAAAATTCACAAATTCTGAACACTTTTGTAGAGCTAGAACTTTTTAAAGGTAGAGAGTTAGTAAAAAATATCAAGAATAACAGAGACAAAATTTCCCTAGTCAGGAGCTTCAGAAGGAAGAGCTCCATAGCTCTACTCAAACAGGTGTTTTTAAAACTTGCAATGTGCCTGCAGTCTCGCAGACTGGCTGCAGCTGCCACCACATCAGCAAATACATGGGGTGTGTTTGTCTCTTAGAAGATTCATTTGTCAACCAGGCCACAAGAGAAAAAACAAAGCTCATCATTAAATGTACAAGCTCCTTCTCAGGGTATCTTCTCATCTCAGTACAATTAAGCTAATAAATCAGAAGTCAATGATCAGTCCAAGAAGTTACTCAGAGCTATAAAAATCCCTGATTATCACTTAACTCTCTCTCCCCCAAGTTCATCCCAAACCCACCCTTTCCACAGTAATATTTAGGAGCAGTAGAGTAGCAGTTACCTCCCAGAAGCCTCCACCTATAAATGCAGATTTCACAGATGACAACAGATCTTTATTTCACCCATTTCCTGTCACAACCCTCTCAGTTCACCCTGTAACAGACCCCAAGGACAATCCACTTCCCACAGCACAGTTAGTTTCTGTTCATTTTGCCTATTTGTTTAAGTTTTAAGACTTTAACTGTCTTCCTCTATCCCTGTGGATAGCAGGTCTCTCCCAGACAGCCCTCCTAAGATCATACCTGTCGTTCACAATAGGCTTTCATTAGTTTACTAAGTGGTGTGTGCCTCTTAATCTTAAACTGCACCACAGACCCATCTTGCCCTGCAACCTTCAGATTAATGTGGTCATTGTTTTCAGTCTTCACTCCTTCCTGTGGAGGAAATAAAAGAAAAAAAAAATAACCAACACTTTTTAAAAAAGGTATGAAACAAGAAGTTAACATTTTACCGAAGTGCAACAGGTTATTAAAAAGGAGGAAATAAAGATATTAAAGCTGTTTACTGACTTGAAATCTTGAATTAGGGAATAAAGGTCAGCATTTTTCAGTTGAAAATTTAAAGGAAAAAAGCCACAAAAAAAAAAAAAATAAAAATCTAGTATTAGCTGTCATTCTGCAGACTGGAAATTTAACAATGAAGAATTACCAGGCCAGGCGTTGAAAACAGATTGAAAAAAAAAAAAAAAGTTATTTCTATCAAAAGCACAATATGCAACATCAGTGCTCCCACTGAATTAAGTTACTTATGTTAAAGCTATGATCTGCTATAGATGAACTGTGTTTTAACTGTGATCCCAGCAGCAAGGCTCTTTCTGATTTCATCTCAAACTTTTTCCTACCGTTTGACGTCCATATTAAAAAAAAACTTTCCAGACACTTTAAAGTGCTATATTTGAAACGGTGATAAAACCTGAAGCGGCCCAAGTCTTCTTCTTCAGAAAACCTTTAAAAAAACTCCACATCAAGCAGCCCAACCCTCTCAAGAGAGAAAAACTGCAGGGGATCAACTTCCAGCTAGGTTCCTCGTGTTCAGGCCGGGCCTCAGGGCAGAGGGACGGGGATCGGGGCTATCCCGCTCCGGGGGTGCCCGGCACCCCCATTCCAGCTTTGTTTTCCCTCCTTTCTGGGAGCTGGGTCTCGCCATGTGTCAGCCCGCGCGCGGCCCCGCGCCCTCCGCCACTTCGAGCTCGGTTTAAAAATCGTGTGGGGGAGAGAGAGAAAAAAAAAAAAAAAAAAAAAAAAAAAAAAGGAAGGAGGGGTGAGGAAGGAGGGAAAAAAAAAAAAAAAAAAAGAGGAAAAAAAAAAAAAAGCCAACCCCCCGGCGGTGGCCTCTGTTAATTCCTGCCGTGCGGAGCGGAGCTGAGCCCCCGCGGCCCCCCCGGCCCGAGCGGGGCTAGAAGCGGCACAAAGGGGCCGGAGCCGTGCGGGGACCGGGAAGGAAGCGGCTGCCGAGGCGGCCGGCGGGGATGCTGCGGCCGCGGAGGAGGAGGAGGAAAGCAGCAAAAACCGCCTCCAGACCTGCCTCTCTCCCCGCGGAGGGCGGGAAGGCAGCCCGCGTTCGCTCCCCCTCTCCCCGGGGATCCCCCGCCCGCCCCGGGAGCCGCGGCCTCGGCCCCCCCCCCACCCGCGCAGGAAAATGGCGCGCAAAGGCGGCGCGGGGGCTGCGGGCCGGAGCCGCCGCCTGAGGGGCCGAGCGCGGCGGCGGGAGCTGCGGAGCGCGGCGGCCTCACCTTGGGCTTCTCGTCGGCCATGGCGAGTCGGCGATGCGGGGGCGGCTCGGAGCGCGCACAAAGGGGGGGGCAGAGCCGGCCGAGCGCGGCGGAGAGAGGGAGAGAGAGGGACACAGAGAGAGGGGAAGGCGGGGGGGGCCGGGAGCGCGCACGCACAGCCGCGGGGCCGCGCCTTGCCCCGTGCGTGCGCGCACCCGCCGCGCTCTCCCCTCCCCCCCGGGCGCGTTCCCGCCGCCCATTGGGCCCCGGCGCGCGGGGAGGGGGCGGAGCCAGGGCCGGGCGGGGGGATGAGGCGGGAGGGAGGGGGGGCGGAGGGAGCGCGCGCGCGCCCCGCGGCCGTTACATAACGCGGCGGCGGCGGGAGGGGAGGGGCGCGCGCGCCCGCGGCCGCGCTGCGTGCGCGCGCTTCCGCTCCGCCCCGCGCGGCGGGCATTGTCCTTCGCAAAATGGCCGCTGGGCCGCCTTCAGCGTCCCGCACGGCGCCTCACACCGCGCCCTTCCCGGACACACCTTCCCCTAGCCCTCCTCAGCATCCTTGGCCCCCTCAAATCTCAAAGCCGCCGGGCCGCCCGCCACAGCCCCCTCAGTGCCCCCTCAGTGCCCCCTCAGTGCCCCCTCAGTGCCCCCTCAGTGCCCCCTCAGTGCCCCCTCAGTGCCCCCTCAGTGCCTCACACGGCGTTCTTCGCACACACCTTCCCGTGACTACCCCCAGCCCGACCGAAAGGGCAGCCAAGGGACGTGGTGGAGTCCCTGTCCCTGGGGCTGTTTAGGGGAAGAGTGGACGTGGCATTCAGTGCCATGGTCTGGTTGACAAGGTGATGTTGGGGCGTAGGTTGAACTTGCTGATCTCAGAGGCCTTTTCTGACCTCATTGATCCTGTGATTCTGTGATCTCCCCTTGTCTCTGCCTTATCAAATCTCTCGCTCCTGTTTGTGCCCCTCGCTGTGTTGTGGAGGACACTGATGGTGTGGCTGCCCCCCCAAAACCTTGAGCTGTCCATGTGAAGGCGAGTTGTCCTGGTTGAGATGCCATGTCTGAGGGAACTGAGCACCTGCAGCACCCCAAAAATTAAACTACATGAATTACACTACATAAATCAATTACTTGATTTCTTAAGATTCATTCCAATGGAAGGGAGGAGGAAAATCTCCAGAGATTTCACAGGTTCACACAAAACAGTTCCTGCGCCTTTTTTCATCAGCATTACACTTGCCACCATCATCTGCCAAATGCTTCTCTACATCACGTAGATGGAAAAGAAACACCACAAAATGATCCCTGTCAATCCCCCAGAGATGGATTTTCCAGGTGGGCATCGCTCTGCACTGGTGCTGCGCTGTGTGGGAACACTCTGGGTTGTGATACAAAGGTGGCTGTGTGGTCACACACCCCTGCTCCTGGCAGGACAAAACTTTCTGCACCATTTCAGAGATATTCCTTGTCCAGAATAAACTGCTCACATAGTGAGATATTGACTGAAGAGAAACTTCACTTTTGGGCAGAGCTGCAGACTTGCTTTTCACTGTCAGTTCTGGTCCCTCTCCTCTGCCTTTGTCATGTTACTTCACGTTCCAGCTCCCTCCTTCTGAGCACAGATTGGATTTTTACTGCAATTTTCTGGAAATTGCAGAAGAGTAACACACCAGTGTTCCTCTTCAGAGGAAGCTGAAGCCAAAGCTTGGTATCCAAGTCCCCAGTTGAGAAAATAGCACAGCCATGGCCCAACCTGAGGTAGGAGGATGGCCCAGGCAGCCATCTGAGCTTCCACAAAACATGAGCAGTGAAGCCTTTTATCATCCCTTGTAGTCCAAAATATAGCCTTGAATTTCATAGAACCTTTTAGTTTTAATATTTTACCTCTCCTGAAGGGTCTTAATGAGTCTGTTCTGAAAAAATTCCAGGCATTGAAGTGTTCAGTTTGACCCAAGAAGGCAACAGATGCTGTTTCAAATTGTAACTGCAACTCAGATCCTTCTTTAGCTCTGGTTTCCACTTATACTTGTGTCAATTTACTTGATTTATCATCAAAGATCAATCAGTTGATCCTGCCTGTTTTCTCTGTGTTTAATTACTCATGCTATTATTTTTCTGTTTGTTTAAGGTACTGGGAGGTGAGAAGAACCATGGCTGAGGAAGACCATGTGCTTCTACCCAAATCGCCCTTCATGTGTGATTCCTCAGGTTCCTATGATACCCTTCTTTCATCTGAGCTCTGAAAAGCAACGGGCAACTTGGTTTGGACCTTCTCAAGTCCATCATCACCACTAAGAAGTAGAACTACTAGTGAGAACAAGGAAACAAAGCACCTTAATCCCCACCCTTCTATCTCATCCATAGCTTTTTTAAGCAAAACTCCAAACCCATGGGGTACTTCACAGAACAAAAAGATGAGTTCTGATTCCCAGTGGACCTTAAGTTCTATTTTTAGAGATGATGCAACATCACAGAGAAGTGTGAGGAAGGGCTTGAGGATCCTGTTGTATTTTGTTCCCCTTCCGTCCTTGAAGATCCCTTTGCTACAGGCCTGTTGGAGGATTTTTTGGGGAAGTAGAATGAAACTGGCCAAGGCCTGAGCGTGGCATGAAAGAACTGAAGGCAGGAATCGTGTCAAGTGAGACACACATTAAGGCAGCATCACAACTAGAACAAATGTGCTAAAAAAGACAGGAAAATACTGTAGAATTTATGAGAACATATGGGACTTAGACATTCTCAGAAAGGCTGAAAACGGCACCAGCACTCGTCTCACCACCAATCACACAGATCCCAAATCACAGAACAGGTTTCTACAAACCTCATCTCTGTTCTTTTTACATAGCAACAGAGGAAACTCTGAGAAGCTGGAGCTGACAATAATCAGTGCTAAAACCTGCAAAGGAACTGGCCAGACGGCAGCACTGGGAGCAAGCAGCAGGGGGAGAAGCCCACTGAGAACTACAAAGGCCCCTCTCCTGCAGGGCCCGAGCTGCAGCAGAGGGGAGCAAAGCAAAGCTTTTTGTCCCTCTGAGCTCCTCCTCTTTAATGCACCAAGCTGAAGGGAAGTGAATGGGGAAGTGTCACAGTGAGAATTCCTGAGAAATTCCATCTCTGGGAGAAAAAAATTCCATGTGTTGTTTCTTAAAATATTTCCATGCTTTTTTCATTCTTGTACAGGTTTATAAGGAAGAAATCTAGATTTTGCAGAGATCTTTGGCCTAATTCTCCACCCTCTGATGAAGAGGGCAGGGAACACAGTCATTCCATATATATGCACTTCACACTGGGATTTTAAAACACTAAGTTTTTTGACACCAAAGCAGCTACAGGCAGGTGTGTGCTCCTGCACATCAGCAAATGTTAGCCTACAAAGCCAACTCCAGTCCCTTTAGAACTGACTGTTATTTTGCACCGAGTCCAAAGCAAGAACTGAAAGCAAACAGTAATTTGGAGGTGTAAACAAGTGTGTCTGGTTACTGGATCAGATCCTGCAGGTCTGAGTGCTTTACTCAGGCTTTGCTCTTCATTAATTCTTTCTTAGCCCTGGGAATAGAAAATACCTTTTGCCTACAGCCCTGCCGGTGCTGTTCCTTCCCTGTTCATGATGCTGATCATTCCGTCTGTTCCCCAAATAGCTTCCAAATCTCCTAGTCCACAACGTAGTAACTCCTATCCTCATCAGACCTTTTTTTTTTTTTTTTTCCCTCCTGACTGTAAACCACACAATTTCTCTTTGCTTTCCTTTCTGGTCCCACAGCCCATATTCCAAAGCCTTTCTGAACAGTGAAGTTCTGCACTGAATGGAAATTCCCAGTTCTGCTCAATGATATGGACTGGAGATGTTCAGAAGCCCTGAGAGGTGAGCGGGAAGGTTTCCTTTCTAAATATGAGCAGAGCTTCAGCCAGTGTTTAAGAGGACTAAAAGATGTCAAGATTTCATACTAAAACTCACCTTTCCCGAGATGATTTCCCCAGGCATCATCCATTTAAGAACAACAGATGCTGCGGATATGAAAAACCACTGACACTTTAGGGAGTGAGCAAAGTGGACACTGTGTGCCAAGAGACAGCAGGAGAAGATCAAAGAGTTCCAGCTTTCAGTGTCTCTTTACACAGATGGACCTGGGAGCAGCAGAGGACACTGTCCCACTCCTAGATCCACCTCCTACATGGTGGATCCCTACACAGTGTTACATGGATATTCTAAATATATTCTGCCACTCACAAGAAAGTGCTGCAGTTATAAAAGCAGTGCCCTAGCCTTGAGGAACAGTGGCAGGAGGCTTCATACTCCTGGGTTTTCAGATACCCAGTTTTGATTTGCATCTAGAGCCTTTTAGTGATGTGTGGAATGGTATTTTGGATGTAGGAATGCCCACTAACATCCTCAGAAGTCTGCAGCACAGAGCAGCACCATTGTGTAAGACAATAGGTGAATTTGGCTTTGTACAGCAGAGATTCAAATACAGGCACATCCTCAAATAACAAAACACAGACCCTTACCCATGATAAACGGTGAGGGGTTTAAAACTGATGAGTCTTCAGTTTCTCAAGCAGCTTTCTGAGTATTTAATTTGTTCTACCTGCAAAAGTTCATTCTTTCTGACCTGAACAGACACCACTTCCTTTTCTCAGCATGACTAGTTACATGACATGCTCTTCCCAGAGATAACTGCTGGCTTTATTTTTATTGGAAATGATGGATGCAGCAGCTGATAAGTAAAAAAGGGCAATTTAGCCAGGGAGTGTTACTGCATTTGTCATATGAGGACAGCAAATGATTTATGGTATCTTGAAAAGTTAAGTTTTAATGAATGTCCTGGGAAGGCACGAGCCTAAGAGTGACTGGTTCCAGCTGTGAGACCAAAGCAGCATTGCTAATACTTGTCTTAAAAAGTGTATTGCTGAAGAACTTGGTTATTGGTTAGCACAGGCAAAAAATGAGGAGTACGCAGAAGTGGGAAGGAGAGCAGAATGGAAGGAGAGGAACAGGATGCCATTAGTTTTATCACACCAGGTTATGGAGTTGAATGCCATAGTAGGTGAGCTCCTAGCGTTAACAGAAATGTGATGAGCCTCCTGCAGACTCAAAAGGCACCTCAGCCCAATGTCCAGGGAATATCAACCTCCTCCTGAACCCTGAGTGAGTGAGAGTGAGTGAGTGAGTGAGTGAGTGAGTGAGTGAAGCACAGTGGCAGATCTTCCTGCTGCTGCAATCCTGCTTCATCCTTCCCCAACCTGCAGGCATCTCACTCTGGTTAGAGCACATAATTTGATTTGTCAGCTTTATCAATGCCCAAGAGCTACAGAGAGCGTCACCTTCAACATCCCAGAGGCTTCTCTACCTGCATCTGTTTGACAGACACTATGCTGTGTTGTTATACAACAATCAGTCAATGAAGTGAGCATGAAAAACAACACAGTGTGAGTGACTGTGCACAGATCAGACAGGGTCTCCCTCACTGGAGATATTCCAGAACTGTCTGGACACAATCCAGTGCCATGTGCTCTGGGATGAGCCTGCTGGAGCAGGGAGTTTGGACCCGAGTTTGTGGTCCTCCCAACCTGACCCATTTGGTGAATCTTTGAATCCTGACTGACCAACTACATCACTGCACTACACACCCAGAGCCAGCAATGCTCCCATCCAGCACTGAATCCGTCCTGACAAGAAAATGAAGCAGATTGTGATGCGGTGCCTGCCATCCATCCATCCGTCCGTCCGCCCCCATCCCGCAGAGCAGCCGCCGCCCGCCCCGGCCCTCAGAGACGGCGGCTCGGGCGGGGGCGGAGCGGGGCCCGTCCCGCCCCGGCGGGGCCTCGGGAACGGGCGGCGCTTCCGGGGCGAACGCTGGTGCCTGCCCCAAACCGGCGGAGGTTCGCGGTCCCGCCCCGTCCCTTCCCGTCCCCGGGCGGCGGCTCCGGCGGGGCAGGAGCTGCCAGGCCGGGCGCGGAGCTCGGGGCGCGCAGGCGGCGGCGCGGGCAGCCCGGAGGGGCCTCCGGAGCCGCGGCGGGCGGGAGCGGGAGCAGCGCGGCCGCCGCCATGGACGAGCTGGACACGGAGCCGCCGCTCGTGGTGCGGGATGGGCGGGCGGGGCAAGGCCGGGGGGTGCGGGGCCATGGGCAGAACGGTGGGGCGCCGCTGACACACACCGTCCCCCCACAGGTGGTGCCGGGCGCGGACCCGTCGGCCCGGCAGCTCTGCTTCGCCTGGGGCCCCGCGGAGGTGCTGGTGTGCGAGACCCTCTTCGGCCGCGCAGGTGGGTCCCGCTCCCGATGCCTGTCCCGTTCCCGATGCCCGTCCCGCTCCCGATGCCTGTCCCGCTCCCGATGCCTGTCCCGTTCCCGATGCCCGTCCCGCTCCCGATGCCCGTCCCGCTCCCGATGCCTGTCCCGCTCCCGATGCCTGTCCCGCTCCCGATGCCTGTCCCGCTCCCGATGCCTGTCCCGCTCCCGATGCCCGTCCCGCTCCCGATGCCCGTCCCGCTCCCGATGCCCGTCCCGCTCCCGATGCCCGTCCCGCTCCCGATGCCTGTCCCGCTCCTGGGGTGAGGGCAGGGCGGGCGCTGCTGCCCGGGCGCTGACGGGCTCTCTTGCAGGTACCGGGGATGGAGTGCCGAGCTCCTCCCGAGTCTTCGTGGTCCGCAGGGATCAGGACATTTACATCCAGACCCTGCGGAAACTCTTCAACGAGTCGCACGGGATTTTCATGGGGCTGCAGCGGAGCGAGGAGGAGCTGGCGGGGAAGTCGCGGAAGGCGCAGTGAGTAGATGGGCAGGGTGGGTGTGGGTGGGAGGCACCCGCTGCCCCTTCTCCCGCCCGGGGCCAACGCCAAGGGCTGAGAAACGCCTCCGGTGAGGCAAGTGCCGCTGGCCAGGCTGCTTTTACCAGCTCTGCAATCAGCAGCGGGGCAGATAAAATGACCTTGTTGGGGGGCTTTTACAAATCAAGGCTCAGATCCTTCCAATAACCGTTACCTGGTAGAGTATGGCACGGTCTCAGTGATTCCAGCTGGATCCACCCAGATACTGGGAGTTGCTGCTGCAAAGAAACTTGCAAGGTTTTAGGGGGAATAACAGTGAAACTCCAACAGCTCCCTCCAACCAAAGTCTTTTTGTATTTGGCAGATTGATTCAAGTGAGCAAAAACTACCGGTCAGTGATAAGAGCCTGCATGGAGGACATGCACCAGGCAGCTAGTAAGTTTGTTTGTTCTCTTATTGCAGGAAAAGGAAACACCAGTTGCAATTATTAAAGTAGGACTGTAATGATAACTTATTGCAACTACTGTACAATAGCATGTGTAGGTTTCAGTAATTACCAAGATTCTGTTTCCATGCTGGAGATTTCCAAGTTGGTTTGTAAATCTGGTCAGGGACTGTTTTTTTCCCACTGTATTATAACTGATTTTCTGGGGACTTGAAGTCTTTTTGTATCTCATGTGGCAGATATATGGAAAGCTCTCAAAGCTCAGAAGGGACTGTCAAAGGTAAATATGTTGCTCTTTAACTTTACTTGTTTTTCCCTCAGTTTCAACCCGGGACCCTGCCCTGCAAGGCCAGTACAGCACTCAGGTAATCCGCAGTCCTGTCAGGTTGAATGTGGATTACTGGCAGATTCACCAGGCCATCACTGAGACATGAAGCACTTCAGATTTAACTCTGCCTTATATATGGGATTCAGTTCATGACCAAAGCTGACAAGAAAAGTTTCAGACTTGCTGTGTGGTGTTTCACCTCAAACTCTCAGATTCCAATCAGCTGCATCTGAGCCTTGTAGCAGCCTCTGGGTGTTCATGGTGAGCTGTCAGATCTGTGGGAGTGTGCTGGGAAGAGCAGAGTGCTCAGACCAGTTTTATCCTATCAGCTGCAGTGATGTTGCTTCATTGGCTGTTCTTTCTTCCTTTGATGTTTGTTTTGAGTCTTAAAAGTGCAGAAGGGCTGAAAATAAGACCAGTTAGGTTGCTCACTGGTGACAGATTATTGCTGCATTTCGTTACACGGTGTCAGTGTTTTCTGACACAAAAAAAGTGTGAAATTGTCACCTGTGTCTTTTAATTTTTATCTCTGAAACGTCAGTATGATCTTTCTCTGTTAAAACTGATTGCTGTGGACAGCAGATGCCTTTCTGTGGTTAAAAAACCCAACTGGAATAATGACTAGCTCTGAAACTTGGCCCTGCTTTCCTTCAGGTTTCCATTCTCTCTGCAATGGAGCTGATCTGGAACCTGTGTGAGATTCTGTTTGTTGAAGCAGCTACAGGTGAGCCATGAACTTTCCTGGTGTAAAGACTGAAGGGTTTCTTCTTTGCATATTTATTTGTTTAAGCACATTCACTGTGTCGTAGTTTAATGTTTTAGAGATATGCAGAGTGTCAATAAGCCTTTTAATACTCCTTCTGCCTCAGTTAATTGTCTTCTTAATATTGAATTATGTCAAGCTATTCAATTTGCTTTTTACTTTTTTCTCTTACTCTGATTTAAATTGTTTCTTTGTCAGAAAGGTTATGAAGAGGAGGGTTACCAAAAGTTGTTGCCAATCTATTTTATTTATAAGCTTAAACATTTTTTTAAGCATCAAATGTGTCAATGCTCATTGACATTTACACAGCTCTGATACAACTCTTTTAGGTTGAAGTCAGTCTGTTTACATTGGCATTTTAAAGTAGGAAATAATTTTTGAAGGAAATCATATTATGCAAACAAATGTGCTACTTTTACACAGTCCCAGAATTCAGGAGAGATTCACAAATTATAGAATACTTAATCTAAATTAATCACTTAGTGCCAAATTTCTTCCTCATATTCAGTTAGTAATAATGAAATGACGCTAAAATAAAGAGAAATATTATGTTTGTCTCTTGACAATGCAGGATTTATGATCTGGATCACTAATTTTTTATTTCTTCAAGTTTGGGTTTTCTACTGGATGGTGTTGCCACAGGAAAACCCATCAGAGGCTGGGTGCTCCCAGGGCCTCTCTGCATAAGGAACTGTCATTTGGGGGTGGCAGGTAGAAATCCAGTCAGTAAATCTCATCTGGTGATGTCAAACTGTTGTGAAATGTGTGAGAGCAGTCTGGGAACAAAAATGGGAACTGACAGGGGGAAATCTGTCTGCACAGCTGGGGCCCTCCTGCTGCGCCTCCTGGACTGGGTGCGGCTCCACGTGTGTGACGTGGACAGCATGGTCAGGGAAGTTCTGAGCAGTGAGAGTCCATCCAAACACAAGCTCTTCTGGAATGTGGTGAGTATCACCACCTGGAAGATTCTTAAAGAAAAGGAATTAATGTCTTTGCTTTCTTTCCTCTTCCCTGCTGGACATGACACCTCATTGCTGTCTGCCTGTGTAGGCTTTAGGATGAAGCCATTCCCATCCTCATCCTTAATGACCCATACAAGTCAAGCCGTACACTGTTACTTGAATTAGCAGTGTCTACAGTTTAAACATTTTACTCCACTTCCCTTGCCTGAATTACAAGTTCAAATACCCCTCTGATCCCTTTCCTGAGTGTTCCATAATCTTGCCCAGCATGGAGCTCATGGACAGGGGGTTTTTGCAGGTGGATGTCTTTGTGCTCCAAGGCCGGATGGACGAAGCGCGGCACCTGCTCTCCAAGGAAGCCAGTGCCAATCCCACATCCATGAACATGTACAAAATCTTGGATGACTTGATGAAGAAGATGCCTGTGCCCAGTGTATGTACAAAAGTGTGTTTTTTCATGCAGTTTGTTGGGAAAAGACACCCCTTTGTGTCCCCTGTAACAGTTTGTTCCCCTTTAGAACATCTCAGTCTTACTCCTTTACAATAACAATAACTGTATTCTTGAATTGCCCAAAACCCCAACAATTCAGATAAAAGTCTGTTGGGTGACAAATCAACATAGAAAGATGACAGGCAGCCTCATGGTTAGCCTTTTATCAGGAGTGACTGTGAGTCTGGCCCAAGAGCCTGGTGTGATTTGACTTGGTGTTTCCTTTATTCCCTGTATTTCTTTATTCCCTGTCTTCAGCTTGGCAACACCCAGACACTGACAGAGCTGGAGCTGAAGTGGCAGCACTGGCACGAAGAATGTCAGCGGTATCTACAGGATGGAACTTTTGCTTCCAATCCCCACATGGAGTCCATCTGCAAGGTGTGTTTTTGCTGGGAACAAAGGAAACTTTGGACTGAAGTATTGAATCCATCCTTGTGACTTTCAGGAGCTCAGTGTAGCCATAAGTAACTTTAATATGTCTCCTGACCTCTGTTGATGATTTGTGAGCCTCAGCAGATGGGTTTCTCTCCCTGACCGAGGCTCTAAGGCTGATTTGGAAACTGGGCTGTGAGAAAGATCTTTGTTATGTAATTTTGAATAAATCCTCACCTTTGCAGAACAGGAGTAATGCCTCTGGAGAGCTGGAGTGCAGCTGTGTCCATCGCTGAGTCTGCAGCATTCCTCCTGTGTTTTTGTCCCATTAGATCCTGCTGGGAGACGAGGATGCCATTTTGGAGAAGAAGGAGCTCATGACCACATGGTATCACTTCCTGGTCACCCGGCTCCTGTATTCCCACCCAACAGTGAAGCCCATGGAGCTGCGGTTCTATGCACAGGTAGAAAACACAATTATTCAAATATTCTCCACTGTTTCAAGCATGCAAGGGTAACTACACTTAAAGAAAAACTTAGGGAAAAGTCTCACAGCAACTATGTGCCTGTAAGATGTTGTCTGCAGTTTGTAAAAGGACTGGGAGAATGATAAAGTTGACAGGTAGTTATTGAAAACCCACTTTTCAGTGTCATAACATTGCCAGTCTTGTTCTTGCAGATTGTTTTCCCAGTTCCCTTATGCTAAAATGAGGAAAATTCCATTTTATTAATGTGCTCAACCTCTGTGACCTGTTATTTCCCATAAAATAACTGTTACATCCAAACAAATGTCTTGCTTCTGCATTTATCACGTGTTGTCATCTCATTCCACAGTCTAGTATGGACCTGTTCCTGGGTGGAGAGAACAGCCCTGAGCCACTGGACATGATTTTAATGGCAGCCTTTGAATTTGAGATGCATCAAGTGATCAAGGAATGCAGGTTGAGTTTTAAGGTTTTTGATTCTCTAGTTCTACAGTAGTGTTTCTGTGTATTTGGGTGGGAGGTATGGGTACAGAACCCTAGTCATCCTTGCAAAGAATTTAACAAAAATACATGAAGCTGGCAGCAATTAAAAGTATTCCATTAGGTCTGGGACATTGCAGCCAGTCCTTGGACTGGAACAGAGCTGGGTATTGGTAAGAAATGCCTGTGGAAAATCTGATGCAGTCCCTGGCAATGTTCAGCTTATTTTTTTCTTTTGCTTCAAACACAGCATTGTCCTGAGTAACTGGTGGTTTGTGGCTCATCTGACTGACCTGTTGGATCACTGCAAACTCCTGCAATCTCACAATCTGTAGTAAGTATTTATTTGCATTATTTGAATAAAGCTGATTATGATAGCCCAGAGGATAAAAAAAAACAACACCAAAAGAAGACATGCTGCAGAAGTTGGCAGTACTTGTGAAATAAAATCATCAGATTTTTCAAGTGAGATGCAGATAATAATATCTGGATATTCTCTCTCTTTCTTCCCAGTTTTGGTTCAAATATGCGTGAATTCCTCCTGCTGGAGTATGCATCAGGACTCTTCTCTCATCACAGGTACCAACTTTTGTTTTATTGCTCATAAACAGACTTGGACTGAGGCAGTCAAAACAAATAACTGCATGTTCATGAAGTAAAAGGGCAAAACTTAGAGCAGCCACTGTTAGAATTTCAGCAGAGGTGTCCCTAAGGGATTGTACAAGATTGGCACTTTCCCCTTCCCGAATGGAGATAAAAGCTCTGTTAGAGCCCCTCACACCTCATGACCTGGGCCATGACAGCCACTCCTGCCATTTTGCAGAATGCCTTGCATTGAAGCTCTTAGGAGCTGCACATAATCCAAAAACTGTGATATTCCAAAGTTATATTACAGGGAACTGGCAGGGATAGAAAGGAAAAGCCATTTCAGGACTGAATACAAAGTTAATCAGAGCTAGCAATTATTAATGCAGGCTAGGATTCTCCTTGGGGCTTTACTGTTGTGCTCATTAAAGATTTCTAGGGTTGGAATGGTGGTGATTTCTCCCCTCTTTCAGCCTGTGGCAGCTGGGGGTGGATTATTTTGACCACTGCCCGGAGTTTGGCCGGGTGTACCTGGAGCTGCACATCGAGCGCATCCCGCTCAGCACGGAGCAGAAGGCCCTCAAGGTGCTGAGGATCTGTGAGCAGAGGCAGATGCACGAACAAGGTGGTGCATTTTCAGTCTCACTGTTTTGCAGTGGTCCAGCTGAACCTACTGACACTAATTCTTCCCTTCCTTTGCTGTGTCTCTCCCCAAGTGCGCAGCATCTGTAAGATCATGGCCATGAAGGCTCTGCGGAACAACCGCCTGGGCTCTGCCCTGTCCTGGAGCATCCGAGCCAAGGACGCGGCGTTTGCCACCCTCATCTCGGACCGGTGAGGCTGGGCCAGAAGCTCCCAGGCTGGGGGGGTCAGGGAAGGTGGCTGCTGTGTCAAGAGCCAGGAAAACTCCCACTACTGCAGGTGGGGCCAGGCACCTTCTTCTGGATCAGAAAACAACACCCCTAGGTGCTCTCCCCTGCAGTACGCCCAGCTGTGCCTTATCTGTTGTTTTCCTTCCTGACATCTAGAGACAAAACAGATTGGCTTTATCTGAGAGTCCAACCCCCTTAGACCTTCCTTGAAAAAACATTTATTTTAACAACTTCTGTCCTCTGTCCTTCACTTGCTGTGACAGAGCTGTCTGATGGGCCGGACAGTGACCCAGGGGGCTGATTTGGGTGCAGGATAATCCCTACCTGTGATTTATTCAGCGGATTATTTATAATCAAGTTCACCTCACAACCTCCAAACAAGTCAGTGGGAGTCACTTCACCATTCCTGCTGAAACTCTCACTGCTTCTATTAAAAATTTGCATCAAGGAGTGGTTTTATCATGTCCCTGGCTTTGTATGAGCCTCTCAAAATTCTTGACCTTTTCTGCAGTGGGAGGATTGTTATCAAAAGGAGGACATGGGTTGGCTTTTGCCTCAGCAAAAACTCTGGCAATTCTTTATGCTTTGTAATCTTTAACAATCCATGTTGTGTGGGTTTTGCTAAGTGCAAATAGGCAGAGACCAGTCATTGCATAGTTAAGAATATTATTTTGAAATTACACTTTGGGTAAGGGGGCAGGCAACACTCTGTCTTCAACACTGGAAAAAGGAGTGGTAAGAGATTGCTAGTCTGAGGTTTGGGGGGTTTTTTTGTTTGTTGTTTGAAGGAGTGGGAATCGTTACATTTCCTTCAACAGAAGGATGGAAAAAAAATCACAGGAAGCAGCTCTGCAGAAAGCAGCATAATGGAGGCTGTGACATAACAGATGAAAAGCTTTAAGCATTGTTTTTCTTCCTGCTGCTTATCAACGTTTTTACACAGCAGAAAAACAGAGCTTCTGTTATGATCTGGGAGTGTTACTTATGCATCCACCAGCCTCAGTTTCCTGCCTGCCTTCTTTCACTTGCTCCTTTTAAAAAATAGATCTCAACTACCACAGAATGCAGTAGAATCAATGAAGTGTCTGTTAAATGTATATTGCTAGTTCTTTGGCCACTTCCAGGTAATGTTTGACAACTTCTGAAACCCTTGGGGAGGTTGAATAAGATGGAACTGAGCTGTACAGTCAAGTTTTCTGGGAAGGGATTAGGAGGTACAGAATGGATGTGGATGATGTCTTCCTTTCTAAACTTTAGTTGTGTTCTGCTTTCTCCCCAGATTCCTTAAGGACTATTGTGAAAGGGGGTGTTTCTCTGACCTGGACCTCATTGACAATCTGGGCCCGTCCATGCTGCTCAGTGACCGCCTCACATTCCTTGGTGAGAGCTGCCTACAGTGTCCATAGTGGTCTTTTATGGAGAACTCCATGAAATTACTTGGATTTATGCTTGGTTTAGTGGTTACCTGGTTTAGTGATAAGGGGAAAGCAAATGGTGAATGTGGTTTGGGATGCAGTTTGTGCCAGGGGTGGCCTTTACCACTGCCCTCACACCAGGTTCCTGCTCTGTTCTGAGCAGGACGGGCCCAAGTCCTGATACTCTGAACTTCCCCTTCCTTCTTTTTCCAGACTGTATCACTATCTTGAGAGGCTCTGAAATACTAGCAAATGCTACCTTAGGGGGTTCATTGGAAGAGTAATCCACTGTTTTAAGTTATATTGACCTTGTTATAATTTCACCAAGTTCTCCAAAGTCTCCAGTGTGTGTGGTTCAGTGTGCCAGTCAAGCTCACAGGAACAAGAGCCTTCCCTGCCCTCTAACTGAGCACTTGTGCCAAGAGACAATGAGGGCCTCCAGTTCATTTCCTTCAGGTACCACAGCTTCCTTCTCCTGCCTGGCACAAGGCAGGCTGTGGTAACCTGCCCCTGCAGCTGCTCTGTGGCCTTTGATTAATGGACCAAAACAGGAAATTCATTTCTCTGATGCTGTGAGTCAGGAATCTCAATTTCAGGGGCCAGAATCTGATAGAAATTTGGAATGGCTGTCAGTATTGGACTGACACCCCTCTACCTGATGCCACCCTTATAGGGAGGGTGAGCATGAGTTTTATCTATTTCCACTTGGTCCAGCTTGCAAAATTAGGAACTAAATTTCCTTCGTTAAAACTTATCCTGAATTACATCTAGAAACTAAACATGATTTACAAATTGGTAATCCCTCAGCTTTGCCCAGCATCATCTGGTAACTGTCAGCCCCAGAGGTGCCATTTCCCTTTCTGTTCTTTCTAAATAATCCTGAAAGGCCTGAAAATATGTCTGCCTGGGTTTTTTTTCCTTCTAGGTTTTAGAACATCAGATGTACCTTTGGCTAGACAACTTCCCCATGTCTCTGCCTTTAGCTGAAGCATTAGTCAAGGTGAATCTGAATAGGAATCATTAACTTCCAGTATTGTGACAGTCTAGTGGATACAGAATGAACCCCACTTCCATCTCAGCCACTTCTCTCATGCTGGATATTGATCTCACTAATTCTTAGCAAATGCAGAACTTTCCCTATAAACAGAGATTCCAGTTTCCATTTAAACAACCAAGAAAGATGGTGCAGCCTTTCAGACCTGATACTGTGTAACCTCAAAAAGAAGATTCTCTCTGCACTCTAAGCCACTGGGGCATTGTACCCCTGCAGACACCAGCATGAGGCAGCAGCAGCCCCTGACCAGGTTGATGCAAACCCTGAAGCTCACCCAGAAAGGCAGCAGCGTTTGGCTGCCCTTTCAGGGAGGCTCTGTTGTCACCTTCCCTCATGCACCAGATTCCCAGTCCCCCAGACTGGGCTGCTTTGGGCTCGTTTTGGTTGGGGGTGATTCTGCTATGGGCTGTGTGGGAACAGAGGGATCTCCCAAGGCCCAGCAGCCCCTGATGCCTCGTTCCCCGCTCTCCATGGCAGGGAAGTACCGGGAGTTCCACCGGCTGTATGGGGAGAAGCGGTTCCCGGAGGCGGCACGGCTGCTGCTGACGCTGATGACGGCTCACATCGCCCCCTGCTCCTTCTGGATGACGCTGCTCACGGACGCGCTCCCGCTGCTGGAGCAGAAGGAGGTGAGGTCCTGCTCACACCAACACAGCCCCCCAGGAGCCCTTTTTTCCTGACAAGGGAAAGTGGTGACCCCCCCACTTCCTGCTCCTGTCAGAACCCATCCATGGCAGTTCCAAGTGTGCCAGTAGTGGGAACACACAGAGACCAAGGAAGGGATAAATTGACTCTTACCTCGGTTCTCTGCTGTTACAACAGCAGTAGAATTCATCTGCACTGGTACTTTTAGCACACACTGCATCCAGCTCCTTTGGGTACTTGGCTTGAAGATTGTTCCAGTGCTTCCTGCTTCTAAACACAGTTTTTCCTTTAAGATCCATAAAGAAAAGGACAATTCATCAATTTCAGACCCAGAGCAGCCACTCTGACTTCATAGCTGACCCTGCTTGATGCAGGAGGTGGCACTAGAGACCTCCCAAAGTCACATCCAGCCTGAATTGTCCTTGGATCCTGTGATTTCAGGGGTCAGAATGAATCTGTGGGAGTGTAAAAGCATTCTCTTCCTTTCAATTGCATTATCTTCTTAGCCTATGTGATGTCTTTAGACTTGATCTTTTTCAGTAAATACTTTGATTTCCACAGGTCATATTTTCAGCAGAGCAGACTTATGAGTTGATGCGATGCCTGGAAGACCTGACAGCAGGGAATCCAGATAAGCAGAAATTCCAGGTAGCTCCAGTTCTGAGCACAACTGGATGAATTCAGGAGGGCTGTGGGAAGGGTCAGGGAGGGAAACTCCTCATTAATGTTCCTAGTGAGAGCATCAGAGAGGGACCCAAGTCCCAGAGACTGGGTACAGTGGGTTCAAGGTAGTCAAATGAAGCATCAGCAAGAGACTGAAGTAGTCACAAACTCAGTGCAGGAGTGCTTCTACTTCTCATGTTCTGACAGTTTGCACCGGACCATGCTGCTTTTCCAAGATAAATAGTTGCACATTATATTGGCAATGAAAAGCTGAGATGTTGCCATCCAGCAGCCCTGGCTCTGAGCATTCCAGGAACCATTTGCTGCACGTGAAAAGCCCTGCAGCATCCAGGGAACGAAAAGGCTTGGCAGTACTGTCTTGGGTTGAGCTATTAAGTAGGAAATTTAGCTTTTGCTCTTCTCAGGAGGTCCCTGTAAGAGGTAAATACCTCTCACTGACCTGCATCTTTACTTTCCAAACCTCAAGACAGACCCTGTCACCAGCTCATCGCTGTGTGCAGTTCCCTAACCCAGGCTCTGCTCCCTTCCAGGATGATGACGTTGAGACAACCAAAGTGGAAATGCTGAGACTTGCTCTTGCACGGAACCTCGCACGAGTCATTGTCAAAGAAGGCACTGTGGAAGGGTCTTGAAGACTGCAGGGTGTTCCTCTTCCTCTGGGGCTTGCTGTACATAAACTGACTTTTTCTAAGAATAAATGTTTCGTTTTGCAGATTGCTTGGTCATTTGTTTTGGTCTTCCAAAAACACTACATAGGTGCTTTTTACCTTTTATGAAGGAGCTTCATCAATATGTTACAGCTGCTTGTTCCAACTTGGCCTGGCAGCCCTCCCCTGGTGAAGTAAGCCTCACTACAGCTTTTCCTTGGATTTTATATTTTCTTTGCCTCTAACACTCAGAACTGAAATGAAGGCCACCTCTTAAACCAGTAGGGTTTTAGAAACAACAACCTCTATTTTTGCTTAGGAAGGTCCTGAGTTGATAGTTTGAGTTTGAGGCTTTCCAGAAGCAGCACCACACTGCAGAAGCTGTCACGAGAAAAGGCCAGCACAGAGCCAGGTAGGGAAAATGATTTATTCAACATGCAGCAGCACAAACGCATTGAAGATGTATGTACAGATAGGACTGCTGGGGATGAAGCAGAAACCTCACCCTACAGACAAGAAACATTCATGGTTTAATTTCCAAAGCAGCAGGACCATGGTGCGTGTCTATGTCTGGGTGGCTGCTGCTGTTCACAGAAAGCACCTGTGCTTTCCTGCCTTCTTCCCAAGTCACAGTGAGATCCATGTGCAGGGAAACGGTGACCCTGCTCCTCAGGACACACCACCCAGGCACTGCTCCCATGCCTATTGTGTCTAAAGTGCTGGCAAGAACAGATCTGAGGCAGACAGAATTCCCTCCCTGTCCCTTATCTCCCAGTCCATTGATTTAAAACAGCCTTCTTTAGGGTCCAAACAACTCATCCCTCTCCCCTGCCTTCTTCATCAGGGAGCTGACAAAGCTGAGGTCTCCACAGGCTTCAGACTAGGACAACCTTGGATTCTACCTTCAGGGGCTCCTGCAGCTGCCTGGTGCCTCTGATGAGGGCCTCAGGCTTGTGAATCCTGTTTTTCATCTCCAGGAAGTTTTACTGTGCAGGACAGTAAAGAAAATTCAGCTATGAATAACTGCAAGCTGTGTTTGCTGCAATGGTTTTACAGCCACCATTCATTCCAGCATCATGTTCTCCTGTGGAATTTTCCTACATGAGGAGGAGCCTCTGTGTACTGCTTTTCTCTGTGCTGCTCCCACTCCACGTTTGCAAAGAGCTGTTGCTTGACAGCCCTGCTGGAAATGCAGAGCTGAGTGTCCAAGGACTGAGCAAGCACCTCTCTGTGCTTGTGTCAATGGATGTTAAAAACCCCCATCAATTTATGAGACTCTCTCAGAGTTCACTGAGGCACTGCTAGAGACTGGAAACTGAGAAGGAAGGGGCTGCTGGAACCAAGTTTTGGTGATTTAAACCTTATTTCTAGGAGGTTGTAGCTAAGGGATCAGCACTGATGTCCAGAAAAACTGCTTTCCCCTTTGTGGGGACAATTACACTTTGCCACTTAATACAAGGAACAAAGAAAATGGGGCATTAACCCAGTGCATCCCGGAGGAGCCTCTTCCTTTCTCTGCCGGCTTGTTCTGTTTTAAGCTCTACAGCTCTATTATTTACATCTTGTAGGTCATTGTACTCAGCTTAATAAAACACAGTATTTGACTATACCAGTAACACTGCCTGCATGAGGGGACATGAGAGGCATCTCTCCTTATCCCTGGATTCAGGCACTGGCCCTGACTAGTGATTGTAAAGACAGTTCTGTGCTCCAGGTGCTATCTTCCTACAATACTGACCAATAGCCTTCAGCCCTCTTTCCTCCTCACTATGCATTTCCTCTTTTCCCCACACTATGGAATGCAATGAAGGCAAAAAAAATAACCAGTATAACCATTTGCAGACAAAACTCAGCCCCAGCTGCCCCAAATGGATGTCCCTGGGTGGAAGCCAGCAGTATAAAATAAATATAACAAGTAAAGATACAGCAGTATGGCACACATGGAGTGAGGGGCTGCTTACATGGGCCCTTGGGAATGAAGCAGGAGAGGGGGAAGGGAACTAAGTGCTATTTCAGTGTAAAAAAGGAAGCATTCCCTCATGGAGCAGCATTATTGCTCAGCATGCTCACGGGCCCATGTGGCACAAGGAGGTCACAGTCCCAGGGAGGGCTCTGTCAGGGCTCTGTGCTGAGCTCATGGCATCATCACCCCACAGCCTGTCAGGATCTCTGGACAGCAGTGCAGGAAAAGCCAATTAAATTCCCTTCTCCTGACAGGTCTTCCCTCAAAATACAATAACTTCAAGTTTAATAGAGTGGAAGATAGAACCAGATTCACCCAGAGGTCAAGGTAAAAGCAGCCAGCATTGCCTGTCACTGGCTGTCTCTCAGTTCATGCTTGGCGTAAGTGTTCCAGGACCCCTTCAAATGTGGGGCACAACATCCTGGACTAAAGCTACAAGCAGAGTGGTCAGGACATGTAAACGAAGCTGAACATCACCAGTGGATAGCATGTGTGTCCCTCCCCACGGCACATCAGTTCCAGTCCTGTGGGATCCTGCCCTGGTCCTGTCAGAGTCTCTGGCAGCGTCCTAAGGTCATAGATTCCCCCATTGCTCTACCGGGGGAAACTGATCCACTTCGCCCACTTCTGTGCTGGGCTGATCTCCCAGGGTGAAGGTCAGTCTGTACCTCAGCCTCACCTTCTCCTGCAGGAAAGACAAAACCCAAAAGCAATGTGAGAATAGTCCCAGCTCAATAGCTCTGAACAAAACACTTCACTGTTACAGCTCTACAGGAGAGCACAAGACTCCTGTTGTACAGAGCAGGAGGGCTCAGGTTAAGTTCATTGAGTTCAGCTATTTACAAACCCAAGTTATTCACCTTACACTTTTTATACCAAAAAACTTTTAGTGCTTAGCATGGAGCAGAATGAGAAAAGCATAAATGACCTGTGAGCATAGACTGCACAGATGTGGCCAGCTGCACATGAATGTAGGCTCTCCAGAGAGCCTAAAGAAAAGTTTGGCTGGAAAAGTTCCAAAAATTAAATTCTTCATCATGTGGAAGAAGATAAAACAGTTCCTGCTCTGAAAAATGCCTTGCAATACAGTAAGCATGAGATGGAAGCAGCCCTTCAACGAGGGCACCTTCATCTACCAACAAAGTTTTAAAAACATCCATTAAGCCCCTCTGGCATTCATCCTTTTACCTCAGAGCTTTCAGATGATACTTAAAAAACACTTTTGTTGTAATTTTCAAATATAAACATCTAAATTTATCAAACAATTAGAAAGTCCTTCAGCTTTGGGCTTTCAGAGCTGGCTGATTGAATGAGTGTGATTACAGCAAGGAAAAACAGCTTCTCAGATGCTCCCAGCATCATCAGCAGAAAGGAAAGTATCAACCCCGTTGTGTCCCTGGTCACTGGTACTTCCTCAGAGAATGATGGAACAGACATGATCTGACACTTATCTGATGGTTCATCAAAAGTACTGCTACAGCACCAGTTAATTTAGCATTGATCTAATTATCAGCAAAGCCAGGCACGTTCAGTGCACAGCTGATGCAGCTTTGCTACCCTTTAAAGCTGAGCCTGACATGATCCTTGCCCTTTTGCTGGAAGAAGTGCACTGCCCCTTCTCATACCTCTCCCTGCCAAAGACTCTTGGGAAGAGCCTCCTCTAGCCCTAAACTGAAACATCAACGTTCCATAGTAACCACTTCTGGAGGGCACATTTGAATCACAGATAATTAAGGTTGGAAAAGACCTCCAAGATCCTAAGTCCAAACTTTTAGGAATAAACAGCTGTAGCTGCTCAAATGTTTGGTCCCAACCCTCCACAGAGTTTGGCTGATATCCAACGTGTCTGAAGAGGGCAGGATAAATCCCACTGTCCCTCTCACCTTCGCAGGATTTGCCAGAAGCATGACTTGGGTGATGGCAGCCGGAGGCTGGATGGGATTGAACGGAGACAGTTCAGTGCCAGAGGGTGGCTGTAGCTTCACTTTCATGGACTGCAAGTGAAATAGAGAACAGAACCTCAGGGATGACCTCCTGCCTTGGGGACAATGAAGGATGCATGCACAGGCTGGGGGTACAACAGCTCACATCCTAATGGAAGAGAATCAACCCACAAGTGAGGATGAAGGAACAAGAGCCAGCCCAACTTGCAAAATACAATAAGAACAGGCAGATCTTGACTTATCCTGTTCAGAGTTTTCTGCCTCTGACAAGAACCTTCGTGTTCTGGACGGGGGCAGAGCGCAGCCTATGGAAAGGTCAGACCAGGCTGTCCCAAGTCCCTGAGTCCAGGGCCAGGCCTCCCTGGATGCAGTCTCTGTCCCACAGGTCCCTACCTTGGGCACAGCTGCCTGCAGCACGATGTTCCTCACAGGCAGAGGTGCTGTGTTCAGCATAGAGACCACCACGACCAGCACGTCCGAGCGTCCTGGCGGGCACTCCCTGGCAAAGTGCAGCAGGATCCGGAACCCATTCTTGTCGTAGGCTGTCACGGGCAGGGCACTGCCTGCCACAGGGAGAGAAGGGAGAGCATCCAGGTTCAGGCTGCAGCAGATGGTCAGAGGCAGCATCAGGCGACTGGGATGTTCAACTGGAGCTGCTCATCCCCTCTCTCTATTTCATGCACTCTGCCAAGAAGCTTTGCCTTTAAAAAAATATCCAGAGCAAAGTGAAAAACCTGAAATACTTACTGGGTTTAATGGATTCCAGGGGAACATGGACATTGGCCAAAGAAATTTCAGGTGCTTTCATGGGACTGCCTTGCTGCTGGAATGATGCTGGCTGGAAGAGAGGACTTCCTGACCCAGCAGTGCAGCTGCTTGGGAAGGGAGCTGGAGGAGCTCCAGAGGCAGTGGCTGGCAGCCCTGCAGGTGCTGCTAATGGGGCAGGGGTGACAGTGGTTGCCAAAGTAACCCCAGGGAACACTGAAGGTGCTGTCATGCCTTGGGTGGCACTCCTAAAAGAGAGACAGAAACGCTGTGGTGAACGGAGCTGAAAGTGAAGCAGGAATTTCACCAACAGCCAGAGATAACACCACATCACCAAGATGAAGCAGCAGCCTGGAGTCAGGCCGGAGTCTGGCTCTGTGCAGACTCACATGAGGAGAACACTACAAGGATAGGGGTAGTGGTGAGGTTGGGGTCACTTCTCTAATTTCTCTACGTCAGGAAGGAAATGAAGCCTCTGTACCTCAACAGCTGGTTCCCCTCCACACCACACCTTTGGATCAGACAACAGTACAGCTGTGTGCTCTGCCTGCCATTCCTTCCCAGAGGTGGGACACTTGTATTAGTCTGCAAACTGAAACCTCCGAGACGAAAAATCCCAACCCTCCATTTCTTACCAAACCAGAGATTTGAATGTCACCCTCAGAACCTGGCACTGCAGTGAGCTTGGCTTTCTAACTGCAGAGCCAAAGAAAAGTCAGGACTTTCGGTTACCCTTTGGCTTCTTCAAGGAGTTGTCCCAATGCATCCATCTTATGTGACATGTTGCTCCCCACAGATGAGCTGAAGTACCCAGGAGCAGCTGGAATAGTCTTAGGAGGCCCTGCAGGGGCAGCTGCTGCAGCAGGAAATACAAATGGTGCTGAGTTTGTTGCTGGGATGCTGGGAGCAGTCTGGGAGGCTGGGAAAACAGAAGGCAGCGTGGCTGATGTCCCACAGGTGGTCTGTGATGTGTTATGGAGAAGAGGGTTCCCTGCGGGGTTGCAAGCAACAGTCACCATCTTCGGATTAAAGAAATCCAGGTCCAACTGCTCATTCTGAAAGAGAGGACAGGCAGATGCTCTAACTCACTGCTGGCCCTGATGTAGAGATGGCACTGTTCTGTTACAGAGGTTTACCACAGAAACAGGTGCTGGGTGACAAGCAGCGAAGTCTGTGGCCTAAATCAGGGCTACATCTGATCTGTAATTTAAGCAAAGCATGGACTAACATCATGGGGACAGAGGGGACACTGAGAAAGCCAGGTTCAGGGATACCTACTCTGTTTAAACACAGCTATCCCAGATTTTAGGGCTAAGCCAGACTGCCCCTTTGCCTGTGTGTATGATCACATGCTTCTCCAAGGTGACAGTGTGTCCTGAGATCTCCCACAAGGACAATCTCTCCCTCCCGTTCCCTGAGATTCCTCCTTTGTACCTCAAACATGCTCCACCGGTTGTTTTCTGAGGTCTCCTTCCCTGCTGCAGGGGCTGGGTCATTCAGGCCTGGAGGGAAAAACAACAGGAAGAGAAAATTAATTTATTGTCATTCCTTGGCTGCTGTTTCAGTACCATCAAAACTTGATTTGGCTCTGCCAGAGCCCAAGAACCCGATGAAACACTGAGATGGACTTTAAGTATGATGAGGAAGCAACTGACAGTACCAGCAGCCAACAGTCATGCCCTGCACACAGCTCTTCTAATGCATCCTGATTAGCACTGCCTTCTGCTGTTCACATCTGGACTCCACAGACAGGCATCCTGCAGGCTCCTATTCACAGCCCCTCTGAGGCACCTTCTCTTTAGCACAACCGCACAATCAGGGCTTCATCTGTCCCAAACTACAGCCTGTACGCAGAGCATGTCCCAGCAGCCCCAGAGATCAGACTGCAATTGCATTGAACAGTTACTTTCTTGCAGACAACTCTGGGAAAAGATTTTAATACTGACTCACTGACCAGGACTAACATTCAGAATGATGCAAGGGAGTGTTCCTGGGAATGCAGGAACATGGAGAACGCAGAAATAGCCTTTATTAGGATGGACTGAGCAGCCCTTTTGCAGGCCCCTCAGTATCTTACCCAAGCACAGGAGCTCCTCATCCAGCAAGGACAGGGAGTTGCTTGTGCTGCCCTGCTGAGCGGGTGCTGCTTCCACCTGTCCAGAGGAGCTGCTGCGCACAGCGAACGTCTGGGGGGGAGGAGGGAGGATGGGGATTTCAGCTGGGCCAGGGGCTGTGCTGGGGGCTGGTGCCAGGCTGCTGGGTGGCATCGGAGGTGGTGGGGTGCTGGTGACGTCCAGTCCAGCAAGGTCAATGAGGGTGTTGAGATTACTGGTGGAGTTACTCCCTGCAGCACACAGGAGAAGAACACTACTAGGAAAGAAGGCAAAAAGCTCAGAGCAAACCCATTGTGCGGAAGAAATTAGCAGAGAGATGGTTTAGATCCTCATGAGCTTGGCTTACGGCTCTTTGTAACAGAGGAAGGGTATTTGCTGCCCAGACTATGTAAATCTACACAGATACTTAAAGAACTTCCACATAAAAATCTGCTGCAACCACTGCTCCTTCCCCAGTGCTTCACAATTCATGATCTCTTCAAAATCTTTTCGAGCTCAGATGAGGCTTTGTGAGATCCTACAGGATTATAATAAACAGAGGAGAGCTGAAGGAAATCCATGCCATCTCTATCTTCACATTTAGCACAGTCTTGTCCAGGTAAGATGCTGCCAGGCAGCAGCAAAAATGTTTGAATGATAATTCTGTCAAATGCAAGTTCTGTCACACTTGTGTCCAGAGCTTTCAATGGTGAAGCTAAAGTGTGAAATGGGCAGCTGGCCTGAATTTACAAATTGTATGACTTACAAAACCAGGAAAAGGACCCTTGTTCTAGCTCCTACTCTTCAGTTCTTTTGTTTTTGATAAAATTATCTTCTTCTTACACATTAAGAAACAGGACAAATGTGGGGAGGAAAATGTATGAGAACTTCTGACACAAAACTGCTCACATGCAGGCCTGCTACTGATGCCAACAAAGGTTTCAATAATATGGACTGAGCAATGGAGAATGCAAAGCTCCAGCACTGCTGCTCCTGTCCAGAATTGTTTATCCATTGTTTATCCACAGGAGCCTTCTTGTTCCCTTCTGATTTGCAAACTGTTGACTGGCTACAAGAACCATCAAAAGCTACTTTAACAAAACAGGAAACACTGCTCAAAAGACTTAGAATTACAGGATTCAAAAATTAAACAATTGGCTTCCCAGGAACTCACCTTCCACTACAGACATCCCAGGGAGATCCACTTCACCATTGATTGTTTGCCCCTCTATTATTTTTTTATAGGAATTTATCACACGCGATAAATTGTCGCTGGCCTGCAGAATATCCCCTACAAGAGAGACAAAAATTACTTCCAAGGTTTTAGTCACTTTGTTCCCACTAATGCTGAGAGTGCTCAGTTGTCAGCTAAATAATCAGCAAGAAAAACCATGTATATTGGGCTATGAGCTCCATCACTCTGCTTGTGCCACATTTCTATAAGCAATACCCTGACCTTTAGCTCCACACACATTGCAGTAACAAGAAACAAATGAGCCCAAAGCTGTTCCCCACAGCAACTCCCTTCCCCTCCCAAAGCAGCAACTGTCCCCCATTACTGCTCCCATCCTCCTAACCACCAACTTTACTGTCCAGTCCTTGCCTGAACTGAAATGATAAGCACCAAGACAGAAGGACTGTCCTTTATCAAAGCAACAGGAACCCACAGCGAGGAGAGGACTTTGCAGCTGAACCCTTACAAAGGCAAGGAACACAAAAGCAATTTAAAAAGGACAAGTGTAGCTTGGTTTACCCAAACTGCTGTCATTATCCTCTGTCTCACTGGCCAGCTTGAACAGAGTCCGTCTTTTGGTTTCACACCTTTCGTAGAGCTCCTGGAAGACAGATTAGGACAAAGGGTTTCACCAGCCAGGAGCCACTGCCAGCAGCATCAATTAACACAGAACGAGCCCCAGAACAGACCAGTCTCACTGTGCTGATTGTGCCAATGCGGCTGCACAGCCAGGATCATCCTCTGTGCCCAGCTCACAAAGCTGAGCAGTGTTACATGAACCTGGGGTAACACAACCTGAATTCCCAGCACATCTCAGTCCTCCCTCACATCAGCACTTATGGCCAAGTTCCAATCTAAAAGAGATGTACCCTCCCTGTATAGTAGTCTCTAAAAGCCTGAGGAAGAGCAGAATCATGCCTCAGCAATTAGGTTGCAATTGTGCTGCAACCACTACTGAGTCTGCAACCACACAGCAGAAAAGTGGCAATAACAAAATGGTCCACAGAAACAAACAAGTTTCTTAAGCATCTTACCACTGTTTGAAGACCTTGTTGTTAAAAATACTTTTTTTTAATAAGATAATGTGCAAATCTTAAAGGCTCTTGGCCAACCAAATCATCCCTGGTGATTGTTTCGATTTTCACTTTGCTGATGTTCTCCAAACCCTGTAACACAGGCTAAAACTCTTCCTCTGAAGGGGAGGGACTATTTCCTGCCCCATTTGGCTTCTAGTTTATTCATTCACAGTGCTGCCTTGGACAGTTATGACCTGCAATCTGTGTGTCCTTATAGGACCCAGAATGAGAATGACAAACTGAAGCTTCTTGGTTCTGCCATGCTGCACCTTTGGAGAAAAACTGCACCTCACTTCCAAGCATACACGAAACAGAGCTATTCCCCACCCAGGCACTATAAAAATGGTTATTTTCTTGCCTGCTGTTTGCATCAACTGCTCCCGTTTCTCATCACTGCTCTCCGTTTTACTGCAGTGTTTGTAATTCTCTGCAAAACTCTGTAAGAAAGGACTGACTACAGGATTGCTGGGAAGAAGGAGCAGCTCAGACCCACCTTCATGAGCTCCCTGTCAGCCTCTGATGAGTCCTCTTTGCTGTAATGAACCAGCATCTCATTCAGCAGCTTCACATTGTTGTTCACCTCCTCCAGTGTGTGCATGCGCTTTGTCACCTTCTGGATCCGAGCCTCATCCTTCAGGGTGGAAAGCACAGACAGAAAGGGTGAGTTTCCTTCTAAAAGCTCCCTAACACAGCCACAGATATAATCTGCAAATGTGTCAAGTAATGGCTATTTAAGGTTAAGTAGAAAAAAGCAAACAAAACCCTTCTTCGTTCATGTGAAACTTTGTTTATTTTATTGTTTTTTCACCACCATTCGGAAATTACAGGCAACTTATTTCCAAAATGTCTCATTAAACAGAATTCAGTGTATAATTACACCACCAAAAAAGTTCCCAGAAGTTCCTTTCTGACCTTTTCAGAAGATTTTTTTTTTGTTCACTTGATGTCATTTAACAAAAGAGATGTGTTTGAAGCAAAACATTTACTAGGAACAACAAGCATACTCTGGTGGAAAATGTCCACCCATCTCTGATTGGAGATTGCAGCTGAAGATGTAGGAGAGCCTGCCCTGGGGACAAAAGGAGCTTGAATGAAATGTCTTGGTAACCTATATGACCACCACAGACCAGAAGGTATCCTTTTATTTGCCAGAATCTCAGTGAGTGATTTTCTGGACTCCAGAGTTTGGAATGACTGCCATGGGTGGATGCAACACAGCTCTACAAACAGGAAGGTGTTTCCATGAACTTGTTTGTGAGGAGACCCAGTCCAGTGACTCAGTCCTCAGCATCCAGCGGTGGTACCATGATGCTCCCACCAAACCTTGATATGAAATCCCACTTTGAATGATGGGAATGTGGTTAATTACAACAAGCGACATTTCATTCCTGCCCCATCCCACCAGAAACATTTCTGTGACACAAACATCTCCTAGGTACAAGCTAGAGACCAAATCCACCATTTGAAGTCAGATTGCTTAAAACCTGGAAAGCAGACTGATGACCTCAACCAATCCTAGAGGAACTTCTTACCTCTTTTACCATGGATTTTATAAGTTTGTTGGCCTCTTGTAAATCATCTGGGTTTTTGCTTTTCAGCAGCTTGGCTAGAAGCTGGAAGACAAGAAGATGACAGTCAAGAAACAAATAAAGACCCTTGAACAAAGGGAAGGGAATCTGTATGAAAATTCAGGGAAAAAGGGCTCAGTATTACAAAGCTTACACAGCTTCCAGGGACTTCAGTGGAAGTCATTGAGAGTTTATTATTTATGTGAGTTGCTGCATTCCTGCTTTTACACAGGACATATTCTGTGAAAACTCAAGAGACTTCTGGCACTAGATAGTTATTTCTCCCATACATCATTTCTCCTCCTGTGTGTTAAAGATTCTCTGCTTTCCAGTACTTCAGCAAGATAGCACTTTAACAGGAGTAACCCCATAATGGTAACACAGACAAGGTCTTAACTGGAACTTTGGGTTAAGCAGGTGGACAAAGCAGTGAACCCTGCAAAAGTACAGACCATACTGCCCCCAAAATAAAAGCTATTATAGTCTGCTTCCTTATTGTAAATGTGCCCTGAGTAATCCCTTTTCATTAGTGATTTTGACACAAGTCTTCACTGTACCTTGGATTTCTCCTCATCATCAAACACTGGGTTCTTGGGACGAGGCGGTGGGGAAGGAATCAGTGTTCTGTCTGCAGGAATCACGGGATCACACATGACAATCCCTGAAAGCAGAAAGGGAACCCCTGTGGGTCAGCACACACTCGCACCAGGCAGGGCACACAGGTACTTCCAGGCTGCTGTCAAAGCCAACACATATCTGTCCCTGACACTGCTGTGCTGTTCCAGTGAAAAATACATCCAAATCCCTGAGCTGACTTTTACCTGGATGTTCTCCCAACCCCACATGAGCTAAAACTCTCCCTCTGAAAAGGAGGAACCATTTTCAGCCCCATTCAGCCTTTGGTTTATCCATCCACAGTGCTGCAAGGGACAGTTATGACCTGCAATCTATGTGTCCTAATAGGACAGGATGGTTTCCAGGGCTTTCATGGAATCTATTTTTCTTGTGAAACTACTGAGTTTTTTTTCATTGTGCCTATACAAAAAATGTGTGTCAGCTGAACTACAGAACAGCTGCAAAGCCATTTAGTTAAAAAAAACACAAAAAGCTACTTGGAAGCTCTTATTTCACTTTAAATTAGACTTGATCAAATCATCTAATAACTACTTCAAAAAAAAAAAAAAAACTTAGAAAAGGCCCTTCAAACCAAAACAAAAGTATTTGCAAGATATTTCACTAATTTAGTTAACAGAGCCAACCCAACCCCGCCCAAGGCATTTACAAATAATGAAAAGCTTCTCAGAGAATTTCTCCCTTGTTCTACCTCCCCTCAGTGCTTGCCTTGAACACATTTAATTAGAAGCTGTATATTTTGTGACACTCTTGCTCAAAGCCCAGACAGGAAAGAATGCATGAGTGAGCAGCTGATGCCCTACCTTGTCTCTTCAGCATGTAGTAGGCATCCTTGATTTTGGATTCCTCTGGCAATGCCACAGTCCAGCTATACAGCAATTCAATGACTTTGGACTTCACCTTCTCTGAGACTCGGTCTCCCAGGTACTAAGTGTGGGAAAAAAGATCCAAATTCTTCATGTTCTTAATTTCTTTTTTAAAATAAAGCTCTGTGGAAGCCAAGTGAAATACATTCAAAGGTGTATGATCCAAGTACCAAGATGATCTAAGGGACATCTCATTAGGAGGAAAAATTGCTCCTTTCATAGATTTGAAATTACAATGAAGAAAAGCTTTGTGATTATCTTCAGCAAAAGAAAAAGCAGCTATTCTGCTGGCTCCAGGATTTTGCTATTTTAAAAATTACAGCAATACAGAGAACCACCCCCTCCCCTGTCTTATGGGAAAGAATCTGGGAATGCATTGCTGCATCAATCACGCCATAGGGAAGATTTTCAGCACATTAAACTTATCATGAATGTTGAGAGACTTAGCCTGACACTCTTTACACAGCAAGTCAGCAGAATAAGGACTAGAATTCCATGGTGTGTTGTCACATGTGTGATTTAACCTCTGCATCACACTTCTCTTCCACCATCACTGGAATTTTGTTTTTTAAAAGAACACAACCCAAGCTGTAGAAGCCCTTGAGTTACCTGAAGGATTAGAGCAGCCCAGAGATTGCATAGTGATGGCAAATTAATACAACTTCCTGAGAAATTTAGTAAGGCAAAAAAAAACTCCCAACAACAAGAGCTTAGCTAACAAATGCTCTTGAATATAGAATAGTAAGCACAATGAGCCAAACAGAACACTGCAAATATTTTGGATGCTGCCTGTAGCTTACAGAGGTCAAACAAAAGGCAGCTATGGGCTGTAAGGCTCAGGGACTAACCTTTGGAGACACAACTTTTATTAACTCATTTAAAAAGCGAAACTTCCCAACTTCATTATGAAATCTTCTCCCACAATTCTTCATACAAGCTTCCAGCACCTGCATTCAAGGAACAGAAATAGGGGCTGAAAGCAACACCAGAACCCTACAATAACAGTGTGTGTTCTGCTTAGAGGGGAGGTGAAGGGCCCCTATCAGTGAGACAAGTATTCCTGCTCCATGCAGACATCAATCTCCCTTCTTTAGGGATGACACATCAAGGCAGCCTGGTGTCCCACCCTCAGCTAGGTGTATCTGGGTCTGTGTTATACTTGGCCTCAATAACAAGCACAAATCTTGCCTGAAGACAACAAAGGAAAGCAGCTCAAACTAACCCAGAGTTGTTTCTGGACACTATGGATGGAACTGTGCTCCCTCCCACTCCCTTGTGGGGATCAGGGCACTGAGCCCCCAGCTGACCCCATGGACACACCCTGTGCCCCCTCTACTCCACCCAGGTGATGTGATAAATGCCTGGATTTAAGAGGAGGGGTAAGGACTACCTACTGTCAGGGCTTGGACTGCCTCCCATTCCTGTGGTGACTGGATTTTATGAGCCAAGAGTCTCACAGCTATCTGTGGCCTGGAACAGAGCAGATAAACACCATGGAGGATTTTAATACTTTCATAAATTCTGCTGTTTAAATAAAGTGTCTTGTAAGTAAAGATTTTAAAGATGTGAAGCCCCACCAGCACTATCAGTGATAACCCCATTTTACAAACTGGCAAATGCAATAATTTTTGCCAGATGAGAACCCTGGAGCTGCATAGCCTGAAATTAGAAGCAAATTCAGAATTCCCAGTTTCCTACTGCTCAGTCTGGATTGGCCATGCTGCCTTTCACAGGAGAGGCATCTTCACTCTGTTATAGCCAACTCTTCCTTGTGATATCAGTATATGCAGGAGAAAATGTACATGTGTGATAATGGAATTTCACACCTTAAACTGTTAATATTAATTTATTAAGACTACAGCAGTTTGGGACACCCACCCTTCAAGCTCCTTGTTGATCTGGTCACAGAATCCGATGATGTATTCCCAGTCTTCTTGCCTGTTGGATGGGTTGGTGGCTTTATCTTTGGTAAGGAAAAGAGAACATATCACCAATCAAGAGAAGAAACAGTATAAAAGGTGACACATTTCCTAGGGAAAAGCATCTGACATCCATTGCCAGCTCTAAAAAAGGAGAAAAAAGTTCACACATGGTATGTCTGTTCAGGAAAAAGGGTGTGTCCAAGTTGAGACATCCAAACATCCAGTAATAACTGCTGCTTTCCAAAGAAAACAGGTGCCAAATCTCAAGTATTTAGAGACAGGCTATTCCCATATCCTAAATGAGAGCCACAAGATAAAATATTTCAGCTCACAGTTTCCTCTGCCTGAAATGCTGTCTCCTTCTATTTGGTTGTAACATTAAACTCTTTAAAGGTTAAACCCTCACACTTTCTACATATGAAATTATTTTTGTATTCCCTGGGAATTTCACAGAAGCAAGAGCTGGAATATCAGATGTTTAATATCAGTCATTTAGTATTAGCACTTGCTCTTGTAGTGTCAGCTGACTTGATTGATGCCTTAGCATTTCTCCTGGGATTTATGAACTGAAATTTATTATTATACATTGAGTTATTCTTGCAAGTAATAAACACTGCAGCTTGCACCTGATCAGGAACTCAAGTTCTACATGCTGAAGCCAAAAGATCAATGCTTTACAGACAGGGCTATTTCAGGCTCCTGAAGGATCCTCCCTTAAGCAGCAGGACCTCACTGACTGTACTGATTGCAGAGCAGTGAGGCTAACAGCATCTCTTTGGTTATGAATGCATCTTCTCCATGTATTTTACTTAACCCTGATGCAGCAATGAATTTATGCATCAATGATCTGAGATCAGATTCCTGCTTTAACCTAATTTTCCAGCCACGATGACCAGACATGATGTTTTTTTCTTTCTTATAAGGGAAGAAACAATGCACTGTACCTGTCCCTATGTATGTAAGAGCTGGCATTTAAGAAACCTTCGAAAATTTTTTCATATACTGGAAAGAGGTTTAGGAAGTTAAATATTGCTTAGTCAGATAGAATGGAGCAGGGGATGAAGGGCAGGAAAAAACCCAGCACATATCCCTGTACCTTCATCTCAGAGGGAAGCATAACAAAACAAACACATGCCACATTACCAAGTGTCATTTTTTATCATCATGAAAACATATCCTTTTGCTTTTCCAGAGACAGCTAAAAACAGCTGTCATGCATCTACTCCAAACCCTCCCTTTCCAAGTGCACCTTGGCCCTCCTACTGTGCCCATCCTGCAATGCTTTCTCATGTTTTCCTCCTCACTGAATGATACATGTAAAGCAAGTAAATTTTCCATAGATTGCATGGTAAAATATTCGACAGGTGAATCTCTGTGCCCACTGCTGACCTTCACAGGACCCTAGATAAGCAGAAGACAGCAGCCAGGGAGGAATGACTGCAAGATAACATCCTGTAGAACTAGCTGAGCTACCAGGTTGGTCTTACACTCAAGAGATTCAAGGGAAGCTCAGTTTAAAAGACAACTTCTGCAAACAACTGTTCCAAGCATGTGGCACCTAAATCTTATTACCACATTTCCAACTGATGAACACCCTGGAAGCATCATGAAACCATGGACTTACAACAATCTAAAGCTTCTTAGTTCAAGTCAAACAGCACTGTGGTGGTTTGGTGCTCCAAAGCACCTCTTGTGCTTGGCAGGCCTGGAAGAAAAACACCCAGTTCCTGGCTGGAATTAAGGGAATTTACTTAATAAATGCAGAAGGAGCACACAGGATACACAACCAGTTGGATTCTGTTGGGTGCACATCCTGAAATTAGGAAAATGATGTGGTACAAACAGGAAAATGTAACCAAGATTTCCGTGTTCAAAGCGTTAATTTTAAAGCTGTTCCAAATATCTGGAAAAACTTTTTGCAATGACACTGGATTATTTCATGCTCTCAGACTTTAAGTTTTTTCTGCAAAAGCTCTCACAAGAAGACACTGAAGTCTCAAAAGGCGAAAGTGACTGCCAAAGAGAAGTGCTGTTCCACATGAAGAAACTTCCTATTTCCAACATCCATAAAACCTCCATATGAAACCTTGGTTCATAAAAGTTAATGAGCTTGATCACAAGTCCTGCCCTGGCTCTGGAGATTGATGTGTTTGCATGACACAACACAACAGGGTGTATGGATAGCTGTTCCCAGTCTCAGCACAGCCACATGAACTCAGCATCTCAGTGGAGTGGAATCACCTCACTTCACCTTTCCAGCCCTACTGGGAGCTGTGTTGCGTCTATCAAGTTGTGACTTAAAATCCCCTCCATTTTTATGTGGAATGCTTAAAATGTGGGCAAGGAGCTCATCTGTGATGCTTTATAAATATGCTTCAACCCTTACGTGAAAGGATTCGCTCCAGGATGAAGAGCTGGTGCTCTGGAATATCAAGTCCTCAGCTATTCTGTTGAAACTGCCAACCAAGGCCCTTTTGGTACCAGTTATTTGCTTCCAGAGACACCTGTCCACCTGGTCCCCTCCTGAAAATCCCATTTCACACATGAACCTAAACCAGCAATCTGGGGACTGAAGTCTTGGCACTACCCCAGTCCTGCCACCACTTCTGCCTCAGTTTTCAGCTTTTTTTGAATGTGCTCAGGATAAACAAAGCTGCTTCACATCCATCCTGAGTATCAGAGCCACTCAGCCCTCAGATGCTCTGCCAGACTGAAATGCTAATGAAGCAACATTCAGATTAATAATCAGATATGAAACAAAGGTATTTGTTTTCTCTAAAGAGAAATGATGCTGGAACAAAAAGAACCACAGACCATTAACTGGCTGATAACAAATGCTCCTGTTTTCCTGGGTTCTCTTCTCTACTGAAATGAGCAAAAGCCACCCCAACAGTTTCCCCACATCAGGCTCAGCCTATGATTCCCAGCCCAGGCATGTCCTGTCTAACAGCTGGATTCTGCTGTCCTGGGCAGAAAAGAATGCTTGTGCCAGACAAACCAAGAAAAAAAGAAATTAAGACAATCATAATATTTTATCCATTTACATCTGCTCCTCAGTGGAACACTGCCTTAGCCTGACATGAGTGGGATACAAGAAGCTTCCTTTTGGATGCAGCAGAAAAAGCAGCATTGGAGGCAAAGGCTCCAGTTGCGTTTGTGCATCTGACGTTATCTCCTAACCTTCTTCTGTTTCAGCTCAGAGCAGAAGCAGAGCCTGCCAGCCAGGAGGGGACAGGAAGGATCACCTTCTCTCATCCCAGCTGTCTGGAATGAGGCAGGACATGCAGATGCCAGATCATCCCAGGCTGAGGCGCAGATCTTGCTGCAGCAGCAGGACACGAGGATGATGTTACTTCATGGGTCTGTGACTCCACCTGATGCCAGAGGCAGGGCAGCAGGAAGCTGCACACACACAACAGGAAAAAAAGACCAACATTTTCAGTAAGAAATTCTCCATCTTCTGTGGCTGGTAAGTTGGCTGTGCTGCTGAGCCATTCCCTTAGGAAGGATACAGCATGGCACACCCTCAAGGCTGGCATTAGCCACAGCTTTGTCATGATTACAGAAGAAAACGCCTTGGGAGGACAGGTGAGAGCCACCAGCCACCAGCTCTGCCTGCCCAGCCTCACAACTCTGATGGTAATTCCCAGACATGGAAGGCTCAGTGCTCCCTGCGATGGGAGGGTGATACAGCCACACTAGCAGCAATCACTGTAGCAGTGACCTGGCATAAAAGCATCCTCCTGAATCAGAGAGCAGCACTCAAGCCTTGAAAAATGTGTGCCCCTCTGCAATCAGGCTAACTGCAATGCTTCTCACAGTGAGTAAGGCCTTTGCAACTCTTCCCTTTAGCCCCTTGGCCAAGGACAAATCACCTCTCCCTTAACTTCCTCAGTTAAAAAATATCCCCACAAAACAAGCAGTCAGGAAGCATTCCAGGCTATACAATCCAAAATATCCTTCCTACTAGAGATATTTTCACACACAAACCGAACTGGGTGAGTCAGCTCTCCTCAGAGAAAGATTGCAAGGAAGGGATGTGGGTGTTCCTTCTTGTGTCTCACTGGCTGCAACAAAAGATACTGACAAATTGTGGGAGTTCAGAGGAGGAGCAAAAACAGTAAGGAGACAGAAGGGATTGAGCTAAAATGAGAAGAGCTGGAAACATCTTTCAACCAGTAACTCGTATAACAGACCATGACAGCATGTACATGTTTGAATTTTATATAAAAATATGGAGAAAGAAGGAGATATATCTAGTCTTGTTTATGAAAGCATAGCTCCAAGGGTAACAGGTTTTACACTCTGAGGTATTTGGGGTAATAATTATCTTCTGCAGTTTGCCCAGTGCCTGACTACTTGGAACTTCACTTGCTACCATAATCAAACAAATAACTATTAAAAAAAAATGAAAAAAAAAACAACTAGGCAACAAGCTATGATGTGAAGCATGGCTCCTGTGTGTGGAATATATGAAAAACAATTACAGTTATGACTGATTCATTCAGGAATCACATCTTTGTGTCCTGTACAGCCAGAGCCCAAATGACATGGGCAGCACGGACAGACACATAGGCAGAGGACACAGCAGGGGCTGGGCATCAACAAACAACGGGAGTTTGTCCCCTCTAACCTTTAAGGTACCTTATCCTGACAAAGGGTTTTGATATATTCTAGCCTGTACAGAATGGATGTCCACAATTACCCTGAAACTGCAGCCAGGCATAAAGCAGGATTCGCCTGCTTGAAAATCACAGTTGTATAACACACGAATATAATTCATCTGGGAAACCCCGTAATTCTAAATCTCACGGACAGCACTCAGGCTGTACATTCGGCCAGCCACAACCAAGGCAAGGGAAGGGACGGGAGGGACAGACACGAAGCATGACCCTTTACGGACAAGAAAAAGCAGCAGCGTGGCAGGTGCTGAGCGAGGCGAGGTGCAGGCCTGCCCGCTGCCCACATCTCCCACGGGGAGCTGCTACCGGCCCCCAGCCGCTGCCGCGCCCCACACCGAGCTGACCGCGGGGAGGGGCGGCCCCGGCTCTTCCCCGGCTCTTCTCCCGGGACGGCGCATCCCCGGGGTGCTGAGATCCCGTGCCCAGTGTGCTGAAACTCCCCACTGTCCGGGGACTGTGCCAACCCGTCCCCAAAGCGCTGTCACCCCCGGCCTCCCCGGGACGGCCCCGGGGCTCCCGCCCGGCTGAGAGGGGTGGCGGGGTCGGGCGAGCGGAGGCTGCAGGGAGGCGCTGGAAAGGGAATGAGGGGCAGAGGGACAGCGGGGCCGGGGGTCGAAGGGGGCCGGGCGGTGCCCCCACGCCCGTGATACTCACTCAGCCACGACTCCAGGCTCTCCCCCTCAGCCTCCGCCATGTTGCCGGAGCGACCCGGGGCCCCGCCCCGCCCGCGCGAGCGCCGCGGGGGGCGTGTCCTGCCCTGGGCCCCGCCCCCAGACGGGTGGCCCGGCCCCGCCCCGCGCGGCGGCGCGCGCACGGAAGATGGCGGCGCCCAGCGCGGCGGGGTTGGGCCGGCGGCTGCGGGCCTGGCTGCCACGGTGAGTGGGGAGAGAGGTCGGGGGATTCCCGGGGGCTGCTCCCCACCGCGGAAACACGGGCAGCACGGAGGGAGGCCCGGGGACGGCTTGCCGGGAGCATACGAGGGGTGCGGGGAGGGTGTGTGCCACCATCAAAGCTGGAAGAGACCTCTAGGGTCATCCAGGCCTACCGTGCATGCAACACTGCTAGTCTAATCCCTAAACCAGGGCACCCAGCGCTAGGTCCGGACGCCTCTTAAACAGCTCCGGGGATGGTGACTCCCCTGCCTCCCTGCACAGCCGCTTCCAGTGCGTGGCCATAGGAACAGTGAAAAAAGGGATAGAATCCTGCATTGAGCTGCTCGCCCCACTGCCACGTTATGCCTCTCGCATCTAGCATATCCTTCTGAGGCGTGCTCACATCTGTCCACATCTGTCTGCATCCCTGTCAGGACACAGCACCTGCACTGGGTTACAGCCCCGCTTCTCTTGTTCCCTGCAGGATAATCCCGGTGAGATGGAGCCGCTACAACCCCAGCTATCTGGAACCAGAAGTGAAAAAGGAATTGTATCAGAAACCTTCAGAGGAGCTGACTGAGGAGGAAAGGGAACAAATGGAGCTTAAGGTTGTTCGACCCATCAAAGCTGCTCCTCCCGCTCTCTCCAGTTCCGTGTTCAGTGACCCCATGATCAGGTCAGAGGAAGCAACAGCTCCTCCTCTCTCCAAAAATGCCTGGGAACTGTGCTGCCCTCTTCTACCTTCACCTTCTGGCTGCACATTGCCTTTTGTTACAGCACAGTCCCCATATTCTGGGTTAATCTTTTCCCATCAACGAGTCCATTGTCCTGCAGTGATTTCTGATAATTACAGCAGATCTGGCAGCACCCAGAATACCCAACTTAAACCATGGGAACAACACAAAGGGATGGGGGTGGGAGGCTTAGTTCTGTGTGTGATAAAATCAGAATTCATATCAGATTCTATCTGACTTTGTGTTTACAGTAAATTCACCAATATGATGATGAAAAGTGGAAATAAAGTGTTGGCCAGAAGCCTCATGTCTCAGGTAAGAACTCATGTTTCTTCTCACTATTACGTTAAAACTAGCTAAAATGGAAGGCTGGGATGTCAAACACACTGAAATTGGGAATTACCAGAACTCAGTTAGTCCATCTCTGTGGTCCTGGTGTGTTTTGCTGTGCCACATGTTGCTCACAGCATGACTCTGATAAACCATGATTTGTTTGATAAAATGTACATTACCCCAGCCTCCTTAGCTCAAAGACCAGCAGCTTTTCTTTCCATCCTTCAGCATTCCTGTATCCTTTTGGACAAATGCAGAAAATACCCTTAAAAAGCATAATTTTCTCTAAAGATCACCTTTGCAGCTCTCTGGCATTCCTTACCCTCTGTATAACTTGCCCTTGAAGTCCTACATATGTGTCACCTACATGACACAGCTTTGAGCCTGCTCTAACCCACAGCAACTGGTATTAACTGGTGGTCCCATCTGATCTGTTCCATCCTTGAAATCTCTTGAAATGGGAACACATTTTGCCCAAAATTTCCCAATTAACTGCTGATTCCTTGTTACAGAAAAGCACACGGGCTCTGGAGTCCAGGCTTTGCAGGGGAGGATGCTCAGTGCACAGACCCCTATTCCTGGTTCCACTTTCTCCCTTCCCTTCCCTGGCTTCTGGCACAGGTTTGTGCTGCTCATCCCCCCCACCCAAAGTGCAATGACTGATAAAAGAAACTGAAGAGCTGGAAGAGGGTGAAGTAAAACTGAGTTAAAGAATTTCTAATGGGTCTTTTTCCTCTGGGGCTGGAGGAGCAGCTGCTCAGGTGAAAATGGGGTGCCGGTAAAAGGGATATAACCTCATGGAGTGGGAGAGTCCATCTGCTCTGTATGTCTTCTTTCTTGCCTTTCTTCCAAGACTCTGGAGACCATTAAAAGGAAGCAGCTGGAGAAGTACCACAAAGCTCCAGAAAATGAGAAGGAGACAATTGAATGCAACCCCTATGTCATTTTCCACCAGGCTCTCAAGAACTGCCAGCCCATCATTGGGCTCAGCAACATCACCAAAGGAGGCAAAACCTACCAGGTGAAAAGGGGGCCTGGGAGCACATCTGGTTGGGAGACAATTAGCTAGGGAGGCTACCCAAACCCTGGGGGCAGGTCAGTGTGGCAAAATGGGTCACATAGATCCAGTGGGAACCCTTGGGGCCTGAAGGAGGTGAGATGTGGAGGTATTTGGAGTGAGATGATCTTTAAGTTCTTTTCAACCCAAACCATGCTGTGATTCTGTGACTTCCCTGTATTCAGTGCAGAGATGGGATGACCATCTCCCTTCTCTGCTAACCCAAACCAGCCTGGACCCAGCTCCTGAACAGGCCAGAATTTCCTTTTTGGTAGCAGTGGCTACTTCCTACGGACAGAGCAGGAGAACTGGCAGGGCTCAGCTGTTGGCAGCGGGTCTGGCTGCAGAGAGCAGCACCGTGAACATCTGCAGGTGCCAGCTGGTGCTGTGATGCTGCTGGGGAGGAGCAGGTTGCTGATAACTGCCGTGGTTTAACCCTTTCCCAGGTGCCTGTCCCACTGACAGACAATCGGAAGCGCTTCCTGGCCATGAAGTGGTTGATCACGGAGTGCAGGGAGAACAAGCACCGCCGGACAATGATGCCAGAAAAGCTCTCCCAGGAGCTGCTCCTAGCCTTCAACAATGAGGGGCCTGTCATCAAGAAGAAGCATGTCCTGCACAAGATGGCAGAGGCCAACCGGGCATATGCCCACTTCCGCTGGTGGTAGGGACTCTGCATGGGACACACTGTCATGGCCTGGAGAGCAGAGCCCCAGGGCTGCCAGCCTGGGAGAGGGAAAGGTGGAATATGCAGGCAGCTTCTGATCTAACCCAGGGAAAGCTCACACGATCCCCACGAGGTTCTTTTTCTTTGTGCTTGTTTGGATGGGGGAAGGAGGAATCAGAGTTACCAGCCCCAGCAGGGCTGCTCCAGTTATTTCATAATCACTTCCTTGTGAAGACAAGCCTTAGATGTTTTTCTTGCAGCAATGCTAAACAACACCATCTTTCACAAATCTTTTTCCTGGGGATCTGAAAGTCTCCATTGCTCAAATCAGCAATGTTTGTGGCTGCAGGGTTGGATCCTCTTCCACAGGGATTGGTACAACAGGCAATAAAAGGCGATTTTTGGTTTTGGTCATCAGTAACGTGGTCTGCACAGATTTGATGGGAATGTTGACAAAATAAAACCAGTTTTATGGGAAAGGTTTCCTAATTCCAGACCTTTGTCTCTGTTGCTCCAGCTACCCTGGTTGTGTAAAGCTCTGAGATCCTAGACTGGAGCAGACACTGAGTTATCACAACCTTAGGGCTTCAGTTAGGAACAACCCTTCAGTATTGCTCAGAGCTCAGCAGCTGCACAGGGAGAAAGCAGGGCACACTTTGGTGGAAAACTTTTATTAGAAAAAATCCTTCAATAGACTATTTTGTTTCTTCCTCACCCATTCTTATAAGAAATATACTGTAGCTGAAACTTGCACAATTCTGAGAAAAAAATGACAATTACTGTAAAAAACCTATAAAACCCATTACTACATGTACTCAGGGACCTGTCCTGTTGCAGGCTGCCCCGTGGCAGCTATACCTGGCTGTTGGAGAGGCTGTGTGCATGCAGGTGCAGCCAACGTGCTGGAAGGAGTCTGGGAAAAAAAAGCACTTGGTTGAGTTTGTGAGGCCATGATGTGTTCTGTGACCTGCCCCAAAGAACCAGGTACAACCTGAGCTGGGAGATTTCCCTGCTGCCTCCCACAGCTCTGCTGGCTTTGGGGTGAAGCAAAGTGTTCTCAGACTAAACTGTGCTTTCCTTAACACTCATAGAAAATGCTGGTGTGAGCTAGAAGCCTCTCAAGCCCTTTGCTGGCAGTAGCCCGCTATTAAGACAAAGTCAGTGGGAAAACTTTCTGGGTGAAGTGTGTCCTTCCCTCTGTTCTGAACCTCCAAAGTCAGACTAGGACCAGCTGCATCTGACAGTAGGTGCAGAGAGGCTCTAGCCAGTAGAAATCCTGTTTACAGGAAGTGCTAGAAAATTAATGTGAAAAATTCCAACTTGGTACGAAGCTTGCTGGTGAAGGTGCTGGGGACTCCTCTGCTGCAGGAGGTTAATCTGTCACTTCGCTGTAATAATATTTCTGGGCAGCATCCGTCATCTTCCAGTCAGCAGCCCGGAACTCAATGATCTCCAGCAGCAGGAGCTGGGACAGGGAGCTGAGCCCCTCCTGCAGAAGGAAGCCATCTCGGAGGAGGGAGAAGAGCTCGTCCATCCGCTGGGAATTCATCTTCTCCAGCTGCTCACCAATGCGGTGGAGCTGCAGGACCAAGCAGTCCACCTTCAGAAGGAAGAGCAGATGGCTGAGCACAAAGAAATGGAGGTTCCTCTGCACCCCCTGGGCTGTGCTTTTTACAGGTCCTTGGCAGGACAGCAGGCACATCAGCAGCTCTTCCCTGCACTCACCTCCTCCTCCTTCTGCAGGCTGTCGGGCTGTGCCAGCCTGAACAGGCAGTCATACACAGGGTTCACCAGAGCCATCATGGGCATATTGTTCACCTGCAAGGAGAGTGGAGCACTGTCAGCCTGGGGCCAGAAGAGAGTCTGCAGCTATTTTACATAGTTATTCCCTTGCTGCTCTCCAAAGAAGAAGGGAGCAGTATTTACTTGTGCTGTATTAGTGGGATTTACATCAGAGTTCAGACATTTGAGTCTCCAGGAACCAGAGGAGCTGAACAAATGATGTAAAAAAAAAAATCTATTTTTAAATTTAAGCAGGTAGCCATGGGAAATACACTTGTTTCAACAGTATTTTTCCTGCCTGAAGCTCTACTTGCACCATTTTTACATCTACTCCAAACAGGAATTCAAAGTTTATACACTGCACAAAGGCCTGAAGCCAAATTCTATTAGCAAACCTCACAGCAACTAAACCAGTCCAGTCTGGGACATCTTGGAGCAGGCAAATCAAGGGATTTCAGACACCAGGTACAAAATGGGGAAGTTGAGACTTTGTGACTGTTCCTGAAGACTTCCTCTGCCTCACCAGCCCTGTCAGCATCCTTGTGCTAAGAACCAGCTGTGGCCCCCATGGCCCTGGGGCTCTGTACAACACCCACCCAACACGCCTGCTCGGGTATCCTGGGATGGCCAGGCCCTTCTGGCACTCCAAGCAGCAGCAGCTGGCTGCTCCTGCTCCAGCTCCTCACCCTCAGGTAGTCAAAGATGTTGCAGATGAAGGTGACGTAACAGATCCAGGCCTGGAGTGAGCGGGTGCGCAGCTCCTCCCTGTCCTTGTACTCCTGCTGCAGCCGGTTCAGCAGGCTCCTCCGGAAGATGCTCTGGCCAACTTGTTTGCTCTCTGCCTATAAGCCAAGAAAAACAGGATGGAGGGATGAAATGGGGGTGACATGGAAGCTGGGGGATGCAGTACCACACAGATGGGATCCTGTGATTCCCAGAGAGGTAGAAAAGCTGCAACTTGCTGCCTGTGCTGGCCCACTGCTCTTCTGGATGCTGCCACTCTATGGGGAAAGGAGTCAGAGAACGTGGCTGGGGCAAAGCCCTTCCTGGCCCAGCCCAGGGACAACCCACAAAAGAGCCCAAGTGTTTCACTGTCCAGACACAAGCTCTCACCTGGATGATGGTGTAGCAGATGCGCCCAGCCTCCTTGCTGAACACAGAGTCCTTGAGGGACTGGTCCACTATAATATTGGCCACTTTCTCCAGGTCCACATTACTGGGATCTGCAGAGAAGAGGAATTCTGTCAGGACCCAGCCCTCTTTGGCCCCTGATTGCTTTGAAGCACCTGGAAAACAACCAAGGTCTTTGCAGGGCCCTGTACAGTTCCATTAAATGGTGCAGAAACCCTGCGTGGCAGAGGAGCTCATAAAAACCTGCTGACCTTTGAGGGCTGTTTTCAGCAGCTTCTGAGTCTCGGAGTCGAAGGACTGTATTTTGTACTCTTCTTTCCCCGTTTCCCCCATGACTATTTTCCTCCAAGGGCAAGAGTCAGGGCAATGGATGAGCTAGTGACAGTCCCTGGGGAAGGAGCACACAGAGCTTAGTCGGACAGAGGCAAACCTTCACCCATTTGCCATTCTGCACATTCCAGGTAGTGTTGAAGCAGAAGCTGTTTCCTGACAGCTCCCCACCCCAAGGAAACTCCTCTTTTTATTAGGGCACCAACTCCACCCCTGGATTCCCACATCTTTTAAATCTTTGTCTCCTACCAGCTGATAGTACAACTTCAGAGCCTTTATATCTTTCTGATATATTACAGGCAAAGCAGATCCAAAATACACACAAAATATATGTGGCTATATCACAGGAAGGCACACACTGCTCCCTTGAGCCTTTTAAACACCAATTCAGTAGCTTTCATACAAAAATCTGGTAAGAATCAAAGCAAATACAAAAGCATCCAACACATGCTCACCGGAGCACCTCTCCTGCACCAGAGCCAGCCTCCCCCAGCTCCCAGCACGACACAGCAAACTCAGCAGCCAGATCCCCAACAGCAACAGCTCCCATCTCTCACATCTCTCTGCAGTCAAGCATTGCTCTGCAGCACCAGCAGTGCTCCTAACTAGTCTCTAGTTTGGTTTTCTTCTGCTTCATAATCCAGTGAAGACAGCAGCAGTGTATGCACGGCACAGAGAGGAAGGGCTTGCTTTGACTCACACAGGATCTGCTGGATGGAAATGCAGGGCTGGCTAGACCGGCAGCGCGAACAGGAGAAGGCAGTCGGCCAAATGAGTTTTGCCAGCTCGTCAAAATTCCTCGGCCATTACTCACCCCTCTCTGCAAACAGGATGAAAGCCCAAGAGCCTTTAGGGACACGGGACAGGTACCGTGGGCAGTTCCCTCCCATACAGAGCAGTAACTCAGAGCAGAGAGCAGCCCCATGGGGGTGACAGCCTGCCGACGCTGCTCTCGCAGCCGAAGCTCTCGCCCTGGCACTGGCACAGAGGTTTCTTTCCCAGGTGGATTCACAGGCAGCTGGCTGCTCTCCGTGCCGTGCCTGGCTGGCAAACACCCTCCTAGCCGACTTCTCCTCTCTCTCCATCTGCACTCACGCCACGCTGCCAGTGGAGCAGACCGAGATCAGCAGCAGCCCCGTGTGGCAGCGGCAGCATCTCCACACAGCAGGAGCCTGGCGAGAGCACGGCGCCTCACGGAGCCCGGCCGGCAGCGCCCGGCTCCTCTCCCGGAGCTGCCGTTCCACGGCTCCCTGCGACGGCCACGGCCGCTTTGAACTGCGGTGCCCAATAGCTCTGCACAGAGCAAACCACAGCGTGCCAACACCGAGCCAGCCAGTGCGCCTGCACTAGAGACCCTCCTGCCAGCACCACCTTATCCGGAAGGGCTGGTGGCAGTGGGTGACACGGGACACCTGTGGGCACCGACTGCTACTCTGCCACTGGCCCCTGCAGGACGAGCGGTCCCGAGGGCTGGCACGGTTGGGGTCAGCACCCTCAATCCGCCGGTGGTTCACCAGCTCAGGTGCCGGGACACCTGTGACCTACAGGGTCACGCCTGGCAGTATGGGCTGGACATGTCCTGGCCGCTACAAGAAGAGGGAGAAGAGCAGAGTCTCCTCTGCCACCCCACAGTGTCCACCTCAGGGGCTCTGTGAGCCCCCGGACCCCCACATCCCATCCCCGCCGAGCCGCAAGTGGAACCCCAGCGCCGAGACGCCTCTTGCCAGGGGCAGCTGGACCACCGGAGCCCCCAGGAACCCTCGCCGCTGCCTCCCGCCGCTCCAGCCTCCCCCGGCTGCCAAAACCCAAAGGCCACGGGACGGAGGAAGAGGCGGATCCCGGGGAAAGCAGCCCCGCGCTGCCTCGGGCAGGGCAGAGGGAGCCGGGCGCAGCCCCACCGACCTGCCCGCCGTCCCCGCTGTGTCCTCCGGCCGCCGGGACATCGCCGGCACCTCCCGAGCCCCGCGCCCTCCCGGCACGGCCCAGGTTTCCTCTTAGGTCATTTCCTCGCCCGAGCCGGGGGAGGGCCGGGCCGGGCCGGGCCGGGCGGGGGAGCGGCGGCAGCGCCACCGCCTGCGAGCTCCGGGGCACGGCGGGCTGAGCGCCCGGGGGCCGGCTGCTCCTCGCCGAACTCCCGGGCTCCCCCGACACCCTCCCGGACACGGCCTCTGCTTTTCCGACTCCAGCCACCGATGGGTCGCGGGCAGAGCTCGCCCCTCTGCCCCGATCCCCCGCGGGGCTGTCCCGGTGCTCTACGCCTGAATTCCGCCCTTCCCTCCGGGCCAGGCTGCAGCCGACTGATATAAAAAAAATAGTATAACAAAAGGAAAGGGGAGATGCACTAAACCAACGTACTGCAACAACAGCTGAGCATGGTATAACGCACTTCACGTTTTTCTCTCAAATCTCATCAATTTCATACGGGAAGATCCTGCAGGGGATGAAGCCTTCATCGAAGAGTAGCCAGGCTGCTGAAACCAGGGAGCCGCTGAGGGAGCACAGAACAAATAGTCTGGGAACAGTTTCTGTAGCACTGCATGGCATGGATGGATACAAAGAAAGCCTGAACTCACCCACCCGGGTGTGAGGCTCAGGACTGGCTACCACAGTTTCAAAACCCCCTCTAGGACACACCAGAGGGACTGGGCTGAAAAAAATCCCCCTTGTCTTACCCCTTTTGGTGTAGTCCTCAACAGTGATACCCAACACAGAAGGTACAGCCTCCAGCTGAGGAGCACCCACTAGCCTGCAATGGGAAGAGAAATCCAAATGGCTCCTGTTGTCCCACACTCTGGGCTCTGATTATCCCTTTCAGAGAGCAGGAGGGCCATGATGTTCCTTGCAGGGTCCAGCACAAAGAGGAAAAGAATAAACCAGTTGCAGCGAGACACTGCATAACAAAATATTTAATGTACCTTGTGTTAAAGGTAGGCACACTTTGTGTGTCGTGCTCAGATGCTTTCAGGAAACAGCAGCTGCAAAAGATCCACTCAGACAACACAGCAAAATGCCACACTTAGAGTTTCTACATCACAAGAGAAACTTAAATCCAAATTAAATATGATCTATTCCAGTCCCAACTGCAAAACATTCATTTCTTGTCAAAAATGATGCTGTGCAGCTCTGGATGAGCATCCTGAGAGTGGGGCTGTCCTATGAACCCAGTGAGCCAGCCAGCACCGCAGGGAGCAGCATGTTCCTCGTAGATCTTGTGTGTCTGAGTCCGGCTCACTGGAGCTGTGAACAACCATGGCACAACTCCTTGCCAATGCTCTGCTTGCTATAGAGCTTTTGGATGTTCTCATTGTAAAAGGCACTAGAAGAAAACAAACGCAACTGCTGAGCAGCTTGTGAGGTGAACTGCAGGCAAATCCCTGGTGATAGGATTAGCTTGGAAAAAAATCCCAGTGGTCAAAAATCGGCCAAGTCTCACAGCGAGGCATTCACCATATTGAGTCACTTCACACTGAACAGGAGTGTGCAGCTTCCAAGAGCAAATCTGTCCCAGCACCAAGAGAACAAGGTGACTACAGATCTCTCCCATCTCCTGCTCCTCTAATTCTAAGAGATTTAGCTCCTAACAGCATGTGTTTTGTCAGAGCAGCATGAGAAATAAGACCTGTTCTCCTAGTGCTTCATTCAGCCTCAATCCCACAGAGAAATCAACATTCCTCTTACAGTGCTTTCCCCAGCAAAGTGCACATGAGAAATCTATGAGGGACAGATGCTGCTGATCAGAGATGAAGAAGTGATTGTTGGATGCAGCTCCTAATATTGTTGAGGTTCTCACATCTTTTCTTCCTCTCAGAGGAAGCCCAGATGCTTTTATGCACCCCACATTTGTGATTCACAGCCCAAAGGCCTCTGACCAGGGAGTGCTTCTTCCACAACCTGGCCAGACAGGCACAACTTTAACTCTGGCTTTGCCATCTGTTGGGTGGAGGCAAGCTCAGTTAATGCAGAGTAGAGGAAAAAATGACCCCAGAGAGGAAAAGCTGCTCCATACTCTCTAGTGCTGCCCTCTCTGTGGAGCAGCCAAAGCTGCCCATGCCAGCATCAACCCAAGCAGCCTCAAGGAACATCATCTTAACAGAGATCTGCCTGTTCTTTCCTGCTGCTGAGTCCCCAACCAATTTCCCCTATTTTGTGTGGTTTAACAGCAGCTCTTTGACAAAAAATGGAAGACGAGTCTTGCAATGTTTAGACAGGATGGATGAATCCCCATTTCCTAAGGAAGCCTAGGTCAGCACTGAACATTTTCTGCTCTGGCCTGTCCCTGCTAACCATGACAGCATTCCTCTCATCAGCAACAAGACAGTAACAAAGCCAACCTGTTTGTGTCTATTTTGAAAAGAGACATTTATCTCCCTCAGAAGGATGTCGTGAGGCTGAGTTCATTGCTCTTTATCATGTCTTTCCAAGAACAACAGATGAACAATAAACAAAGGCTAAACATTGCTAAGAAGATTTTGAGGAATCTCAGAAGAGCTTAAATAACACAGGAAAATGCCAATAGGATTGAGCCACTTGGAGAAACTCCACATTTTCTGCTCTAAACAAAGCAGTCATTTTTAGAGCATATGCAGCTCTCTCCCTCTTTAAGACTCACATATTGGCCTCCTGCCTGACACTGACACTACTCAATGAACTTAATTTTATGCAGCTCAGTCACCTGCAGTAACTTTGTACTCCAAGATCTCAAACCTGTAACAGACACAAAGTTATTCAGCCTGGGATTGCAAGGAATTTCTCCAGATACCTCAGCCACTAGTCAAACAGCTGTTTTTTAAAAACAGCCTCTGACAATAGCTCAGGATAAGTGAGCAATGCTGATATGCTCAAAATTGCCAGGAGAAGTTTCGTCAATGGAATGGAATTGCTCATGCTGGAATTTGGCCAGACCATTTGGGATTAACACCCTGAATACTGCAAAAGAGCTGGCAAAAGCTCTGTATTAAGAACCATCAAACCATCCTCCAAATAACTGCAGTGCTCGCCTTATCCACCCCTTGCAGATGAGGAACGTGCTTTTGTACGGCAGGGCTGGGAACTCTGCCTCCCACACAGTCCAGCCACACCCTGCTGGGCTTAAAAAAAAAAACAGCATTAAAGAAGAGTAAGAAAGTAATTTTCCTCTTTTCCACTGTTGTGTAAATCAGAGTTGTTGGTAGGTTTTGTCAGTTTTTGTAAGCACTCATAAAACCTTTGAAACTCCAGAAAAATGCTTTTCTATCTCTAATTTAATCACTCATGTGAAACACCACACTCAGCCAACCAATTCCCATTTGATGTTCATTCCTTTCACTCCAGCAAATATTGTCAAAACATTTTCATCTGCTAGCACCACTGCAGGACTGAGGTTCTTAAATATATTTTGAGGCCACTACAGATATACTAGTTAGACACATTCAAAGGTGCAACTAAATAAATAATGATAAAAAAATCACTAGTTTACACAGGACTTTCCCTTCATTATTCCAACTTAGAATAATTATTTAACTCCATACAGCATTAGTTTATTCACTGCTTTGAAGCAAAGAACCCTGAAGTAAAAACTGGATTTGTGCATTGAATCCCCTCAGACTGGCCCTCTTAATATGCAGGTTTCCTTGTAAAAAAGTGTCAGTGAGGCACTGCAAATCCCTAAGAGATGTATGGCCAGACATCCAGGAAGAGAAATGGGAATTCAGCATACAATCAAGGTCACTGGAGTTAAAGGAAGTCTAGTCCAGCATGATCAGAGAAGATACTGTGTTGAAGATGACAAAAAATGCTCAGCCAGCAAGTTGTGACCAAGCAGCAGCAGCTGGCAGCAAAGGAAAGGAAAACTGAGGGTTTGTACCCTAATGTGGCTTTACCTGACTTCACACCAGAGCAACCTGTGCAACACTGAGACAAGGATCTGGTGCAAACAGCAGGCACAGAGCAAGGGAATAAAGCTGTGCAGATGCAGTCTAGGAAGTGGTATTTAGTTGGTTAAGCAGCACTAGGCTGGGCCAGAATCCCTCCTCTGGGATCCAGGGCAAGCTTCAGGGATTCACCTGCTTTATTGGGTGCCATTCCAGAGCATTGGCATTGCTAGGGAGTGGTCTGTTGGTTCCCCCTCTCCCCACTAAATGTGCACTGATATAAGAGAAGACAGAAGAGAAGTGCTCTGTTGAACGGCTCCCTGCCAAGCAGTTCAGTGTCTTCAGCAGAACTGCAGTCGCCTTCTCCTTCTGCTTGGTCCCAGGAGGTGATTCCCAACAGGCTAGGGGAGCTCTGACGTTTCCAACATGCTCATGACAGAGCAGTCTCCCCTCCTGAGGATAACAGCAGGCAGCCACACACGTCCCTTTCATCCTTCCTGCCTCTTTGTGCTCTCGGGGCCCTTCATGGCGCACAGGAGGCCGCAGAACAGTTCGTACCAAAAGAAGATGAGGCCAGTGGAGCAGGCAGCCTTCAGCAAGCTGGGAGAGAGGCCCTTGAAGAACCCACCTGGGCCCTCCTCTCGCATGATCTGCCTCATGCAGTCCAGGAAACCCCCATACGTCCGTACCTGGGAGAGAAATGGGAACAAGGTCAAACAAGAAAACTTCAGGACAACTGGAAAAAACCACAAAGATCCCCAAACTATACCATAGAAACATTATCTTGACATACAGCTTGGATAATATTAAAACTAACTGAAAGTTTCAGAGACTTTAGAGAGAGTAGGATAGAGGAAATGCAGACATTTAGCATCAGCAATGATTTATGCACATCATTCACTGAATGCCTGTAAAACCTCTGTATGCAACAAGAACATGACTTTAAATTTATGGCACAGGTTTGTGAAGTCATTATTTTATATTGTGCAGCTGCTGTTTTCTATCTCCTTCACTAAGAAGGAAAAAATTTTGAGTTTTCTCACAGAAAGAAAATACAGCTACAGCACTTAGAAGTTTCCAAATTAGCTGTCTGCATGTTGTCATGTTACACTGTGCAGTTTTAACATTTTGTGACACATCAATGCTATGAACAAATTCTGTATCTCACTGCAAGAGGAAAATCATCCAATGCAGTGGGCTGAGACATCAAAATTCTATTCCAGTTTCTTCTGATTCCTTCTCAGGACTAATTTCCTTCTCAGATCTAAGTAATTTTAAGGAAAAGAGAAAATTTCCACATTTCATGGAAAAAAAGAGTAAATTCCTTGAAAGATCTGTATTTGTCTTCAAGCATATTTCAAGGTGGTAACAAGGGTGTTAAAGAACACCAGAGTATTTAATTTGTTTTGAATTCCAGGCTATTCTCATACATAAAATAGATGTTGAACACTTGGTGCCTGTTTCTCATGTCAAAATATTAATTGCAGAAGAGAAGCCTGACAGCCAAGTGACTCCAGCACAGAGCCAGGGTCATCCTCTGCTAGTAATTTGGTTCTGAATCAGACTGAAACAAGCTGCAGCTAGAAAGGTAAAGTAAATTAAAACCCCTCTGCTTGCCTGACTTGTCCCTAGCTCCAAGACACAGTTGATGGAGAAGGATTACAAGCCAGAGCACAGGTATGCTGGACAGGTCCCTGCTGGGACCTATCATAAAATAAACCCAGTATGTTCATGTATAAATTCACATTATTAAATTACACCAGTGCTCACTGGGAACACCCGACCCAGATATGAACTCAACAGGTACCACTGGTGAATTGTCACTGCATTCCAGTGCACTGGACCAGCTCCATGCTCAGGAAAATCCAGCACTTCCAGCATTTCTCACCTGCCCAAAGGCTGCCCGAGCGTGCTCAAAGCCACGCACTTGCAGTCGCTTTTTGACCACATCCAAAGGGTACGTGAGGCTTTTGCTGATGACTCCAGCACAGCTGCCACAGACAAGGTTTTTAACATTGGCTGAGAAGCAGAAAGGAAAAAGAATAGCAGGGAGGAAAAAAAAAGAGGATCATCAGGGAATTCTGATTAAAGATTATAAGAAGTAAGTTAAAAATCACTTTTCACAAGAAGTAAGGTCAAAAAAGTCCTTTGAAGTTACAATCACCTCTTCTGCAATAGTTTCAGCCAAAGAATCTCAAGCTGTATATTTTCAGGCTTGCAATGTCTGTTGGAATCAGAGGGTGAGCTCCTCTTGGGCCATTACACTGACTTACGGTTTTGCTCTGCTCAAAAAACCCCAATCCCCTGTCACCAGACAAGTTGCTGCCAGTGGATGGAAGTTTTCATGCCCCTTCCAAGTAAAAGCCTGGTCACTGGAAATCTTGTACCCCAATGCATTCTGGACTGGAATGTCACAAGCTGACACTGCCTGATTATTTCAGAGGCTTGTGGGAAATTAGTTCTGTATTAGACTTTTTCCTGACAAACATGAGCTCCCAGCACAAAAGCACCATCAGCCTCTGCCCCTAAAATTAAATATGCAGGCATGATATTGAAAAGTCTAGTCCCTCTTCTGAAGAAATTCCATTGAGTAACAAAGTCACACTGCTGCTGCATTCCTCTTGCTCAAGGAAGCACAGGTATCTAGAACTGCCAAGGTGGCAGGTTGCATCAGGATGATGTTCTCTTGCAATGGAGCTAGAGATCAACACAAAAACATCAAGAGCCTTAAATTAGAGTAAATGAACCCTCTTCCCTAACAGCTGTGCTGGAATCTGCAGACATTTCCTTTTTCCTAGGAAATCCAAGTAGTCCCCACAGCACTAATGAAACAGAAAGAGTATGGCAGCACTATCTTCCCACAGTATCAGTAACTGTTAAAGAAAGAGCACCCTGGTCTGTGACACTTCACTTTCCTATCCACCCACTTCCATCACGCTTATTCCACAATGGAAGCTGTTTGTGAACTCCACTGTACTTAATCTGCCATTTCTGTGCAGGGGTAAAAATGAGAGGTGAGGAATCAAAATACTTTTCAGATGTTGCATCAAAAAATGTGAAAGGACTAACAGAGCTTACATCAGCTACCCAAACCAACATTCATCCCCTTTCTCTCCTGACTGCAGCCATCACTGTCCCAAGTTCCTACCTCCATTCTTTGCTTCTGCTGGAATCACCCATTTGGAAAACTGCTGCAGGATGTTGTAGAAGAAGAACTGGAAACCAGCATATGGGAAGATAGCAACAAGTGTGGGGGTCAAACCTCTGTAGAAAGTCCGAGGCCCTTCTGTCTGGTACATGGTCACCACTGCATGGCGAAGGTTGGAGTAGATCTGGACAACAAGGAAGAGGCTGAGTGACTTTTCAGTGAACTTAAAAACAGCAAACCAAAGGTCAGGTAATTTTCTACTAATGGGTATAGGAATTTCCCACTGCCCAAAATACAATTGACTGTCTTCAGCACAAAGTAATAAGCAAGGTGATTTTCCACACCCTCACAATGTTCTCTGTTGAGCCCTTGTGACTTAAAAGAAACAAAGCATGGAACTGAGTCCTGAGACCACCTGCATCACAAACATGATTATTTTTCTTTTAAGAGTTCTTAACTCCTGCAACACAATTCATATAATACATACTGTAATTCTACTGCAGGCTAAATACAGAAATGGCTCTGATACAAATCTGTCTCATTATTACAGACCTAGTTAGCACAGAGACCAATTCTTGTGTAAATAAGAACATGAAGCACAGGTGAAAAGTGACTGGTTTCAAGTATCATCCCCATCATTATCTAAACATGAGTTTTTGCATGTGAAAAGTTTCAAAAATGCAATGTTCAACAGCCTGGGGAGAGGGTTCTATAAAAAGCCAACAGACAAAGCAAAAATTGAGTTATCCTGTTAACGACAGTTTCTCCTTTCTGCATCACCTGTCAGGATCAGAAGCAGCAAAACACAATTAGGAAAGCTGTGCCAAGAGGACAGAGGATAACTTGGCAACAGTGTAAACACTGGCCATAACAGCACCTGCTCCTTCATTTTAACCCACAATACTGCGCTTTCAGACCTCTTCAGACCTGTGAAATATTGGTACTGCTATGGATGACAAGACGGAAACTAAGCTCACCTTTGGCTCACCCTGGGCAGCAAAGCGGGTGCGCAGCGTGTCCACAGGCTGCACTGCCACCGTGGCCGTGCAGGCAGCCAGGCCCCCGCACACCAGGTGCACGAAGGAGTCACGGGTGTTGAAGGAGGTGACGTTGTGCACCAGTTCTGTCAGGCTCTCAAATGCCATGAACTTGCAGAAACAAAAGCGCACGGGTCAGGAAGCCGCTCCTTATGACTCACACAGGGCTCCCACTCTCTCATTTCAGCAACAGCTCCAGCTGGTCCCTCCCAGCTTGTTAACACCTTCTATGCCCTTCAAAAGCCCTCCCCAACTTGCAACATATAAAAACCACTAAGCAGCCCGGGGAATGCTTGAGATACTCTGGTGTCTGATACTTCTGCTAATTCTTGCATTTAGAATAGTGAAAAACTCATTTTAATATTCTGTGGATCCAGAAGAATGTTTGCTATGTCACAGATATGCTGTCCTTTACCCTTTCAGCCTCTGCTCCTAAAGCTGTTAATATTTACAAATTAAGCCTAACAATGCTCTATAAAACACTCTCATCAGCTTCACTGATTTTTTCCTAACCAGTCCCTAGGGTGACAGCATGACTAGAAACAAAAATCTGCCCAAGCTTGGAGCATGAACAGCTAAGCCAAGTGTTGGGAGTAGAGAGAGCTTATCTATGACACCAGCTAGAGCTTAGTTTGCTCTTGCTGTGCTCCAGGCTATTCAGCAAGCTCAGGAATATTAACTTAGGAATTATACACCAGCTTTATACAGCTACACAACCTTCCCACTCCTGAACACAGATGGTCTGAGGGAGCAGAGCTGTGTCCTGTGTACTCACAGTGCACCCAGGTGATGCCTGGTCCCCTCACCTGAACAGCTCCGAAACCAACTGAAAGGAACTGAGCAGGAACATGGCCCTTCCAGAAGGCTGTCAAGCCCTCCTCCTGGAAGATGCGCTGCACAGCTTGCACAATGCCATGGTACTTGGCTGTGGGGTTTCTGGAGGAGAGCTGCTCGATCTGGAGCTGAAGGAAACAGGAGAAAATATTTTCAATTTCACACTTCAGCACTGGTTCAAGTGTCTGGTTCAGGAATTCATAACCCTGTCACCCAGCCAATGCTAAGGGATGATACTGCCTTCCCACATTCAGACCTGACTGGGATGTTATTTATGAAGGGCTCTAAAATAATAAAAACGCGCATGAACACAAAGATAAGCAGGAGGGATGATGGTGAAATTCAGTCAGAGAGTGGAAGTCATTCACAAGAAGAACGAACTCTGCGAAACACAAGATTCCATTCCCACACAAGTTAGGTTGTATAAATAGAAGTGGTGGACACAAGATAGCCCTAGTTCCTTGCATAGGCTGTACACAGCGAAGGTGAGGGCTACAGAGTGGACTGAGCGCTCTCTGCCTACACAGGTGAACCGCTCACCCAGGACCGGATCAGCTCTGCTCCTTGACAGGCGGCTCATCCCCGCCCCCGGGCACGCCGCGAGCGAGGTACCTGAAAGCGGATCTTGAGGACATCCAAGGGGCTGACAAGGACCCGAGTGACCAAGCCAGACGCTGATCCCGCTACCGCCGCTTCCGCCGTGGACACGCACTTGGCTTCAGGGTCGTAACCCACCATGCCTGCCGGCTGTCCCCAGCCTGGCCAGGGGCACACAGGGGAAGTGAGCCCCACCCACACTCAGCCCCCACCTCACAGTCCCCTCACGGCAAGGCCCACAGCCCCCTCCTCACCCCACGGGACACACAGATGCCCCTCTGCACAACTCCCTCTGGCCCGCAGCTCCCGGCCCCGCCCGTGGCGGCCACCGGCCGGGGCTCCGAGCCGAGCCCGGTGGGAGCGGGGCGGTCCGGCCTTGGGCCGACTCCCGCCGCGCCGCCTCACCCGCTGCCGCCGGCTCCGCACTGCGCCTGCGCGCCGCAGGGGCCGCCGGGAGATGTAGTCCCGGGAACGGCCCCCACGGCCGCAACACGCGCGGGATGGGGCGTTCACAGAACCACGGGATCAGCGGGGCTGGACAACACCTGAGACCACGGGGTCCAACCCGTGAACCAACATCACCTTGTCAGCCAGACCATGACACCTGAGACCACGGGGTCCAACCCGTGAAACAGCATCACCTTGTCAGCCAGACCATGGCACTGACTGCCACATCCAGTCTTTTCTCAGACACCCCCAGGGACAGTGACAACTCCCTGGGCAGCCCATTCCAATGTCCAATTACTCTTTCTTTAGAATTTGTTTTAGTAAGAATTTCTTTAGAAAGAAATTTTTCCTAATGTCCAACCTAAAGCTCCCCTGGTGCAGCTTATGCCATGTCACTTGTTACCTGAGAGAAGAGCCCGACTTCCACCTAACTGCACCCTCTTATCAGGGAGCTGTGGAGAGCAAAAAGGTCATCCCTGGACTTTCCCTTCTCAGAATTAACCCCGGCTCTCTCAGCCACTCCTCATCACACTTGTGATCTGGCCTCTTCCCCAGCTCTGTTGCCCTTCTCTGGTCCCACGAGCCAGGGCTGTGAGAGGAATGTAATGCACTGCTCCCACGGCCACCTCCATCTCACACAACCACAGACCAACAAACCTCCTCTTGTCTCAATAAAGCACAGGGAAAGCAAGACTTTCTAAGCAACCTAAGGTACAGTAAAACACCACTTTGTGCAACATGTTCTGCTACAGCATTACAAAAAAAGCCAAGTGCTTCAAGCCACACTGTGAATTTTCCATACTGACTTCTGGCACAAAGAAAGAAAAATAAAGAACTAATCACAGGAATTTCCAGGCATTTCCACCTTGACATCATCAGTATTTAAAGCATAATAACTAAGAGCAATTGTTTAAAAAACACTCAAAACTCCCATGTAGGCATTTTCCTATTGTATGTTAAAATTGTATTGTTAAAATTCTTGCTCACAGGTACTTTCTGACCATTAGCAAAGGCTGGGGAGAAGCTGCAGAGCTGTCCACACACTCCACTAGCTCCACAGAGCCATCCCTCTTTAGGTAACCGAAGGGAAAACAATCTGCAGGGCCCTGATGGAACAGAGCCAAAGCCACAGCAGCTTGAGCCTGGCTGCTGTGCTTAACACCAGCCCAACACCCACCTCCCCCTTTTAGCAAAAGCCTCCAGAAGTGTTTGAACTACAAGCTTAGTCAGTTTGGTCAGTTAACTGAAATAACAGACAGATGCTCAAGTGAAGAATTCAATGTATATTTATTATTCACAGTTAATTACTATCTACCAAATGCTGCTGCAGAGTTAAAGGATTAAGTACATAGGCCTTTTTTTTTAATTAAACACGGAAATTTTTTTTAATATATATACACACACAAGACATATGTCTGCAAGGCTGCATGATATACACCAATTCCAAAATAAGGAAACAATCAAATGGTCCAGGTGTAGAATGCCATAGATTCCTTTTCCAATCACTTTACAAAGTGGGAAGAAAGTGAGTGACAGCTAGCAAGGAGAGGGGGAAAATTAATACTCTACAGGGTAGCTCTCTCTTTCATTTGCTGGAAAATCAAAATGTAAGGCAGAGTCCATCTCAGGAGTAAAACTTCTGTAACACTTACTACAAAAAAAGGCACCCTCCAACAAAAGATTGCCCATGCTGAGGCAGGGCGGGAGATCTCTCCTGCAGGTTGGGATGTGTTGGTGGGGTGAAGGGATCCAGCCAAACGGCCACCAAAGGAAAAAACACAACTGAAGATTGGCACAGAGAGCGCTGTGGGCTGATTGCTTTCCTTCTGTCCAATTTAATGTCACACTGCTCTGGTGAGGAGCAAAGGGCCACCAGAAACCCCCCGGGGGTGCAGGGTGGGGAGAACAGTCACACACAGCCTGCTGTGAACGGGAGCGGGTGGGGAGCTACTTCAACAGGAACACTGACCTGAGGAGGGAGGAGAGACTGGAGAACAGGGAAGCCAACTCCACTTCTCAAGAGCAACACGACTGCAAATACTGCCTATCCAGGCCGAGGAGACAGGCTGATCACATGCATCACGTAGAAACATTCACTAAGAGCATAAAGTTTTTTTCAAGCACTATTTCTTGAGGTTTCTCTGCATTATGAAGTTTTCCACCAAAGGAATGTACATTTTGTAGGACATCTGAGGGCTATTGTTTTTCAAATTCCCCCCTTAACCCTCCCTCCCCAAAATACTCTTCCTCGTTTTCCCTCATCATAACTTTCCCCTTTCTCTTACTTCTTTTGAGGCTCCTGGTTGCAGCTCTCCAACTCTGAGCAGCCTAAGTTGCCACTTGAATGCCTTGATTTTATTTTCCTTGGAGTAAGGGAAGTTGAACGGTAAGACAAATCTGAAGATTAAAGCTCCATCTCTGTAGATTTTTCTCAAGTGTCCATTGATAAAACCACCCTCCTTTGCCCCCTTCCCCCAAAGTATTTATTTACACATAGGCAGAAAAAAACCTCTCTGAAAAGCTCTGGACTGTCCTTTTAACTTAAAAAATAATAAAAAAAGAAAATAAGGGGAAGGCACTATGGAAAAAATTACAGAATGTGCTCAACCGTACACCTTTAAGAAAAAACAAATAAGCTGTCAGCACAGCATTAATAGACTTCAGTTGTACGTTGGAGTTTCTCAAAGCAGCTCTGTGACTCCAAAGTAAAAAATAGAACAAAAAGCCACACAACTCTTCTCCCTTCCTCTGTTTGGAAGCTGCTGAGCTTCAGAAGAAAGTGCCAAAGGAGAAGAGACAATAAAAATTAGATTAACACCTCATCTTTCCCAGGCAAGAAATGCTGAATGTTGAAGGCAAAAGCAGAAACTGATGATTTTTGTTTTTTTTAAAGGCAGGACTGTGGATTTGGTTCTTCTCTCATGTCCCTTCATGTCAAATGAAGACCGTTTGCGGAGAGAGAAAATACCAGCAGAGTTTCTCCCTTTTCCTTTAACTGCATGGCTAGGACTTTATATGGCATTAAAACTTCATGCACTGATGGACAGAGGAGGAGGGGAAAACAAGAAGAGTTGTGGTGGTGAGACCTTAAGTGACCTTAAAACACTCATTCGCAACAAGAGTGAATAAAAGGGGATAACCCAAGAGCAGCTGAGGAAATTTGTTATTTTCTTTTTTTTTTTTCTCTCTCTCTCTCCTTTTTTTATTTTCCTTTTTTTTTTTTTCCTTTAAGTTAAGTTTTGGTGTGTAAGTTGAACTCTTCCCCCCCGCCCCTGAAGTTCCATACTGAGGGAAGGAGGATCACCTCACGGTGAAAGGTGACTCCGGTTTTACCGCCGTGTGATTTTTAGGTCACTGGCTGCAGTTAGGCTCTGTATGTGTATTTACTGTTTCTCTGGTTTCCTTAAATAATCTCTAATATTTATCTCTAGATGTTCCGATTCACTGGGGTCACGTAGTTGCGTGGGAACATGCCCGTCTGTCCGCGGCACGCTCCCTTCCACCAGTTGGGGTCAGAATTGTCAAGGACTTGGATAAAGTCTCCGCGATGGAAGCCCAGCTCTCCTTCCTCTTGGGGATCAAAATCAAACAGGGCCTGAACATATGTTGGTTGCTGAAAGGGGAAGGAGAAACAGAGAGACAATGAGAATCACCCACAGCACTCCAGACACCTGCTCCCGTGGGCAGGAGCTGTCTTACACCACAGATTAACAATAAACATTTGGGCTGTTCCCTTTCCCTGCAAGCCAGCTCCCAGCAGCTCCAACAAGGTGCTAAAACAACAGAGGACAGGCCATAGAACACCTCAGAGAAATGCCAAGTTTCTGTGAAAGAGCTGAAATAGAGCAGATGATTCTGATGCTTTTCTAGTATTTTTCACGCTTTGTGGCCTATTGTAAATCTGTGATTGTAATACAATAATATTGCTGTTTACTTGTCCTGTTTTTATACTTGACAGCAGAAATATTATTGATCTACACAAAGCTACCCTTAAAAACTGGATGCTGACATTATATTTTCCTTAACTCTTCTGTCACAGAACATTTTGCCTGGAAGCAAGTCTTCCTTTCTGATGGAAAAGCTAACAGTTCATTTAAAATACATTTGCAGTCTTAAAATCATGAGGGCAGGATGTCTCTTCATGCTTGTCCTTTTCAGCCAGCTGTTTTCTCACCCTCTGTTTATCCCTGACCTGGCAGTGCAGAGCCAAGCGTTAAATTCAGACAAACTGTGACAAAGTTGCCTGTGGCACCTGGACAGCTGCACAAACTCCACACCCCTTGTCTTCAGGCTAGAACCACAGTACTGTACAAGAAAGCAAAAGGATTTACCCAGAACTGATAAAACATGTAGTTACATGAAATATGACACTCTGATTGACCTGAGAAATGGAACAAAATAAGAAGTTGGATATACACAAGATGCTCTGCTGGCACTTCACGACAGTTTTTGGATTCTCTTCACACTGGCTAGATCCAAACCAGAGATGCTCCATATGCTGTAAACACCTCTTCAGGAAAGCCCAGAATCAGAGTCTCACTGAGGGCTGCACTTCTGGCTATGACCAGGTATAAATCAGAACAGAATCACAGAATTGTTTAGGTTGAAGACGACCTTCTAAAGATCACCAAGTCCAACCATTAATCCAGCACTTCCCTATCCTTTCTTACTGTGCCCTATAACAGGAGCAAATCCATTTTTAATTCACAGGAATCAGATGATCTTCCTGCAACAGAATCCATAAACATTACAACAAGTCAAACATTCAAGCAGCAACAATAATTTTGCCTCAACTCCAGGGAGACCAGGAATGCAGGTAGGCTTTGCACAAGAATGCAGCTTATTCTGTAAAATTCTGACTGCAGGATCTAAGGATACACTTCCACAGGTAAAAAAAAAATCAGTAAGCTTCCTTCTTACTCTAAAATGCAATCCCACTTCATACTGTGGTTGTAATAGCATGAACAGGGCACTCTACAGGGACTCTGCTCTTACCTGTGGCACCTGCTCAATGTCCCGGAGAAATATTTGCTGGTTCCTTGAGACAGATGTGGATCTGTGATAATCTACCAGCTCGTTCAAAGAATTGAACTTCACCACCCAAAGGAAATACTTGCCAGCCCCATCTCTAAGCACCTTGAAGTGCTGCACATCATTTCCAAACCTGTGTGGAAAGAATGAAGAACATAAACATTATTATCGCATTATTAACCACAGAGAACTCTTTTTGGGATCATCAGCACAAAGATTGGAACAAAAAGGTCTTCAGTGTACAGTGAAAACTGTCAATGACATTGATAACATAGATGCAGTACCACAGCTGGCATCACAAGTAGTTCTTGATATATGCTACATATGCTGTCACCTGTGTTGCTGAAGGTGGTGCAGAATCCCAAGGACAAATTCTGGGGACTTTGCAAGGTCATAGTAAATAGCTGCACCCTGGTGCTTTCCACTTTACATCCCCAAACACAATCAAACTGCCAGTCAAACAGCACAAACACTTTGGTTTAGCTCTTCACACACAGCAGTTTCACAGCTGACTTGAGCCACTCTCAGTCTGTGCTACTCTTGCCATGGTCCTCTGGCTCTCACAGCCCCAGTCCCTCCCTCCCACAGCACCACTGGGTATGTGCAACAATGCAATGCATAAGCATCAGTCCCATTACAGGCAAATTCCTGGGAAAACACTGCCACAGGGAGGGTAGGATTGCCTCTTTTGGCAACCACCATGGACTTGTGCAAAGGACTCTCTTATGAAACAAAGACTTCTCTGGTCTTAAAAAAAAGCCCAAAACAAAATGTAACAGAAAAAAAATCCCCTCAAACCCCAAAATGTTCAATGATGATGCTGCACACATAAAGCAGCCACTTCAATTCCATGTTAACAATTTTTTCAGACAAATGATGGCATTCAATTGAAGCTACATTTGCAATGGTTTTACTCTGCATAAAGAGGAACTCTGGAGAGGTCCACTGGGATTTTCCAGATTAACAGCACATTGCTATTTTTACTTCAGCCTAAAACACTGAGAATGGAAAACAGCTGATCCCCCTTGGCATGCATGGCGCCTATACATCATTGAGGAAAGCAGACACTGCCTTGAAAAAACTCTGGGGTGCTGCCTCTGCTCTGCCTTCCTCAACCTCTGAGCTTCTCACCATTTCAAATCCTACAGATTACTGTTTAGGAAAAGGACTTTCCTAAACTATACACACAGGAAAACCCACCCAAGACATTACCACCAGATGGCAACACCAGGCTGAACAGGCAGGCTCAGCTATGCCATTGTAACTTCCTGTTTCTTAAAGGAATGCACTTTCTGCAATTGAAGCTTCCATTCATATCTAATATTCCAACCCAGATGACTCTATCCAAGACAGAAATATAAACATCTCTAAAATCAGTGGCTTTAATCAGTTTGCTGGCATGACTCAGTGCTGCTGTACAGAAGGACAAAAATTTGGTTACAAACCAAAGATGACCAGAAAAAAAGAAACAAGTCTTGTTGAGACAGATCACTGACAGCCACAGAAAACAGAGCCAGCTGGAAATGTGCATGAATAATAAAAAATGTTGTAAGGATTCTAAAGAAAATCTTGTTTATTTATGGTAGAAAAGGGGAAGATTACAGAAAATAATTAAAAAACAAAAAAGCCAAAATCAACTGAGGACAGATTCATTCCCACCCCCATCCTACATTAAATTACTTCACATACCTTTTCAAGTTTCTAAAACCTGTATTTGAGTGACTTCAGATCAGAGAATCACAGAATTGCTTGTGTTGGGAATCACCTAAGGATCACCTCCTCATTCCAATTCTCTTCCTATGGATAGGGATACCTTCCAATAGACCAGGTTGCTCCAAGCCCTGTCCAATCTGGCATTTAATATTTCCAGGGATAGGGCAGGCACAGCTGCTTTGGGCAACCTGTGCCAGGACCTCCCCACCATCATAGAGAAGAATTTCTTCCTAACCCTTGTGGAATATACTTGTAAGAGTTCAAAAGGACCTCCATGTTTCACAGCATCATGTCCCACTGCTAGTCAGTGGGAATATCACCGAAGCATGTGCTAAGTAGAGAAAAACATACTTGCAAATGTACTGCACAGAAAGACAAAGTAATAACTTGCACTGCAGAGGAGGAATGAAGGAGGATGGGAGGTTGTCCACAATGGGTGCTTTGTGGCTGTAAGATGGAGGAGTGGGATCCACAGAGAAGCCACCAGACAGTGCCTGGGCCTGTGTGAGCCACGTGCCACCAGGTCAGTCCTGTGGGCTCACTGCAAACCAAAGCAAAAATGTTTGCTCTATTAGAGAGGGAAAAAATATCACTAGAAGAACAGGAATGCTATAGGGCATCTGTGAGATTATTCCTGCTCCTCAGCATTGACAAGCACCTGCCCTTGACTCAGCAGTCCAAAGGAGCAGCCGATGGCTGATTAACACACAATTGCTCCTGGGCATGACTTACTTGACTGAGAGGGAGAAGTCCCCGGGAGCACTCTCACTCTCTCTGATGAGGAAGGCACCATCGTGTCTCTGTTTGCCCAACATTTCTTCAGCCTTCGCTCGGGGAATCTTTCCAAAAAACCACCTGTGTGGGGAGGAAAAGAAAACAATAGGAAAAGTTGCAAATTTTAATCCATTCATGGAAGAGCCCGAAACAACACTCTGGAAACAAGATCTCATCTATGCACTGCCCCATCCTGCACTTGTGTAAAGTGCATTTTGTATCTAAATCAATTTCTTGTCTCTTTCAGATCAGGTGGTAAGACACATCTACTTCACTAGAGAGAATCAATATCTTCATCCAGCAGCTGTTTGCTCCTGCAGCCCAGAGTACAGTCTGTGAGCCGTACCTGAGTCCAATGGTCCAAGACAAGTATCATCTGTCAGAAAGACGAGGCAGGTGCCAGGACTGCAGTTACACACAGACCCAGTGAGAAAAGCTCCCTCAAGGTCTCTCTGCTCCACTGCAGAGGAGTGCTGAGCTAGGCATGGACTCCGTTCCAGAAAAGATGCTGATGACACTTGTTTCAGGAGCCTCTTTTCTTGCTCTCTCCCACAGACAGGACAATCCAGCAGCTTTCATAGGAGGAGTCACATGAAGTAGCTGCCTCATGCAAACCACATCCAAAATTCCCACCAGCCACAAGCTGACCAAGATATCAAGGCTGAACCTACCTCAGGCCACTGTATCATCAGCACTGACCAACAGCCTGGTCATGGGACCCTTGCCCCCATTTACATTTGCACTTCCAGACTAATCCAAGATTAAAGGCAAAGAAGGGATGACTGGTAGGTCACATGGCATGAGAAAAGCAGAAGCATCGTCACAACAAAAAAGCAGAGCTTTCAGTTCTGAGGAACAGATCACACTGGACAGCAGCACTTACCACACCCACACCCACAAAGATGACTGACCTTCGAGGAGAGCATTTCATAACAAGAGCTCCACTCACACAGCCCACTGCCTGCAGTGAAGGCTTTGCTGCAGCAACAAGGCAGGAGTTGCAGAATCCTTCCTGAAACAGTCATTCTTAAGAGAAGCTGGAGATCTTGTGACGTCAAAAAGTCACCAGATCTCTCTCTCTAAGAGGACACTACCTCTAGAGCTGAAGGAGGACTGATTACTTGGTTACCAAACACACTTTACTTGGTTGAAACTCTTGTTGTGTACTTTTTATCCCCTGGGATGACAATGAAAAGCTTCCTCCCTCAACCATCCTATTTCCAGTGATCAAAAATTTCATGGCATTTTGTACATTCTGGGTGATTTAGCACCTGTGCTGCTTCTTGGTACCTGAGGTGAGGTGGTGTCAGACTACCTGCCCCTCACTGCACTCTGCTGCCCACAAAAATCAACTAAGAGAAACTATTAAGTGAAACTCCTTCAGAATTCAAAGGTAGTATTTAATTTCCTGGGCTTTTGGCACTACTGTCAGAAAGACAAGGAAGTCTTGAATTTTCTCTCTGCCAAATGCTGCTTAAAGCAAGCTTTATATTATGATTTTAGATATTTCACCATACTTATTGTTTATGAAGTGCCTTAATTCTGTTTAGTTCTCAAATAATTCTCAGTTACTCATGCAACAAAGTCTCATCTTAAATACAAACAAAAAACAACTTTACCTTTCTCTGTAAACTAAGAAGGAAAGCCTGAAAGAGCTTAAAAGAAGCCTTTCCGAAGCCTCAACAGTTTACCTATTTTCCCCCTAAGTTTTACTGAATCACTACAAAGTAGAAATGTACTATTCTTTTAAAAGAAATAACACTTCCAAAGTGACAGTGCCAAACTACTCAAGTTTTCTGTTTTGAGCTTCCTGGCAGTTTTATAGCTTTACTGCCACATTAGCCAGAGTAAAAGAACTTGAATTAAAGGAAAAGAAAACCCCAAAGATGAAACAATGTTACTTTGCAGGACTGCCGTCTCCTTAAGAACACAGGTGAAAAAAGCAGCAGAAGTGGTGTGCACATACATATTTTTGCTACAGAATGTCTGAAAAAATTAACAGACATCGCAGCATGTCAAAAACCACTTATGGAGAATTAGACAAAGTGACAACTACATTCCCTCAAGTTTTCTTCTGAACGGCAAAGCCTGATAAATCTTGACTCCAACGAGCTCTGTAATGCAGGTAAAACTCATCCTGTCAGCAGTGCAGAACCAAATGCAGGCATTCCTGCTGATGCTGCACAGACAGAGTGAGCTGCACTGATTGTACAGCAGAGGTTCTCATCGCTTCCAGCCTCCCCTCAATCGGCACTTTGGCAATTCCTTCGGCTTCACTTCACACAATCATTTCACTTGGCCAAGTTCCTCCACAGAAATTACAATACTGCAAAGTGAGATTTCAGCAATAACCCCAGGAGAAGCTGAGAACAAACACAAAGACCTGAAATACCCTGGATCAGATCCATGGTGTGTTTCATAAACAGCAAAATCTTGTCCTGCCCCCTTCAAGAGCAAGGTGTTGCTGTACCTCCACAGTAACCTCCCTGCCCAGAGCTTCCTGTAGGTCTTCTCTGTCCTGTCTAGTTCTGTCCAGTCTTTGCTCTGTTAATTGGGGTGGCAATTCAGATTAACCCTTCAGGTTAATCCCCAGGTGAGTCTGGTCACTGCGAGGTGCTACATTTTCCTTTCAGCTTCATTTGCTGGTAGTTATAAAGCGATCTATAAGATTTGCAAAATACAAGTAAGGAGAAACACTGCATTTAATACCAGCTGCGCAGTTGGAAGATTTAAGTCTTGGATCCCAGGACAGGATTTAAAGCCATATTCAGCTGCTTTCTTTCCAAAACCTCTTGAAAACAATTTGATGATAGTCTGAGTAAAGGAACACTCTTTTTCTCACTGCTCAGCTGCCTGCAGTTTGCTTTTTGTATGACCTGTATGACTAGAGAGCTCTGCACTACAGCTAAGCCAACATTATGCTATAAAAACTTTTGCATAATTTCCCAGGGTTGTTAAAATGCAGTAGTTAAGACTCCCAGCATTGCTGACACATGGCACTGCCTCCATCCAGATGCCATCAGCGGTTTAAAACATTTTCAGATAAGATCAAATCAACTATACTTAAAAACCAATACCAAATTCACCCACTTGCAGGCTCAAATGTTCTTCATTCCCTTTTGATATAAAATGTGAAAAACTGACAGCTCTGTTCCTCTAAAACAAAATACCATGGAGGATCACAGAATAAACTGATCATCATAGGAGACATCACTGCAGGATAACTCAAATGCCTGGAAAATTGTAATGAGAAAGTACAAGCACCAAATCAATGTGAGAGAAATTGCAATGTGGATTTGTGATCCCCAGTGGACTGGTACAGTCAAGGTAAACCAGGCATGTTACTACAGAAAACAAGGCTTTAAACAATTTCAGAATTTTCTCTGTGTCCTTGCTTCACTTCCCACTTGGCTGCCCTTAAGTATGACACCTCTTCTTCCTTCTTGGGGCCAAGCCCTCAGAAGCTTCCTTCTGCTATTTCAAAAAGGCCCTTAGAAAAATAATTCTTGATTGCATTTAACTGCAATATCTTCATTATATAATGACAGTCACCACTTACATAAATCATCAGTTTTTGTGAGCAAATGAAATGCTACAGCTCCTTGTAAAACCCGTGATTACACGTTTTGCTTCTCCCTCATAAACCTTCCTTTGAATCTGTTACCCAGAGCTTGCTGTTTTTGTTCAGATGTTGCAGGATCTCAAAGGTAGGCAGAACCAAAGTTTAGCAAAAGACAGCAGAAACACATGAACTGACACAAAGAAAATACCCAGTCATGAAATACTACAGTTTTCATATGCTGGGTTCATTACACCTAGTGGGAAAGGTTCAAAGTAGTTACTCAGCTCTCTGGAGCAGCAGTTCAAGCCAACAATGCTTGTGTAACAGCACTTTGAGGTCAGCCTGTTTTGTGAGGAAGGTGTTGAACCAGATGACTATTACAGGTCCTGTCCAACCTTAACAACTATGATTTTATGCTCAGGGTGTGACAGACATACTACAAGTTCAGCTCCAAATACCCTTCATCTTTTGCAGAGCAAAATGCCATGATTTTTACTCTTAGCTGCTCAGTACATAAAATTGAGAATCATCACAAGATCACAGACACTTTTCCTGGGGCAGTGCTAGTGACAACAGTTTACTAAAGGGTTTTCTGCTCTTTTATGGCTGCTAACTCCAAGGTTGCTATGTTTGACCCTAAGAAACACCAGAGTAAGTACCAGAAAGGCCTCCCAAAACACCCTGCTATGCTGCTACTGTGAAAAGAGCTAAAGAAAACACTACAGAGATACACAACTCACAAGCCATCCTTTATCTGTCCACACATTGAGTGGAACTGGTAAACTGGTAAAATTTTAGCAGAAAATCATCCTTCTGTTTGTGAGCATGCCAAGAGTAAGAGCAAGGGAGCCTGTCCCAAAAGCTCTACTTACGGATGGGGTTTCATTTCTATGTAGTTCTTGGGAATGAAGCCATCTTTTCCATTGAGTTCTGCCTTGTACCAATTCTGATCGCATTCTTCATTCAAAACCTGAAGGAAGAAAGCAAATAAAAATTAAGCTTGAGATACATTCAAGATACAAAGAACACTGATGGAGGTACCAGGTTATTCTTCCCATTTGTGTTGAGCAGTTTTTATATTAATAAAGTTAAACACATTCAAACAACAAATGTAGATCAACAAAGTTCCTTATTTTTATTTTTTAAGGGGATACTTTTCTTGCTGTAATTTCAAACATGAATGAAAGATCAGGAGTCACAAGAGAGGAGCCACATGAAAAGGTAGTTTTAAAAAGCACAAATTGATATTTCAAAGCATACTTGCTCTAAAAACTTCAATGCTTTATTTTTCATTGACTTTCTGTCAAATGGTGTGGTGCAATAGGCAAGCCTGGTGCATTGACTGAAAGAGGTCCCTCCAGTATTGTATTATGTTCTGTAAGTAAAGCCATGCTATTGTTTGAAACTACCTATCCTCAAGATGATTTTGTGTTGGTAGTAAACACCTCAGAGAACCTGCCCCCTCCCTTTCCCTTTAAGATTAAACATCACAACACCACTTTTCCTCAAGCACTTTCATTTCTTCTCAGCTTTCTCAGGAGGATCCAACAAAAAGCTAGATCTGAGGTAAAAAAATAAAAAAGCCTCAAGTCACAAAAGTATCATATGATTAGCCTGAACGCAGGAAGATGAGGAAATGCAAAGAAAAGGAACATGAATGCAGATCCAGAGATCACATACTACACACACATAGTTATGGTGAAGATATCCACCAAAGCCCCAAACTAACTCTTTTGCTATATAATTATGTTTCTTTATTTCAAGGGTGGTGAGAGGAAATTAAAGAAAAAAAAGGAAAGAGAAAGTAAAAGCAGACAAGAATTTGCAAGTGCATGTCTTATGCAGAAAATTATACTCTAAAGATCGGTGCTTGCTGCCTTTCAAAAATATGACACACCAACACCCTAAATCTGCCTCACTGCTGACTGCTATGTATGACAGAAAAAACTTCAGAACCTACTGAAATGAAATGTGGCAAAGAAAAGAGAGCAAAATGTGACCCTCCTCAGTGAATTACAGTGAATAATAGTTACCTAGATGTTCCTTAACTCCCAAGGGAAGAGGCTGATGGGGATGTACCTTCCCCAGGTGCCAGCACTTCCACTGGGGAACTAGCACAGCAGCAGGGTGACATCTACAGAACTTAGGTGAGCAAAGATATCCATCCTTAGGCCCATTTCAGGATATTTTCAGCTGAAGAGGCTTTAACACTTAAAAGATCCCAAGTACTAACTTACACATAGATTAAACATTCAAGCTGTCTTTTGTGCAGTTACTACTTTGGGCTTCCATGCATTTATTTACAAGCACTGCTGCAGCATGCACAGCAGAGCTCATTTAGCTGGGGTAATCTGAGCACAGGTCATGAGCAGTTCAAGCGTGGCACTGTTACAGGCTCTGAGGTAAGAGCTCACACGTGGAGAGCTGCCCTGGATCAGCTGATGTCTGCTGGACTGCCTTGGAGCTGTGGGACAGCACCTGGGCAGGGACTGATTCCTCCTCAACACAAAATACAGTGAGAGACACCAGCAGCAGCTCTGGGATATTGAACAGGGATGACAGAGATCAAAAACAGGAGTGTAAAAAAAGTGAATCGTGCAGAGACCAGGGAAGGCATGAAGCCCAGATCTGTAACTCAGTCATGTAAAGATTTCAGCACACAGCTTCCAAGAATCAGTAATTTGGGGCTGTTCTGTAATTTAAGCGGCCCTCACTGGAGTCCTGCACAACAGAACACAACTCAAACATAATATATCTTAATATGATTCCAATCTTGCAGAATGGTGTGCATTCCTTTATCAGAGATATCCCCCAGGAGCTTTGGTAAGCTCATGTGCTAGTGACTTGTTTCATCACCATCAGAGAGCAGTTAAGGGATCTGGCAGTCTGTTCTTTTCCCAAAAAGAATGGGTAAAATTGTAGTTTCACCTGAAAGACACTGCCACAGTTTTGGGGGTTTGGCATTAGGTATTAAAAAATTATAAGAAATTCTAATGTCTAAATGTAAATTATTTTAATGAGTGTTATCTTGCTCTAAAGATATGCTAATAGATTTGGAGAAGCCAAATCACATCGGGCTTTGGGTACTCATTAATGCCTGGCCTGAAGCCAAATGCCAGCAGGGAGCAGTGCTGAAGGATGCATTAAAGCTTTGTGACCAGAGTAAAAAATAGCTGATTAAAGGCAGGGCAACCTAACTGCCTACATATCTGCATGTCCAACATGTTCAGGGGACTTCTGCTGTAGTGATGAGCCCTTCATAGCAACCCCTCAGCGGCTTTGTTCGCTCCCAAGACCTTTTCCTACCTCCCAGCCAGGCTGACGTTATCTTCGCAGCCCGTTGTCCTTTCTAGGATCATTTTAACGAGCTGTCACAGCTCCATTCACACCCTGGCAGGCAGCCAAGGATCCATGCCCTGTGTTATGGATCGGAGAGCTCATACACACACACACTCACCCTGTAAACACCGCTTTCTGGGTTCCCTTTCTGGCTCTTCCAGAGAGAACAGAACACACTGTTTTCTTTCCAAAGCTCCATGTTCCTGTATCATTTCAGCAGGAGTCATCTCCACAACACAGATCTACAAAACCATTTCTTCTGACAGTGTCAGACACCCCTGGAGCTGCTCCCAATGCTTAGCCAAGCAAAACTGACTTGTAGTGAAGTACATTAAACTTTGCAGTCACAACCACAAGGCTGGAATTCTGGTAGTTCCTATGAAGTTATGGAACTATTATTATAAAAACTGCAGAATAGTCCTGTAAAATTTCAGCTTTCAAAAAAAGAAAATTATGCCACTAACATCCATTAGTGAAATGTAACTAAAGTAAGTCAGGAACACACGTAGGAATCTTGTGCATTGATGCATCTGCCTTTGATGTTTACATCTGACACTGCTTTCTTATTTTAAATCATAAATCCATTGAAATGAAAGAACTGACTTTAAGCAATTAAACCATTTTACTGCAAAATGTTTCAGGAAAAGAACTCTGTAAATCTACCTATTCTATACCTCCAAGCGACTTCCAGATAACAAATCATATTAAAATTTATCATCTGGATATTAAAACACAGTGCTATGTCTCTAAGAAAAATATTAATTCTTAACTGAACTACAGTAAAATTTCCCTGAACTTACCAAAGCTACAAAATTTAATCTAAGTACCACATGCGTAATTGGATTTTGCTTTGAATAATTCGCCAAGTACAAAATGAAAACACAGATAAATTAATAACAAAATGAAACTTTAAAGATTCACTGCTCCAAACTGGACATCCTTCAAGGTCTGCAAAAAATCTGAAACACTTTTTTTATCTCAATTGTTTAAAACTGCTGCTCTCTGTGTAGGTCAAAACCTAAAGAGTTCCTCTGCTTCCAATCCCATGGCTGCTATACATTCAGTCAGGTTTATGACAGAGTTTCACACTGGGGCATCTGTGCCTGTAAGGAGGAAGGATATTTTTATCCCCTCCATTTGAAGCCATGCTGTCATGTGATGTCCTCAGCCCGCAGTCAGCCCTGTTTTACAGTAACAGTGGCTCAACTGCGCCCAGCAGTTTCCCAGTTTGATAACAGCTCTTATCAACAAAAGCCCATCTGTTCCCATGGAAATGGAGAAGAGGCACCGCAGAACTTGTGTGGTGAGACAGTTCCCAAGTTTCAGCTAGAACAGTTCACACACAGCAACCATCCCCAGCCATGTTCAATTCCATACCTAATGAGTATTTCCAAGCACACCCTTGGGAACTGTACACCAGTCTCAACCCTCTCAAAACCAAACTGCTTTCAGGAACACACAGGCACTAAACTGGAAGATAAGCAGATCTGGCTCAGCTCTCAAGCTGACACCCATATGCAAACATGAAACTAAACATAATGCCTCAAATGTTATGTGGTGTGAATTTAGCTAAATTAATCAGCATGTTTCCGTTTTGGAGAGACAAACCCCAAAAAATGTATTCAGAGAGGCCTCTGAGTTTTGGCTGAAGCTCCTCTTTCCCCTGAACTCCAAGGTTTTGGGACTCCTGCTGCAATAAATAAAAAGGAAAACGTAACACAACTGCTGCAGTAGAGCTATTGCCAATGTAGTTTTTATCCTCCACAAAGTCACAATGACAATGCCACAAAGAAAACAATGCAGTATATTAAAAATATTCCCAAAGTGTGAAGAATCCAAGGAAAGCACTCATGACACTCAAACTAGGGCAGGAATTAAAATTTATTAAGTGAACAAATGTTTCAAATGGAGCAACTCTGCAACTGAATTTCTAAGCCTGGAAATTACTTGTCCCAGGATGGACAAGGCCCTTGGGCGCAGAGTTCTCACCCTCAGAGAGGGTATTAAAGAAGAGGTGCTTTAACACTGCTTTTTATTTCAGGGAAAAATAGCTCCTTTTCTGCTCTGATAGTTACAAACTAGATATAAACCAGCAAGTAAAAACTGCTTCAAGGAAAACTGTCTGGATTCAACAAAACAAGTTCACTACAGCTGAATGTAAAACATTTTTGTTCTCTGCAAATTTACTGCAAACGGCACCACAGGATATTCAAATTCATCTCTTCAAGGTTTTGCAAAGACAACCCAATACATGGCCTGGTCACCTGCAGCTCCTGTTTCATCTTTGTGTTGAGCAAATGAATGCTCCTGCCTCTGGCTGTGTGTCACCAAGGTGGCAGTGAGGCAGGAATGGTGTATTAAGGAAACCTGGGGAAATGCACCCATCAAAATGACACTGTGACTCAGACCAGGCCAAATTAAGTTTTTGTTTTCTTGATTTACTCATCACACACTCTACAGTTAATTTTAACCAAAAACTTCCAATACAAAAGGATACACTGGACAATTAGGGCAACTCAAGAACACTGCTGAAATATTTTAGGCTTTTTCTTAAATACAATTTATCATGATAACACATAGGAAATGCAAAATATCCACATTTTTCAGAACAAAGCCTACAGTACCACGTTTGGACATCCTTCAAGACTGTGCATACTTGTTCTCTAGGTAGATATAAAAAGCTGTGGAAATGCTTAACAACCACTGAGCAAAAAAATTACCAAAAACAGCCTGAGAAAGATTATTCCTTAAACTGCACTCAACTATTTAGGTATTATAATATAATACTTAGTAATGGATGTAGATTGCACTATAATGCAGTAATGTGTTATAGATACAGGTTTTCATTCTCACTCTCCCCAATTCACATTATCACTACAGAAACATTTCTTCCCACAGCTTTTTAAAGGCACAAGAAGAGCACAAAACACAAACTCAACAGAAAGTAATTCAGAAAGTCTCCCCACCACAATGAAGTCCGGGGGTCTTTCTTCCCCACACCTCAGTGGTGCTTTTGTCAGAAGCCTTATCTTAAGTGACGCTGCTGCTTCAACACACACAGACTTTGCACATGGACACCACCCATGGCCTTTTACCACAACAGCCAAGCAGCTGGAAGCAGGAGTCCAGAAGAGGAAATTTTGAGGCTTTTCAAAGCAGAAGGCTTTGAAAGGTGTCTGGGTTACCAACTGCTGTCTTTAGTTTCTTTGCGAAGAAATTATGTCTGAGTTACCATTCATCTTGAAGGAACCTGGAAACTCCCCCAAAGTAAAACACATGATAAAGTTGAGACAACAAACCAACAATAAAGTCACAGGACAAGGCCACTCTAGGGTCTAAGCTTCTCTTTCCAAACCCTAAATAATATTGCCCTCCATATCTACTGCACAAAACTACTCACCACTGGAGGTTTGTGCAATATAAACATTTACACATATATTCAGAATTACCCAAAACTTCTGAAAGGGTTGATGGGGAGAAGTAGTTGGGTAAGATTACAGGAAATTATGTTATTTTTGACTGCATGAGATAAAGACAAGTTGTCACTACAATTCCATGTAATATTTCACCATGCAAAACCCAAATCCATAGGAAAACTGACTAAAGTCATCAAGAAATCCACAGTGGCACTGGCTGGCAAGCGCAGTAAAATCTGTTTTAAAAAAAAACTCCAAAGAGAGGGCTGGAGCAAAGAATTAACATTCAACCTTTTACAAAACCTCCTTTTATATCTTTTTGTAGGTAACACAAGAATACCTGAGTCCACTTTATGTTAGCTGAGGCACAGTCTAGTCTAGCCACAAGGACAGAACTCAGCACAAACTAACTCACCCTGCCTCCCAGGCCTTGCCAATCTGGTACTACCATGTCCCCTCTGGCAAAAGTCTTCAATTGTGAAGAGTTATTTATTAAGGATAATAGGAAAAAATGAAGTAAAAAACCCAATCTAGACAACAATTCTCTTTCCCTATGGCTCACCTTTTTTGGTTCATGTGACACAAAGATGGGAGGGAAAACCCCAGTATTTTAAAGTATACTGAAGGGAGTTCCAAAATGGAGATTCTGGAAGGAACCAATGAAGTTCAAGAAACTTTTCCACAGGTCTTGCATTCCTCCTGTGTAGGAAGCTTCCACTAGCACATACACATGGAGGTAAAATGATAACAAATGTGCCAGTTCTGCCTCTGCTGTTGTGGATAGAGAGATTTCAGCCCCAGTGACTACAGAATTCCTTTCAAATTAGTCCTCCCACTACTACCACCTGTATAATAAAGGTTAAGCTGTAGATACCACAAATAGTCTATTTTCAAAAAGGTTGATGGAAAATCTCCCTAACAGAAAGCATGGCAACATGAAGCAAAAAATCAGTATTAGTGATTTTAGAGCTCAAACAAAAATAGCTTTACAGAGCTTGAAGTAGCTACAGCTCACATTCTAATTAGGCTTTCCAAATCTCAAAGGCCCCCAAGTGTTTCCGAAACAGCAGGGACTCTCAGAAGTGAGATTCATTTTATGTTCAGCAACTTTATGGTACTTAAGTGAACACTAATTCTGACAAACTTCATAATGTGAGGACTACTTCAACATTTGATGTTGCAAGGAATGCACGGTCTCATTCCAGTGCCTGATCAAAATGGAGTGCAAAGCAGTAAAAAGCCTGTTAGCACAGCCTAAACTCCACAGTTTGGCCCAAATAATGGAGAGCAGAATGCTTAGGGATTCACAAGAGCAGTTTCTTAAAAAGAGGAAGGGGAGTGTTGTTTTTCCCCAACAGACCAAGGGTTAGTTTACAGTGACTAAAGACCAGGACCAGCCACCTTTTGTAACGAGCTGTAGTGCTCAGGATGTTATCACGGAAACAGAAGACAAAACATCCTTCCTTAATCTCAAACCCCATCCAGACCAAATTTGGAAGCCCTGAAGAGCACAGCATTTGGCTGGTTTTCTGTTGTGCAGTGTGGATTAATTCACTCAGGTACTACTAGGGATGGGCATTTGCTTGTGAATGAGTTATTCACTGAGGTTTTATTTAGCATTGCTTAATTTAGGATTAAATAGGGTCCCAGCAAAACCACCATTGGTGAAGCACAAACTGAAGAACAGGTCATGTGCTGAAGCCTAGAGAACTCTATGCCATCCTCCCTCTTTTTTCCTGAGGAAAGAAAACAGCCTTGAATTCCGAGTACAAACCTGCTTTATCTGGGAAAGGTTCAAAATCCAAAACCAGACCCCAAAACAACTCAAGTGCATATATGCACACGTCTACATAAAGAACAGAGCACACATTGCATCAAGCACTAAAGAAATCCTCAATTTTCATATTGAAAAATTTTGAAAGAGGTCTTTTTACCTACTGGTCAGGGTAAGGTCTACTGGTTTCTATTCCTATATCTGCTGCTATAAATTCCAGGCCATCTTACAAAGGCTGTTTCAAGCTGCAACTTCAAGTTTAGCAACATGGACACCAAGCATAAAACACGTCTGTTTTCATGTGCTCTAGACTATTTATCCAAGTACAACCAACTACAACCTTTCAGTCCTTTAATGAAATTATGAGATTTTTGTAAAAGCTCTTGGCATAAGCTCTGAGGCATGAAGGTTGAAAGTCACTAGCAAAAAATAATAAAAAATAGCTATTATACATTCTAATGAGAGTGTTTCAGAATTGTTTTTGAGCTTAACAGAGAAACAGCAGAAATAACAGCAGTGGGTTTGTGGCAGTTTGCAAAGCATATAAAAATTATACATTTCTCACTTTCTGCACTTCTCTCTTTGTGCTGCCTCTCTTGTAAGCCAGGACTCAATAGTGTGTCTCAAACTAAAACTGAAAAAGGTAACGAAGAAAAAGCAATCATAGCATGTGCTTGTTCTTTTAGAGCTTTACAACACAAATGAAGCTGGTCACTACAGTAAAACTGAAAACACCCCGAGGAAATACACATGCCTGGCAGCCCAAAAATCAGACATTCACAGCTTGCAAAATCCATTCCTAAACTGCTTTGGTGTAACAATTTTACTTGTATACCAAGCAGTTCCTACTTCTATTTGCATGTGTCCTACTTGTCCTGCTATCTCCCACTAAAATGCACTGCTGGAGAATGTATTTCTCACCATCTCAGGAGAAAGCAGATACACCTGTCACAGAGACAGGGACAATGCCTGTGATTATACAGCAGAAGGCAGAGCTGCTGGCTGGCTGTTCAACATGTTGCCTTTGAACACACCACAGTCAAGGACCAAAACATTCACTAGAGGACAAGAGAAGGTTTGCATGAAGCACGGGATAGAGCACCACTAACAACCAGCCCCTGATCACCTCATGCCTGGTACCCCAAATCTCTACAGATAAAAAATTCTCACAATTTCTCTGTCAAGAATGACAGAGGAAAAAATGCTGAAATTAGAACAATTGTCCTTTCTGTTCTAAATGGACATCACACTACAGCGCTCCCCAGCTACAGCCTTACATGCACTGAGTGGAAGAACTGTTTTGCATGGTGGGCAGGTATTACAGCCCTGTCTGTACAACTAAGTATGAAGTGACATCACTTCAATTTCAACCAATTTTCCACTGTAATGTTTGGGGTATTTTCAGAGGTACTGACAAGTGAGTTACTCCCTGTCCTGAACTGGTGCAGTGATTATTTCTGCCTACAACTCTGACAGTTTATTGATCCTTGTTGAACATCTTCCCCTTTTTCACACTTCTTCAAACCATCATCACAGAAGGTGTCACCTAAATGAGATCACTCTGCTTGTAAAAACAGATTGACAATGACAGTGGACACAGGCACCTGCTGTGACTCTTGGGAGTTGCACTGTGCAGGATCAGGAGCTGGACTCCATGATCCTTGTGGGTCCCTCCCAACTCAGGATATTCTGTGATTCTATGACAACCAGGACTGATAACACAGAATGCACTGGTAAGTCTGAGTGACTAACAACATTATGTACTTAGAAAACTTGAAAAAAGTTAAAAGAAAAAACATGTATGTCTTGCACTGATCATCAGACAATCTGGTGAGGAGCAAGTCACATACCAATGCTTCCTGCTACAAGGCAAAAACGAAGGAGAAAAATGTAAAGGTGTCCAAAACCCAAGTATGTTTATGTGGGAATTACAATTACAAACATTATCTGCTGCATTTTAAAAGACAGCAAGGAAAGGTACAACTCCATAAAGGCCTTGAAAAAAGCAACTTATGTGAGTTCAAAGTACCAACTTTCAGTTTTTGTGTCTAAAGGAAGCAAATTAACTTGAGCTGCAGATGCTGTTTTTTCCAGTGAAAAGGCTATTGCAAACACACAAGCAAATGGTCCAACATGTTTCCAAAGGTCAAACCAGGCAGATTTCTGCTATTAAAGACAGTAATATAAATAAGAGAGGGGAGGTCAAAAAGGCTTTCAGCACAACTGGCATACAAGACAAATAACCTTTAAATTTTTTTTCCTCTATATGCATGGTTTTGTTTAAACTGTTTTATTACAGTACTCAATACACATTCATTTTACACTGCAGATATATTAACAGAGCAATAAAAACAACTTTGCTTCATCTGGTTTTAATATTTAAAAGCTTTAGGATTCTACTAGCTATATTCTTACTCAATATTGATTACTTAATATATTATAGTATTGTAAATTTTACAGAATGTTAAACAGTCTTACTCAGCTCTTTGTCAGAAAAATACCAGGAATTATATCAGACAATTAATTATCTACAGGACAAAGTTTCCTAAGTTAATTACACCCAACAGGACATATTGAAAAATGTATTTGAAAAAACTGTGCAACACTGTAGTTACTCTGACAGTACTGAACTTTCGTGCATCTCTTATTGATGTGTGTTACAACTCTTAACATCTGTGTGTTACTTTTGAACTTTTGTGCATCTCTTATTGAAGGTCCTCAAAATCCACAGTTAAGTCATGCCTTGAAAGGCACAAAAACTTATTCTACTAAACACAGAGCTATAAGCTGGGATCTAGCTGATTTAAGCCTTTATTCAGGAATAAGGATAACAGCAGGCATCTCTCAATGCAGTCAGCAATCAAACTGTTAACACTGATACTGCACACATCTTGACCTTGGAATTAACAAGCTATACTTGGGAATTCCTACTTCTGGAGCAGGAATAACCTCTCTGTAGCAACTGAACAATCAGAACTTGACAATCAGTATTTACTAATTTCTTTCCCACCTAAAACCCACATGTACTTTTCTGCCTGTCCCCAGGGCATACTCTGCAATTTGCATTTGAAAGTAGAGAAGAAGGGAAAGCCCATGTTCCACTACCCTGAGACAGCTGCCCCAAACATCACCATCACTCAGGTCAGGCCCCAGCTGCAAAGGCCCATCACTGGCCAATGAAGTTCAAGTTGCCATTTCCTCTTAGCACCAAAAAGGTTTTACAGCCTCACTGATCTAAAAATAGTATTATCACCATCTATTTGAACTGCATTTTCCCCAATTTCAAAATACATCCTGCATTTCAAACCCCCATCCTACTGAGAACAGTGAAATAGAGGGTGTTGAAATCTCATTTTGAGATGAAAAATGAAAATTACTTTTATAAGGAGCACACACGATTTTCTGAGCAATTGCTGCAAAGCAACAGTGCCAAGAGATCCCAGGCAGGGTCTGAAAACTCCTCCACAAACTACTGTCAGTCTGTGCAAAGAAGTCTCTTGAAATACATACCTACAAAATACGTATGTTTCAATATATTTCAAGACAATAAATATAGAATTAAACTCATAAAAATACTCTTACCTATTGCTGTTGGGATGGGCAACAGCAGTTGCACCTGCATAATTTAGCTGTGGTCATAAAATTTCCCATGCTTATTGATGGAGAACAAAATTACATGAATGCTTCTGGGATGGAAGGACAAAGATTTTTATTAAGCAGACTTCACACACAAAATGGAAAGAGTAACTAGAGATAGTTAGACTAGAAAATAGTATTTAAAGTAATCTAGAAAGCCTCATTACTTTTCTACTGTGTTATGAAAAATCATCACCCAATCTCCAGGCTATATGAGGCGTTTAGATGCAAGGCTTACTGCAGCTGCCTTACACCAACAGACACCACAAATTAAAGACTTGCCTCATCAATCCAGGGCTTCAACAACTCTGTTTGCAAGAATTTTGTACAGGAGTCTTATGAATCTTGTTTACAGAGCCAACTCCTGCCTCAAAGGGACTGCAATCCTGCCAAGAGCCAAGTTCAGGGGAGAAAAGAAGAAAAGCTTTGTGTTTGCCACAGGAAGGGTTCACTGTGCTCATCTGAATTATCCTCTTCTTACAACAGAGGTGATATGATTCCCATCAAGTGTCAAAGTCAACGAATTCTCAACATCTTTATTTTTCCTTCCACCCTTGACAGCTCCTCACTGAAGTTATTACAGGGGGGAGTGTCACAGCAACAGCTCTTACCTCACCATCTATTCCCCCTTCCTCCTCCACTATCCCAAATGGAACAAGCTTGCTATCACTGAGCCAGCTCATGCAATTCTTTATTCTTTGCAATTTCCTACCTCTCATTTGAACAAACAAATACTTCACTGTTATCTAAAAATATATTAAAACATTGCCAACAACTCAGCACTTAAAGCAAAACAACCATCACCACCCAGTGTGAATGCACAATAGAAATAGCATTTTTCGTAAGGCAAATTTTTAGTGTTCTTGAGAACTGCAAGAAAAATAACTCAAGTTACAAAAAGAAAAGGCTGCTCTGCCATCATGACACCTGGCCAAATGCACAGCCCCAGGGCAGGAATGGAGACTGCCATCCATGTCAGCTTGGGGTGGCTGATCCAACTCGCATGGCAGTGGACCCAGCATAACTACCTTGAATCAAATACAATCTTACCTTAAAAAAAAGAAAAAAATTTAAAAAAGGAAACTCCCACCCAAGTCCAGAAAACCAAGCCAAAACAAAAAAAGCCACTGAATACAAAAAACCCCAAAACACAAAACCAAACCCAAACTCCACCAAACCCTTGTCCAGCCCACAGTGCAACTCTACAGATGTCTGCACTACCACAATACCAGTGACACTCAACACAGGGTGTTCTGTCTCTAAAGCTCAGACATGCCCTCAAGACACAACTCCACAAATGGAGTTTGTCACAGCGCTAAATTCAGCTTCTCCCTGTATTTTCTTCCCTCCAGCCATTCGTTCTCACCTCTTAATCTCCATCCCCATGCTGTGCTGGCCCAAGTGTTTGAGGAGTTAGTAAGACAGGAAGGAGTGAAAGAGAAAACAAACAAACATCATTTTCAAGGGCTGATTTTTTTCCAACTTGCTCAGTCCCAGTGAAGCTCGGTTACTTGGGTGAATTGTGTTTCCACAGAGCACAGGAATTACAACTAGAGGAGAAACTCAAGTGGTCCCTGTACTGCACAAAACAATAATGCCTTGATTAGTCAGACACTGCAAGCAGTTGGAGTTGCAGGCAGCAACTTCAGTGATGTTCCAGCATTGCAGCTTCTCTCAAAACCAGGTGTAACAATAAACACGACTGAACAGAAAGGCACCATTTAGATGATCTATAAAAATGACAGACCAAACACAGGAGAAGGAACTTGCTTCTTCCTATCCCAGCTTCAAAGCACTATCACATCTCTTCCCCTTTGTCCAAATGCAGTTTCAGAATGGGAACTGGCAAATACGCTCCATGTTCAAAAGTGACCAGTAGAATACTCAGGGCAATATCCAAATGCTTTTAAAAATTCCCTACACTATCTAATCTAGAACTCCATCAGTGTAGTACAATACAATCTCAATTATCCTGTGAATCTATTCAAACAGGAGTTACAATGAAATACCAATTGCTTAAAGCCAGAGAATCACATTTGCTTTTTAACTTCCACCACCAGCAGCTGTCCTTTAGCTTTTTTTTTCATTTCCAGGCCTGAAGAAGCAATATCAGTTGCTTTATAATTGATGCCCAAATCTGTGTAGAGGACAGAGCTTCCTCACTAGGCTTCAGACAAAGAGCTCTTGTAGTCTTCAAAGTCCACCTGACAATGTTCAGTAAAACATCTTAGCCCAGTGCAGAAGTCTTCTCTGTCAAACTATAGGGTTAACCCTTTACAGTCAGTTAAAACTGAAATGACTTGCCAGTAACCAGAGTGAAGCTGTAGATAAGGAAAAACAGGGAATTTTGTGTTACATTTGAGTTGTCCCTGGGTATTTTCCAGCATTTTGCATTAAATTCTATGTTCTTGTAAGAAGATGAGGAGACAGTCCATGAAGTTTTATATTTTTGTCAAACACTGAGACAAAGCTCTGGAAAATCCCATTTCATTTCATAAAAGCTAGTAAATGAAGTAATTCTGACCTATTGGGAACTAAGAATTTCCCAATCTTCTGAACTGTAATATCCACTACTAATTTGTTGTCATATGTGAATGCCATCCTTTGTAACTCAAGAGAGTTGATTTAGAATCATTTTAGACTGTTAAGACAAAAAACCCCAAACAAAAAAACCCAACAAACCCAACAAAAAAATCTCCCAAACAACAAACCACTACCACCAAAGTGTATGACTCCAAGTAGCAAAGTCTTTGAGTGCTTTACTGTTTTAGGATAAAATAAACATTTAATCTCAACTTTGTAGAACACACCTCAACCACCTTTTTTCACTACATTTTTTGTAGCTGTTGAAGAAAGGGTTAAAGCCAGGACATTTTCAAATCTAGAGATTAAGAGTAATAAGATCAGAATAATAAGATTACGATAATCTGCCTCACACACATAGCTAGGATCAGACCTAATCTCTTCATTTTGAGACAGATGGAAAAAGCATGAAATCAGAGATAACAGGAGGCAAATTTCCTAGAATCTGCAGCTTTGCAAGGTCTACCATATCTGTAAGTCAATATTTTGCTAGATTTGTACCTATTTAACCAATTTAATATAACATACTGGAAGGGAAAATCAGGCATCTCTAAATCCATACTACATAAACAGCAAGTAATACCTCAGTGTAATTTTAATTTCCTGCAGACTATTAAAGACTAATTTACTGAGACTGCAGCAGTACCATTCCCAGATGCTTTAACTGGGAATGCAGTGAGTAAAGAGCAAACCATTTGAAAAACAAAGATCTTAAAACTGCGCATGACCAGAGGCTGTTCAATGATTTTTCCTATGGGGTGGATAAACACCAAGTAGCAATTTTTATCTGTGACCAGTCTGATAGAAAGCATTCACAGGAAGAGACAGTTTTAACCTTGCTTTAAGACAGGGTATTAAAGAAATGCAGCATGGAACCATCCCTTCACTCTTCTTTCTGCAGAATATGAATACTGGCAGAGGGGAGGGGACATATGAAATAGTCTCAAATATACAAGAGAGTGGTTATGGGTGCTACTGTTCTCCTACCTCAGTGGAAGCTGGCCAAGAACAGGGAAAATTAAGAAAAAAAAAATTAGAAAGAAAACAAAAGAAGAAAAAAAAAAAAGCATGCTGGATTTTAGCACTAAATAGGCTCAGGATGATGCCCTAGGACTAAGTAACACTGTTAAGGGAAACAGAGGTAAGCAAGAAACCATGCAAGGAATTAGAAACATACCGGTGGCTGTAAGATAAATGGAAAATTGTTTTTCAAACAGGTAACAGCTCCTAACTTTTTCCCTGAAAAAAACAGCCTTATGCTGCAGGACAGTAAAAGCCTCAGTCTCTCTAAATCAGATCCTGCAACATGACACCTTAGAGGTTCAATGTGACAATTTAGCAGCACTTTAAGACAGATATGCAAAGACCCAAAGGGAAAAGAAGAAGTGCCACAAGACCCAATCTCTTACTGAGCATGTTCACCTGTTTGTTCAGACTAATCGCTCTCTAAGTTTAAGAGCACAGTTCCCATGCATCTGCTCTTGGCCAGTGATTTTACACGTCTTAATTCAGCCCACAAAAAGCCTGTTCACACTCTCACAGCCCTCGTGATTTTGTATTGTATTATATAGACACAGCCACAATTTGACTGGTCTCCACATAAAGCTCTTTATTGCCTCAGCCCTGTTTGTATAGATGCAGGACTTGCTGCCCACCTCTTTAATCATTTAAAATGTTAAATTTAACCCTCCTTTGTGGGGAAGATGTCCAGATCTGCCCAAAGCACTTAGTATCCATTTCATTTTGGGATGGCTCCCTGAGGAAAGCCAGAAAGGGAGACCTGATCCCCTCAGCTCTGCAGGGCTGCACCAACAATCCCATCCCTACAAAAAGAACAGCAGCACCAATAGTGTCATTTTACCCTCCTGGCAGAAATGAATTTTTGCTACCAGAATATTAAACCAATGGCATGTAATCGAACCCTTGCTTAAAACAAGACACTTTCATAACTAGATTAGAAATTCACTTTTAAAGAAGCATTGACTAAAATAAAGAGAAATTAATGATGCTTATCTTTCCCTTACAAATCAAGGCAATTTCAGTGCACAGAGCCAACAACATTTTGGCTCAGTGTGCCACAAGAGCTCAGTTTTCTACAATATAAAAAACATTGTTTAAGGCATTTAAACCACTAATTTACCACTGAGGAACTGCAATGTTACTTATCAGAGATTTGTCTCCTGCAGAAGGACAGTTTTAATTAGTGCATTTTTTATTGTTTGTTTAATGTTTTTATTGATTCATGTCTAGCAACATCTTGAATTGAAGAGGAAAGGGACAGCTATTTAGTCTAGCTGATCTTCACAGTGAGAATATTTAATAGAAAAGGGAACTCTCCTCAATTTCCTGTAACTGCAAAGCTGGTCCCACTTCCTTGCTGGTAGTGGGACATGCACACACAAGCAGAAGACACTTGCAAATGGTTTCTGATCTGAATGTTGAACATGATCTGACTCTCCTGTCCCATTTGCATAACGCAAAGCAGCCCAAAAGGCAGCAAACCTGAGTGTGAGATCAGACCACACTGGAGGCAGTTTGCACCACTGGCTCTGTAAAACTAAACTCACCAACATTTCACAGGATGAAATCACAATCTCACCAAACAAGATGAAGCTTTACTGTACAATATTACATGAATATCAGTGATTTCTGTGGTCATGTAACACTGAATGGGGGAGAATAAAAGGGTAATAAAGAGGCCATTTAATGCAAAAATATTTTTGGGGAACTTGCTTTTAAAAGCCTTGAGAGGGCACATTGCTGTTTCCTTGCACCCATGTTTCAGTGGATGGGCGCAGGTCATCAGTCACACTTCAAAAGACACCCAAAAAAGAAACAAACCTGATGGTTTAAAAATAACAACAACAACCCAACCAGGATTATGCTAGTGTTGCACTAATAGTTCAAAGACAGTTCAAACATGTTATGTGGGGATGTTGGTCAGAGACAGAAAAAACAGGATTCACCAAGGGTCATCAACAAACAGCCATAGTTTATTATGGCAGCCTCTTTTTATAGAGGGTTCAAAACTTCCAGGCCTTGGCAACTGATTGGTCTGGGTCTTAACAACACCTAGCTCCTTGACCAGTGGTATGTGTGCATTCTGGGTTGAACACGATTGGCTGTTTGAGTTCAAATCTATCCTATAATTGCTCACTCAGGAACTTGTGTACTCCTGAACTAGTCAAGCCAAACTGGATTTTTGTTATGGCCAGATTTATCTTGTCCAGCTACAGACTGGCTGTGGTGTGACACAAACAATCCATTTTTACATGCTGTTCAAGCCACCTCTGGAGGCTGTTAAGAGATACAACTCTGGTCATTTCCACCTGGCCAGGTTCTACTAAGAGAAAAATATTTTAAATAATAAATGTACTGAAAGATCTTTGTTCACCTAAGCCATGATTAACACTGAATTCAAACTGCTGGGCCTGCAAGAAGCAAACCTTAATGTCAAAAAAAACCAGTCACCAAGGCAAACACATCAAATAAAATACATACTAAAAACTATACAGGAAAAATGTATTTCAGTGGATTTTGCAGTTAAATAACCTTTCTGAAAATAAAATTAATCACAAATTTTCTTCACAGGTTGTTCTGAGCAATTATTCTAACAGTTTTAAAAGCCAGTAGAACCAAACTGCACTGACTGGTTATGCTCAGTGATCTTTCCAAATCTCCAGTTTCCCAAACAACTGGTTTCAGTCACAAATCCTCCATTTCTTTTCCAAGTTTCCATAGGTCTTAGATCATGAGGAATACAACTTGTCAATATTCTTAACATTGTATCTTAAGTAATTTTATGACAAACGCTTGGGCAGTGTTCGTATCCACCATCAATCCCATCTTTTACAAAAGTACCAATATTCCAGCCTCTCTAGCACAAAGCTTCCTCAGTGCTTTCCCAGTGACTCCTGCCTTTAGCACATGCAAACCTCAATAAGGCAAATACACTAAATTCTCTAAAAACAGAGTAGGATTGGTGTACCAACATCTCACATTGACCTTCAATCATGGTAACTTTTGGAAGAAATGTATGATTGTTTTCAGGCTGCTACAGGGTAATGAACTACTATATCCCAGAAACTTTTAATGGCATTTAAGTTAAGCCTATTTTTGGGTCACAACAGGCTTGAGTCAAAAAGTTATGATTCATTCCAACATTAATCCATTTTTCTTTCTTCTATAAACTCATAATTAAATGAAGGTTCAATTAGTGGAGAACCAATACAATACAGAATGAAAGATCCACAATTCTGTTCTCATAAGTCTGGAATAATAAATTCTGAAGTCACAGTGGCCTCAATTTAACCATAAAAAGCTCAACAATTTCCAAACAGGAAAGCTTAGCCTTTTTTTCAAAGAGAAAAGAAAAACACCCTCCCACCGGAGCCTGTAAAAACACACACTCCTCAGGAGACTGAAAAAAGAACATGCTTCGATAACTGCTGATGGAGAGAGGAACTGCAGAGAAGGCCAGCTGAACCAGACATGGAATCAGATGGCAAAGGATAAGAATCATTCCTTTAAAGCAAAACTATCAAACTAAATGGCCTTTGTCTAAGCCCAAAAAGAAGCGCCAGAAGTCACTGAATGGCAAAAAGTGGAAAGACACCAATAATCTCTTTTGGAAAGGAGGAGAAAAGATGCCATTGTACAGCAAGGACCACAGTGGCCATAGCTGCTGATGGTCTGTGACATCCACTCGTGCCAAAACACTCTTCTTACTCTGACTTCAACTGTGACAGTACAAGACCCAAGCACTCCAAAGCAAATTTAACTTTCATTCTATCTCAGAAAAAGTCCAAAATCACAGCTGTGAGGGCTTACTGAAAGCAAACTTCTGAATTACACACTGGAAGGGAGGGGAGAGGGGAAAATGAGAAGAATTAAAAAAAAAAGAGGGGGCAACATCTGCACATCAAAGTGATGCTTTAAAAAAATCCCCTTGCATAAAGAAGTTCCTCTTTCACTTCAGAACTAATAAAATAGAATTTCTTCATGTCAAATTCTCCCCATAAAAGGCAAACAAAGCATTTAAATGCCATTTACTCACACAAAGTTTGAGTAGAACTTTGTATCATTAACAGACTGAGCCTACACTAGTCTCTTGTAGGTCACTGTCGCATGGATTGGGCTAAGAAATAATTGTCCAGAGTTACTCAGGGTCAGGAAGAAGACCAGAATCCTAATACAGGAATAATTTTTTCAATTTAAAGAGACACTACTTACATTATCTCAGAAGAATAGAAAATATGAAAGTGAAGCTCCACTCCAAGCACAGTGATACATGCTGCCTTTTTTTTGTAATATAATATACTTTTTGTACAAACATACTTTATATGTAACATACTTCAATATAACATATTATTAGAAACACCAGCTATATCTACAATAAAAGTCAATTGCTCTTCTCTTGGCTTGTGGTCAAAAACAAAAAAATCCAAGAGTCTCCTTGTATTAGTAATGCAGAAATGCAGATATGAAATGCCAAAAGCAGTAACTTGCTCCAAAATCTTAAAGTCAAGACACAATAGCACAAAATTTTTTTATGGAAAAGATTACAGATAACTAAAATCATCTTCTAATTAGTGTTTCAAATTAGAGGAACTGTTCCAGGTCAAGAACAAATTAGAACAAGAATAGAACTCGTTATGGCTCCATTGCAATAACCTGGAAGGGATATCACAATGCAGGTCACTGACACCCGAGGGTGTATTATTTGACTACAGACTAATTTTAAGCTTCCAAGTACATTATAGCAGAACAGTATCTCCACTGTAAGTCACAATAAAAGCTAAGGCATTAAAACTCTCCCTTTACTGGGAGATTCCAATCAGTAGATCAATGCCTTGGCCACAAAAAAAGCCCCCCAGGGTCCTGACAAGGGGTCAGTCATTCCTATACAACAAAATGTGATTTTCAGATCATGCATTAGTGTGGATGTATCCAAAAACATTCCCAACAGTGAAGTTCTGGGAAGACCTCAACTCAAGGATGTACTGACCAACTAGGACCAGGCCTTATCTAAAGATTTTAAAATACATATGATGAAATGACAGATGCTGCTTGGTCCCAGCTGCTTTGCAGCAATATTACTGGTCTACAGCCATAAAACCTCCCTGGAAGTACAGAGAATATCCAATTAAGTTGACTCAGGCAGCTGCTTGGAGGCTGGGCTCTTCTGGCAAAGCTATAAAAGCAAAAAGCAATCTTCACCTCAGACCTCCACTTAATCAGTGGCAGGAGAGAACAAAAATATAACTCCATATAGAGGGCAGATGAATCACTCATTGTGATAAACTGGAAATAGTCACAAGGCTTTTCTAGGTTTTATTTGAGCTGCCTCATTTAAAAACCAAGCAACTCAACTTCTGGCTTCTTGTCCTCACAAATGTGCTGATTAACAACATAAGAACCACACCCTTGGTGGTTAAAAGGAAACCAAAGGGTTAATGTCTATAGCAGAGGGAGGCTGTGCCACAAGATCTCAGGACTGGCTGAAGCGCCAGGAACCATCCAAGAAAGTAACAGAGGGGTGAAGTGGCAAAGCTCATCAAGAGAATGATGAAATGTACCCAAACCCTAAAATTCAACTGTTACACTGACAACTTTCAACACTAAAAGGCCAAGTGATAAATGTCAGATTAACTACAATATGCAAAATAACACGTGTGAGGAAAAACACAACCAAAAGCCCCAAAGAACTGTATGAAGCTAAGGGTTTTAAACTATTACCTTTCAGCAATTATAACACCATCAAGGGGGCAGCAATTTGAAAATAAATTAGAAACTGTACCTGTGTCTCTTAAGAACAAAATTAAACAAATATTTTGACACTAAATTTGTGACAGCCCCTCCATGCTCTTAGTACTTACATTTAACATTTTTTGAGATGTGTTAAAATGAACGAAAGGAGTTGCATAAAAACCAAAAAACAAACCCAACAAGATAAAGTATGGAATGAGTTTTGGACTATAAGAGATCAGACTCTATTTCCTTCTCAGAAAAAAAACCAAAAAAACAACAAAGAAAAGAAGACATTTGCAAATCAATTCTCTCCCTGAGAAGTACAGGCATGTTTTCCTATTGTCTCTTGAAAGGGGAGGGGGAGAGAAGAAGAGAAGAGGAAAATCAGTATAACTCCTAGGCAGCCTGTTTCAAATGAAGCAAGTGTCTTTACTCCACACAGTACATGTTTACGTTGTGAGGATTTCATGCTGTAATGTACAGATTGATTCAAAATGAGTTTAGAAAGATGCACAGAAGGTGTGGCCACCAATACCCAGGCACAGCCTCCAACTGAGTGAGTCACTCCAGCCTGACTGAAGGAAGCCAACACCTTAGACAAAGAGGAAGATGATGTCCAGGGCTAAACATCTGACCAACAGTCAGCTCTGGAGGGGTCCATCTAGCCCAGTCCAGAATGGCAAATATACAGAGCACAAAGAACAGAGGAAAAATTTATGCATATTTCTTTTAACTGTGAAAATTGTGTGCTTCACTTCAGATGGGAACTGCTTGCAGAACACTGTGAAGAGTAAAATTCACTTCCATTAAAGAAAGTTTACAGTACATAATCCATTATAAAGTTACAATAAACTGAGTATTATCTGTGGCAACCAGCCACAGTGACAGGGATAAAGCTGACTAATAGAGAGTCTTGGTTTGAAAAGACAGGTGTCTTCTAAGGAAGGCAGGAACCTCCCTTGAAATGGAAAAATTAAACCCCTCCCCTCCAAATTATTATGATCTTGAAATCAAGGGGCTCTCAGGCAAGGATATGGGGATAGGAATAATAGTTCTTTACCAAGAAAATTAAAACAAAAATGCAGTAGTACAAAAAAAAACCCCAAAAAACCCAAAAACACTGACAGACCCAAAATACAACCTGACACACTGTTGGTGTCAGGGTGCTGGTAGCAGTCTGATTAAATGGTGGCTGCAGTCCTCCTGGAGTGACACATGTGGTTCTGTTGAAGCACCGATCCTGTAGAAGGCTGTAGTTTTCCTCTGTGGGTCCAGCGGTGGTGCAGATGGGTCCTGCCTTCCTCTGGGAATCCAGTGGAAAAAGGATGTAATATTCCAGGTCTCAGAGTATATCCAGTCAGGAATGCTTGGCTCCTCCCCCTGGGTGGAGCATCTCACAATGGAGTGATGTAATTTAATCAGTCCTGCAGTGAGACTCAATGGCTCATTAACAGAAGGTATCCCCCTGGAGGGAGGATGGGTGGTGGAAGAGATAAAAAGTACTGCCCCACCTGGTTTTAACAGATGGTGATGGAATACATACTTTTGGTTACATCTTACATTGCAACCCAAGACATACCGGTAACATGGCAGCAAAATACAAGGGCCAGGTGAAAAGTCAGCTCAATTCTGTCTGTGGGGGCTGAAATACCTTGGCAAACCCAAACAAACCCCAGGAGTGTTACCTGATCCCTGCCATTAGGACATGAGAGTTAGCTTGCATGATGGCCTCTCCCTCCCAATTAGTAACCTGGGAGTTTTGGGAACCATGAGTGAAGGAAAACAGGTGCTTTTAGAAGATTGATTAGGTATGGCCAGACTGCTCAGTTTTGACTGCAATTCTGACCAAGAACAGCTAAATCCAGTTAGAGTCAAAGCAAACTTAGAAGACTGCATAACAATATTTTCTTTATGAGGTCTTTAAACTAGGGAGCCTCAAAGGGTTCAGAAAAATAACCTTGGAGGGTAGTTTAGCCACTTCCACAGAATTTCAACCTGCAACACACCTGAGTCACCCATGGATCGTTTTCAGTGGCTGACCAGCCTGCAGAGCAGCTCTTTTATCAACATATTGCCCTATGTTTAGTAACTTCAGCCTTTTTGAAAAGTTAAAAATAATGTTTTCTTCTCAACAAGCAAGCTTTAGGGGGAATTTATTACTCATCATGCAAATAGAATCAACAGTGCCTCTAATCTTACTTCAACATCATGCAGGTGTTTGTAATCCAAACAGAGACAGGTGGATTGAAACACAAACTTTTCAAAGGACAGAAAGCTCAACAAAGTTTATAGAAACGCTGGAAGCCTTTTTACTTAAGCCCTTCCTTTTTACATTACCTAAAGAGAGCAAAGGTAACAGCTTTTGAAATTTCCAGACACAACAAGCTGTAATGGGAAGGGTGGAAATCAGGAAATGTGGGTCAACTATAATCACTTTGGTTATCTTTATTTTTTGTGACCCTGCAGAGAAAATTGTTGGTTTCAATCTGAATTTTTCTAGGTAGGAAGGCTGGACATGATGATCTGAGGGATCTTTTCCAACCTAGGCAATTCAGTGATTTTAGGGAGAGTCACAAGAGTCTTCAGCTGCCCATCCTGGCAGAGAGCAAGTGGCACTCTTCACCTTACAGGAATTTTCAGGGAAGAAAAATGAGGAATGTATCTCTTCTTAGTAAAGTGTAAGGAAGTGTCAAGACAGCTTGATGTTGGAAGAAACACTCTGTTTAAACACTCTGGCACAAACAGTCAAAACAAACAAATCCACACAGTTTTGGACAAACTGTAGTTTCAGGAGAGGTAGGGCAGAGGCATTGCTGCAAAATGTATTTTAAGAAATAGGGAGAGAAGTGAAGGCAAGGAGGAAGCAGAAGCAACTTCTGCTTCCTCCACTCCAGTGGTTACCAAGGAACTGAACTGCCAGCCCATGCTTGAGCACTTCCAGGATTAAGGACACATCTTGTCCAAGTAGTCTTTGAGAACATGTAGAACATTACATTAGAAACAAAATTTAGCTGTGAAATATATGCACAACAGGTTCCCCTAATACAGCCTGACCAAGGCAAATTTGTCAAAGCTGATATTCATGTCACCAAAATTCAAGCATTGTTCAAGGGCAAGGTTGGGAAAAACAACATTTTAAGTGTCAAATTTCATCTTTAAAAGTGTTCACTGTCCTTAGCTGCCACTTTCTCCTCATCTTCCTCCTTGCATTTGGTTCTTCGCTTCTTCTGCAACTGTAGGATGCACTTTGAACCCTTGTTTCCCTCCCCCCTCCCAAGAATTTCCTTCATTAGTTGTGCCCCCAGAAATAGTAAAGATTAGAGCACAAGACCTGAACTGCACAGGAGCTCAGGGAAATACCTCTTGAGCAAAAATGGCAGATTTTCCAGAGGTACTCACAAAAGGTACACACTTCTGCAGCTTAAAATCCTACTTATTCTAAAATAAATCCACTTAGACCAGAAGTCTAAGCATAGCTCTTTCCAAGCAGATCATAATCTATTGTTAACAGCAGTAAGTAAAAACCAGATCAAATGATTGAAGTATCATTTTCGTATTTACGCCAAAGAAGTGTAGGTAACAAAAGAATACTCAAAATTTGACTGTACATCAGGACTTATAATGGCACAACCTACTCAAGCTCAGCAGGAGTTGCAAGAATTTAAAGTTTTGTGCCAATTTCTCACAAACCAGAGTGCTGACTAGCTCATACTACACGTCTTCAGCACTAGCAGAGCTGCTATGATTAGTGGAACCTGCTGGCTCATACATAACTCATGAAGAATTCCCCCCTTTCCTTCCAAGGGAAACAATTTTGCATAACAGCAGCACTCCCCCCCCACCCCAAACCTGTAGAGTTTTAGTACAAGTTAGAGCAAGAAGTAGGTTGGCTCCATGGAGAAAGCATGAATTCCAGAGTCAAATTATTTAAATAAGAGGTTTTAGAGACTAACAATATAATTACAGTTCAGCTGAAGAGAAAAAAAAAAGCTTTCTGCATGAGGTCCAGCTGCAGTGGAGCCAACAGGCAGCTCCCAACACAGCGTGCAGGCTGACACGAACTCATGCAAACCAGTAAATCCAGCAGGTACAAACAGAATAATCCTATTCTGTTGAGTATTCTCTTCTTATATTTTATTTATAAAGGGCAGTAACATTTGAACATCACCATTCTAATTACTCTACAGAGGCTGACTGTCAGAGTCAACTTCCTAGACAGAAACAGCTGTTCCTAGCTTTTGCCTTATTCCAGTCACTGTTCTGATTTGCCACCACAGGATCAAAACCCAACTGATTTCATGAGTCCCCAATAACAGGGACTATTTGCTTTTCACAACCTCAAACAGTTGGAGACAAAAGAATCCAGGACCAGATACAGAAATTCAAGTTTAGCAGTCATCCCTGAAAGGGATAAAAAGCCTCTTAAGTTCTTCAAGACATTTAAAACATTTTTAAAATGGGCTTTTAGTCAGTATCTATAGAAAAAACACCATTCTTCTCTTAAAGAGAGAAATACAGGCTTAGGAAAATTATGAACACAACCATTTAAAATGCAAATTTCAGATGCATCTAGTAACTAATTAGGAAGTATTGTAGAGTAGCATCTGGGATTCAGGAATATAATAAATACCCTAAAAATAATTTTCATGAGCAGTTTTAGAGACTGTCAGTTCACTTTTTGCTCCATTAGAGCTCAGCTGTACAACCCCGTGTGTTTAGCACATGTCATCATGAAAAAACACATTCTTAAGTTTGTTAAACCAATTCTCACTTGAGTTGTCAGATGGTGGCACCAATCATGCATACAAGCCATGGGAACAAGTTCAGGCTCCACCACAGACATTCTGCTTCACAACGTTTTCTGTTCCATTTGAACACCTACTCTTAGGAGGTGTTACAAGATGTCTTCAAAGCTGAAGGCATGTGCCACTCACACAGTGCTTTAAATACTCAGCAACAGGGCAGGAGCCTCAAAGTGACAAACAAGGACAAGCCTGAGGCTTGACAGATTGAAATGGACAATGCTGCTGGTCTGTCTAAAAGGTTTTGGCTATTTGAGGGAAAGAAACAACTTTATCCTGCATTTTCCAATGTAGAAAATGAAAACAAACCCAACCCACCCCCAAAGTCATTAGAAAGTATTCTTCTATTTTTCCTCCCAAGGGACAAAGCATCTAAAAAATGTATTTATTTCCAAGCGTATATTAATTATTCCACTCACTGGGTGCTTGCCCAGCCTGGGAGATAACTGACACTGGAGGACCAGCAAAGGAAATGAAAGAGCAAGAACAGCTGGGGGATAAAGCTGCAGATAAGAACTCATGTATCAAACTGCTGCAGTATCAGTCTCCTGATCTGCCTTGAAATGCAGAACACACACAAGTCACCTACTCATTTGCATTTTAAATCTAACACAATTTTCAGAGAAAACTGGAAATGATAGAGATCAAAGGCAGCTTTCCCAGCAAAATGCTAAATGAAGCAAGTAAAACATAAAACATTTGGACCTAGTGCCTCTTTTCACTAGTGCCCCAGTGAAACAGATAACTACAAAAATGCTCTGTTTCTAAAGCTGTAAGACTGGGCACCAGTGAAAGAGCAAATTAATCTCCTTGGTCACTTTCCTACGTAAATATTCTATTCACAAGTCACAACCTCATCTCTCTGGCTAGGACCCATCCCACTAGCACTGAAAAAAGTAAGGGCAGGGTGAAGTAGGGAAATAGGCTTATCCTCTGCTACACTGTGTTAATTAAGAGTAGCTGCTCAGACATTAACACAGCAAAGTATTCATCCAGGCTCCTGTGTGCGTTTTGTAATTCACATCAAATCCCTCAGTGGGGTTATCATTACTACAGCCACCTCGAGGTCAGCTTGGCTGCAGCTAAAGAAGAAGCAGTGCAGACAAATGCATGGACCTGACAGACACCTCAGGTCTCACTGCTGCAACAACCCTCTGCTGTCACACCTGGAAAGGACACTCTGCAATTCAACACCACAGACCAGAAGAAAGGTCATGCCACAGAAACACGAAAAACTCATCTCCACTAGGTCCTGTCTGCTGTCAAATCCTTTGCTGATGTGAATGGCTTTAAATGTGCTTTCCTGGGGGAGGTGGGGGATGTGTGTGTAGGCGTGTTGACTGGATTTTTAAAGCTGTTTGTTGTTATGGTTCTAAAATTAGCTTTCAATCTTCAAACCTTTTAAAACGCATATAAATAGAATTATTAAAAATTTAGCAAAGGTTGTAATTCAGGGATAAAGAGCAAGTATGGAAATCTGCCATCTTCAATATAATAGCTTATAGAACAACACTTCAGTCTCAACAGCAATTGTGAAAATGTCCAAACATTATCTTTAGTAGTTCTTCTAGTTTAGATTTTCACTGTAAAATTAATCAAGTTTCATAAAATTAAGCCCCTTCTTGCTCAATTTGAGAGTGTAGATTTATTTGCTCCAGTGTTGTTAGGACACTAATGCCTAATTTTCTTACATTTTCATAAAATAGTATTAGTTTAGCCCAGTACTTTTTTGTCCTGAAGTTCAGGCTTTAATATTTGATTTATGGTATGTAGCCCCTGGCAATTTTAAGGCACAATGGATTTTATCAAGGGGTCATATAGTTCACTCCTTGTTAGGCTGAGCTCTACACAGAAAAAACAGACTTCTTATCTTCCCTTGCTTAGTTGGATCCTTATTAATTGTAGGGAGAAATCAGAAAAGTCTGAATATCACTACAAACAGGATCCCTCCTCCAGCAATTAGCAGGGCTCACAAACTGCAAATCTATGAATACAGTCTCAGTACTTAATACATGCCACTAAAAATCATAATCCCTTTATTCCCCTCAAGCTGCAATCAAATTGTTACCATTTTAATTTAAAATAACAAACCAAATCAAAGTTAGTTCATTAACACCCAGGATGTCCAAGAATAACAGATATTATTGATCTGAGATTCTCTGACAATCCCTAATCACAATAGTTAACACAACTATTGAAATGTCACCTGACCAAAGAGGGGAGGCAGCATTTTTGTGTTGCAAGTAAATAAAAACAAAAGCACATCACGTTGGTTGCAGTTTGACAAGCAGGTTGAACAAAGCAGATAAATAATTTATCAATCCAAAAGCGATTTGCTGCTATGCCTGTGCTAACACTTGCCTGTCACACCTTGCATATCACAAGCTGGACCTTGCACAGAGGCTGTAACAGCTCCTCCATTAAACTGGCAAAGTTCAGCTGAGCTTCAAATTCTGGGAGCACCATCTCCCTGGTTATGACAGAATGCAACACATGCTAAGGCAGAGTCAAAAAATCAGCTGAGCTGACCACTAGCTTGTTCAACATTCAGAACTCCTGCAACCTCACAGAGCTCATCTTTCTCCACTTTAAGGGACAAGTTTAAATAATCATCACAAAAACCTTCTAAATAAAAACAAAGATGCCATATTTAAGGTGGAACGTGTTTACCCCTTGCTTGCAAAGAGCACTTCACACAATCAGACTGGAATACTCCATATCTATGCCTCCTGCACAGAAATACCTTCAGTAACACAATCTTGGTCTAAGCAGGTCCAAGCTCTTCTACAAATACAGAACACACACTTTGTTAAGACTGAATTTATCTAATAAATTAAGGTTGTATTTCCTTCCCACACCCTTCACCCTGATGTCTACAGAAGTTGTCTAATGGAATATAACCCACCTTCAGATTACTTTCATACATAAGAAGAACAATATTTGAGAAGTTTGCACTCAAACCAGGCCTTGAACACTCTGGCAGATCAGAAGAATGCAGCCCCTTATAGCAGCATCTCTTTGTGACACAGATCTCTGACTGCCAGGCTGCCAAATCAACTACATTTCAGATAATTGTACTTGGTTTTATGTCTCTGTAATGTTCTGAAAGTTTTGCCATCTTAGGCTGCAATATTGATCACATATTGATGGCAATTATCATCTTAATTCAAGGCCATCAGCCAGGGAACATGACCTAAGCACACCTCTGTAAATCAACCATCTCACACAGCAGTGCTGCCACTCACAGCTAAGTCAAAGAATAATGGAGCTTGGAAGGGCCTCTGTAAGTCAACCAATCCACCCTCCTGCTCAAAGAAAGCCTAATTAGATTACAGTGCTCAGGGACTTGTCTGGGTATCTCTAAGGATGGAGATTCCACAACTTTTCTGGGCAACCTGTTCTAATATTTGACCTATTTCATTCTAAAGCACATAGTGCTTGCAATTTGGCTGAATCATTAATTCAGAAAATTGTTTCGCACACATTAAAATCCTCAGGACCACACTGAGTCCATCTCATTACAACAAATGGGAAATTATGGAGGGCTGTGTAAAGAAGGGAGAGGAAGGCTGAATGCAGAGACAGTTTCACCCAAACCAGGAAAAATACTGGCACATGTCTTCAGCAAGCCATGAATTTCTGTTCTCCAGGACAAACACTGACATAACAGCCAATGCAGGTGAGGTCACAGATGAGGGATGGGAAAGAGCAGAAGGGAGACAGTGCTCCCCTCATTTATCATCTTCCTGCTTCTATTCGAAACTGTTCCACTCTATCCTGACACAGAAAAATGGTTTTCATGCAGGAACTGAAAATGCCACCTCAGCATCAACTGTTAGCAAACAATCAATCCTCTTAAGGGCTGACAAAGAAAATAAATGTGGTGACAAACACTCATGTGGACAGAACCTCTGGCAACTGTCAAGTGTATGATCAGAATGGGAAAAATAATCTTGACTTTGCTGAACAAAATTGTGAAGTGATCAAAATCCTGTCATGGAAATCCTTCTTTTAGCACATAAGGAAGCTGGTTTGTGTGTTACACAAAAGTGAAAACCTCAAAATTCAAGATGACGACCTTCTTCTTAAAACACCATCTGAACCATTTGAGTCATAAAAACAATCTCTAAGCACCCCTGAATTAATTATGCTGACATCTACTGGGAACGGGAACTTATGCACTTCTTCAGAAGAACACTTTCCAGCTATGCCTCAACCCTATGACAGAAGGAGAAAGAAGAAATGGAGCAGTAGTTTACAGTTTAAAATTAAAATGGGGATTTTTCCTCTCTTTTCTCCCCCTGGTTCCTGCCAAACCATCAGCAAGTATTAGTACACTTTAGATCTGGGTATTTGCCACTTAGCATGAAGGCTGATACTTCTGGGGGACATAGAACCTGAATAACAGAGACTGAATTCAACTACTCCCAATGTCAATATATATAGCAGAAAAAATAAAAAGGGTGAATGCCTGTAAAGGCATCAGGACAACTGTCATCTGTTCGAAGTGAAAAAACAGTAAATCAAGACTTCAAGTAGGAATCCCTCAGCAACCTTGTTTTACTTTTTTAAGTAACAGGACAGGCCACCTCCACCCCTCAGTAAGACCCCAGCCACCAACAAGTTCCTGTGAAGCAACAGGAAAAGCATGAAGCTAGAGAGCTGTAGCACTGTCAGAAGACAAAGAAGAAAGCAGCAATCTTGCCTTTCTTTGGAAAAGGCTCAGCAAGTAGTATTTAAGGTATGTGAAGTTTAGAGAAAGCTGTCAGTGAGCATCTCCTGAGAGGCAGTACCACACACTGCTACAGAGCTGCTGGACAGAAGGGTAGAGGACCCACTCTACTGCCAGGGTTACAGGAACCACAGGACCAACTTTTACCATGTAGTGCCCACAAAAAAAAAAAAAAAAAAAAAAGGGCAAGCACTTTTCCTCTTCACTCAGCTGTTTTACAATTGCAAGCCAAAGGTCAACTATCTTCACTCACTTTTGGAAATCAGCCACAAGATTACTAACAACCAGCTTAATGGCTCCAGTTCAAGTGCTATTCAATCAGGTCTTGAATCTGTGGGTAGGCAGCAGTAATGACACATGACATCACAGGCAAGTTATCTGCTGAGGTCAGAGCAGCCAGACTGGGCATCTCTGCCTTCTCTCCCCACAGGGAGAAACATGGACTTCCAAGGACTGGGATTTAAACTGTTAGAGACTTTGTTCCTGACTTGTGTGACATGTTTTGCTATAAATCAATCCTCTGCCATCCTCAAATAGCCATCAGGTTGATGTGGTTCTCTGGGGTGCATCACCACAGGTGTCTCATAGTTAAAAGGCTTCTACATGAAATGACACATGGCCTTCAGCAAGGGATGCTGAAGAGTGCAGGTGCATTCAACATGTTACAAGTTTATTCCTCTTCCCAACTCCTTTGAGGACAGGAGGATTGACCTGGTTAATGAGAGACATCACAAGGGGCACATGACTGGGATACCCCTAAGATTTTTCAGTCATGAGCAAACAGATCTAACTAATAGACCTAGCATTTTAGGTGGAAATTAATTTCCACAACCTCAAACACATTTGAAGTGAAACAGATTTTTCAAAGCAAAGAAGTGCTACAGAAGTTTGTCAGTTTGGATAAACTGGAACAGCTCTAACTCGTTTGGATTTGTCTGAAATTTGCCAGCTTTACACAGTAAATCTCACCACACTGCACAGAACTCAGCTCAACTACGTGCTGAAGGGTTCCTGAAACTCCTGATGCTTCCAGTGACTTTAGTGATAATCTTGAGCAATTTACCATTTCTATGGCTCATCATTTTTCATATTTCGTATTTCCTCATCAATGAGGAAAACATGCAAAATTTGCAAGCATTTTCATATGAATATGAGCTGAAAAGAAAGGAAATACATATTGACAAATTCATAAATCCTTTGAGGAAGTGTTCAGCCTAGGTTTTGGGTAAAGTAGGAAAATCCTTTGTATTCCAGGAAAAGTATAATTATTAATGCAGTGTAACAGCATACATATGTTTCTATCTGTGTGACAAAATTTTTATCTGTGGGATGACATCAAGTAGACAGGATTCAAGAACATACTATCAGCCACTGTACACAGATGCAAAACTTTTAACACAGACTAAACGTTAAAAACACTAAAAAAATGTATTTTTCCTTTGCTTCTTTGAGGAGAACATATTTTTAAACAAATGAAAATTTCATTATATTTTTTCATGTACTTAAGCAAACTTCTATCCCAAATTGAATGAAAATAGCTGAGAATACTCTTGACAATAAACTGTATTTCATTATACTTCACTTCAGCCATGCTCTACTTCAAATACACTATAAATGTAGCTAGTTTTAACCTGAAATAAAAGAATACAGCTCAGGTTTAAAAAAAAAAAATATATATATAGCAAGGTTTTTACAAAAGGTTTCCAAAATTCTGACCGTCTGAAACATTTAAAAATAGCCCTAGGAAACATCCTGGTAATTTACACACACAGTGACACTGAGGTGTACAGGTCTAACAGGAGTTTTTAGGCCTATTATGGGGCAGGGATGTGTAGGACATACACAGATGCAATCATTCTGTAAGTTAAAATCTCAAAACATTATATGCTTTAGCAACCTTTATCTGTTTATTGCCTCACACTTTTAACAAAGTCACAGTTGAAATATCAGCTATAAAAGAAACATATTAGGTTTACACATAAAGGTTATTTTTTCCAGCTTATTTTAAAACAGTAGTTAAAATTAAGCGCTTCCCTGGCAAAAATGTAGAGCAAATGAGTAATCCCACTGAGGTCTGCAGGACTTGATTTGTCAGCACACAAAGTTACAGCCTTACATCTGCAGGAAAAGCACTGCTCAAAACTGCTTCTACTCCAAGCATTTTAGAAAAAATGCAGCTTAAAAATACCTTAACACTGAATATATTACATTAGGAAGGTGAGTCTACCTTTATGGAGAAATAATGATTATGAATGAATTCCATTAAAGCATTTTGCAATATGGCTTTTATTACTTGGAAGCAACAAAGCTCTGAGCTACACTTCACTGAGGCCAAATTTCTGTGGATTTTTGTATTTTACTCCCCCTAAAATAAAATTTTGGGCTTGTTCTGTGTGTCCAGTTTTATGACAATTGTAGAAACTGAACTGTTTTTTTTCAGATGAAGCCAAAAAAGCCTTTGATATATTGAACAAACTATAGACCAAAATTCCTCTAATGCACTCCAACATTCACTTACATCTGCACAGATCCATTAGATATTCAGCCACAAGCTTATCACTGCAGTTCATCAGGACTGAAGATAAAACTCAGCTTCAATATTTGACAGCCTGATGCTAAAAGATTATCTACTGAGAAATAATCCAATCACTGTTCTTTGATATTAGAATCCTTGGCAGGAGGCAAAGAAAAGGAATACCAAATTGATCTTGATTACTTTATGGGGCTTCCTCTCATAATCTCTATACTGAATTTCCTTTTATCTTGTACTTCTGCTTATTTGCTGCCGTGTTTATGACTAAGTTTTCAAATATTCCAATATCAGAAGAGAAAATTGAGAGACTTTGGGATGCATGCTTAATACTCCAACAAAACAGCTTCTCCTGCTCTCAGAGAGGTGTGACTGGGATTTCGAAGATCTTGAGGCTCCGTATTAAAAGGAGATGGCATTCTCTGGGGACCCAAAAGAGGGTCAAGTCAGACGGACAGGAAGAGACTCAGAGAGAAACTGAACAGCCCAGGGGTAAAGAGGGAATTCCCGAGCCCGAGTTCTCCACTTACCTTAAGGATATCCCCCCGTTTGAAGCTCAGCTCGTCATCCGCGGTGGCTTTGAAGTCGTACTTGGCGATGGCTTCCATGCTGGGGCTGCCGCGCCCGGCGGTGCGGGCGGTGGGCAGGAAGCGCTCCCCGAAGCCTCCGCTCCTCCCGCGGCCGCAGCTCCCGGCTCGGTGCGAGGCGCCGGCCCCGTCTCTCACATACAGGGAGGCCGGGGGACGATCCGCCCTAGGGCAGGGGGAGGAGGAGGAAGAGACGGGCCATTAGGGGAAGTGGCACGGATCGATGGCCGGGGCCGCGCCCAGCGCCGCTCCCTCCGCACGGCGCGGCGCGGCCGACGCTTCCTCCCGCCGCCGCTCGCCCGGGCCCGGCTCGCCCGAGTGACGCGTCCCGCGGCCAATGACCGCCCCTGCGCTCCCGGGGGCGGGAGCGGCACCGCCACCGCCACCGGCCCGCCGGGAGCTACTGCCGCTCCTCGCCCCGGGGCTCGCAGCGTCCCGCTGCCTGCGGCAGAGCCCTGCCGGCCGGGCCCTGCCCGCTCCCGCCTCTCCCGGGAACCTCTCCCGCTCCTCGCACCGGTAATTGCAGCGATATAACGGGGGGAGGAGCGGCCAACCGGCTCCCCGAGGGCCCGGGAGGAGAGCCCCGGGCTCCGCACCACGCACAGCCCGCGGTAGGCGAGGGCGTGCGCTCCGCTCCCCCCCGGCTGCCCTGGGAAAGACCCGACTGGAGATGCCCGCCCCGATGGTTTGGGTTCTACCATTCATACAGCTCACGTCGATTTCAATACAAGCTAGACAAAGCAGAGAGCGCTATTGGGTTTTTGGAATGGTAATGCCAATCAGAAAGTGTCCTCAAATACTATGACACAGAAACAAAAGTTTGGGCTGACTCTAAGTAAAAGCAACCATCGTGAAATTACAGTGCTTTGAGCAGCAGAACATGTTAAAAAAATCTTTATAATTCAGTGTGACAATCAGCAAGTTTGTGTCTCTTACAGGCTCAGAGAAGACATTAAATCAAACCTGGCAAGTCATATATACACGCTGAAACCACTGAAAAGGCTCAAATTCTGCTCTCAGGTTTGAAAAGGAATAATTTACTAGAACTCCAACTACACTTGATAGCAGAGAAGCGAAATAATCAGAAAAAAACCACCAAAACACAAGTATGACAGTCTATGAGTTAAAACCCACCTTGAAGAGCTAACAGAGAGCTGGCACTTGCCAATGACAATTCCAAGACATAAGAGATCTGACAAACACTGGTGAACCCACGCACCTGCTAATTCAGGCTCTGTGGTTGTGGCCCAGAAGGAGCCCTGCTGCATGCAAAGGCAGCAGATGGCAACAGTAATTTCTCATTTCAGAGAAAAACCTGCCTTACATAAATGTAATTCAGCAATTAACATGCTTATATTCCATGAGCCCCACGTTTGTCCAACCTTCAGCTCCCTGTAGAGAATAATGAAGCTTGAGGCAAACACCAGAACTGAGATTCTATCACAGGAATCTGGCAGAATGAGAGGTTTTAACAGGATTCACCTTGATCAAAAAAAAAGACCAGCTTAGCAGGGTCTCCACACTGACAGAGCTTTGTGATTTCTCTGGTCCTCCTACACAGCACTACTAAAACGTCAGCAAGGCTGAAAACAGAGTCACCCATCACAAAGTTCCCAACAGAACAATCTCCCTGTGCTACCATGACTGATGGAAATAAATGTACTGGATCCGAGCTTCAACCAACACACATAATGAAATCCATAAAGTGGATCATCATAGCTACATTTTGGTAATAATGAAAGATTTAGTCTCAAGGCTGATAAAAACCTTCTTTCTGAAGAAAAAACATCCACTGTTCCACAGTGGAACACATCATAGCAGCACACTCATCCAAATAGCAACAATTACTTCCCCTCACCAGAACTATTTTCTCTTGCTGATTCTACTGTGTTGTGTTCACTATCTCCTCACCTTTCCAAACTGGCCTCTTGGGGTTTGTCAACTGATGGTACTGATAATTTTCTGCTATTATAGCACCATTAAAGGGCAAGATGAATGACAGTCTATGAAGCAATGGAAAATGCTCAACACTTGTTGACCTGTCTTGTACCTTTCATGGTAAACATCATTTATTTCTAGTCCTTCTTAAATATTACTGGAAGCAACCTGGGTGTTTCTAACACCACCACACCACATGTGAAGACTTTCTGCCAAAGGAGCATGGCTTGAAAACCCCAAGTTCCAAACCTAAGAATGTAACACCAAGTTGCACAACTTAAGTTGCACACTAAAGGTTTGAAATACATTTAAAGAAAGAAACTACTTCAACTTATAAATATTCCCTTTTGGGGGGCACACAAGCATTGCTACTCAGTATTGCATTACCAGCTAAGAATTACTTTTTTTAACTGAAGGTGTTAATACACAACTTTCTTAGAGAAACTGATGCAGCATTTCCAAGAACTATACTGGCATTTCCCTGAGCTTAGTAACAGCACAATGTCGGGAAATTTTCCAGCACAATTCAAGATGAAAGAGATTCATCATGCAATACTCTTTAAACATGCATTAGTATTACTACCACCATCGGATATACTGTCAACATACAAAGGAGTGATGTTTCCAGGTAACAATGTTAACAGCAGCTGCAGTGTACAACAAAACTTCAACTTTTCTGACTTTATACAAAAGTGTAGTTGAAGTTCTGGTACTAAAGTTACATCTGAAACAGGGAAAAGCTTTGAAAATATTAAACCAAGATACTCACACAGCAAATGTCATGAAAGGTAAAGTCAAGGCATAATTCCCTTAAAGTCTCTGTGAACAGCAAATGCTTCCTTAAATCTTATTTAATAAGTTCTTACACACTCTCAGCTATGCCATTATTAAAATATGAACAAACCAACTGCATGAGGAAAAAAAAAGCACAGCTGTATCTGCTTCAGGCAGAGAGCAGTGCAACAGGACACGTTACTGCAGTGAACCCAGTCCACAGACTGCAAATGGAATAAGAATGCTGTGAATGAATAACAGTCAATGTATGAATATGATTACATGGTATAAAAATTATCAGATGATCTTGCTAAAGAAATGACTATGCCTTCTCAAAATATCAATGTTTCTCACCTTACTGTGACCAGGGTAAGACTTCCTTTGCTCTTAAAAATACTGGGAGGGGTGAGAGAAAGAAAAGGCAGCAGATGCAGCCAACAGTAGTGCTGCAGCTCAGAATGGAATAAAAGTAATTATAAATACAAACATCCCTGTTGTGGCCAACAGGAAACAATTCTCATGTTCACTTCAACAGATATTTCAAAAAGGCAAAGATGGGCTTTTTACACTACTCTTAGAAACAGCATGGTTTTTAAACAAAAGAGAGCTTTCTCATTGTTCTCTTTTCACTGTTTTACTGCTCTTCTGGAAAGTGATACAGGCAGGAATAGAACAACAGACAGTTTAGAAAGCCAAAGAGAGGCAAGATGGATCTACTGGGAGATTTTGGAGAGGATTAGATCCTAAACTTCATCAGCTGTTTTAGGACAAAACATTACTAAGGGTGGTAGAAAGAAAAATGTGTGCATACATCATCTAGAAGACATGCAGAAATGCAAGTGCCAGGCTCTAGACAAAAGAATAGAAAGTAAAAATTATAAGGGCAGAACTCTAATTCAAATTTACCAAATAAGGAAGTATAACATAATAAAGGAACAAAGTAAAATATAAATTATATTATCAACATATAAACCCCAGAACATCCAGGATCACAAATGAACCCCCTGATCTACCAGCTTAAAGTGATTCAACTTCCTTCAGCACCGGACAACTCAAGATATCACTTACAAAACCAGGCTGCAGCACAAAGCACAGATAATACTATTCAGATCAAAACGTTTTATCAGGTAACAGAAAACTTCACCTTTGCCAGAATTTATTTACTGGCAGTTCTTTTCTTTCTTATTTTAAACTGTCTAAAACTGCTTTAAATGTTATAAGCTTAGCTGGTATAATGAAATACTTAAAATATTGCACGACAATCAGCCTAAGAAATTATAACAAATGAAAGGCACAAATTCTCAATATCCAAAGTTTGCACAGAAATGGACCGTGTTTGAAGACTAATTTACCATCTGTGGTCCTTCAGAATTTGTCTCTTGACCCCGGGCATTCCAGAATTTTTGGAACAAAGAATTAACTTCCCTAAGCACTGTATCTGTGAATTGCTCTTGCAGTTACTAACTGTGCTACAGAACAGTTTTCACTGTAGGTTATAAAAGAGGTGTCTGAGTCAGATGTGGGAGTTAACAAAGCTGCATCCTTGTCTTCTACAGATTATTTGAAACTATATTGGCAAGTCAAACCTTATCCCACAAAACCAGTACTGGTTCTCAAGCAGGAAGTTCAGAAGAGAAGGAAAAGGCCAAGAGAAAAACGTTCTACTCCATCATAGAAACTCTCATTTCAAGGGTGACCCCAAAGGTGTTTGGGGACAGTGCGGCAAGGATGTTATCCTGCCTACAGGGTACTCACAGACTTTTAACCTTTGAAAGCAGCCTTAAGTTATGGAATTCTTTTTGGGGAATACAAAAGATAAGCCCCAAGAACCACGACCACCCAGCACTCCCCAGCCGTAGGGCAGAGAGGAAAGTGACCCCCGCCCGGTGTTCCCTGTACGTGAGCCGGGAATCTCGCCGAGCCGATGACGCCTCTACAGCCCAGAGCTTATTTCAACCACCCCCCACCGGCAGAGCCCGCATCCCCTCCACCCCCCGCGCCCCGGGCAGGTCGGGGCCCGGCGGGACACGGGGCCAGCGCCGAGGCGAGTCCCTCGGAGCGCAGCGAGGAGAGCGAAGCATCGCGGGGCGCAGGCCGCGGAACCGGGGGCTCAGCGTATGCCCTCCCTACTCCCCGCCCCGGCACGGCCCGCGGTGGGCGGCGGCCGAGGGGGCTCGGCGGCCCTCCACACGCCCGGACTCACCGCGCAGCGCTGGGCGCTCCCGCCGCCTGCCCGGCCCCGCGCGGCCCGGCCCGGCCGCCGCTCCAGCGCCGCTTCAGCCGCCGCTCCGGCCCCGGCCCGGCCCCCCGCCCGCCGCGCCGCCGGTCCCGCAGCAACTCTCGCGAGAGCCGCCCTGTCAGTGCCGTCCGCGGGAGCGGCGCCTGCGCGCTCCCCGCTCCGTCGGGAGCGCGGTCACGCCCCGCGCATGCGCAGTGCCAGGCCGACCTTCCCTGCCCCAGTCCCGGGCATCCGTCTCGGGGAGCGCGGGATTCGCGTAGGAGCGGCGCGGAGCGGGAGCAGCGCAGCAACACGGGCCGGGCGATACCCCTGATAGGAGGGTGCAGCCAGGCGGGGGTCTTGCCAGAGAACAAGAGGGCAAAGTGAAAGCTGCGCCAGGGGAGGTTCTGGTTGTACATCAGGAAAGTTTTTCCCACGGAAATGATTATTAACCACCTCCATGGGCTGCCCAGGAGGCGGTGGAGGCACCATCCCTGCAGGTGTTTAAGGAATGTGGCACTCAGCGCCGTGATCTGGTTGACATGTAGTTGTATCACAGGTTGGCCTCGCTGGTCTCTGAGGTCTTTTCCAGCTAAATAGATTCTGTGATTCTGATATCGAGGCTCTATCAGCATCCCGGGGAGGAGGCCCTGCGTACCGGTTTCTGGAGGAGAAGCACGCCGGCTTTGTGCGAAATACTTGCCTAATTTGTCAGTATCTCCACTTATCTGTAAGACAAGGCCATCTACCACACCATGGAGCCAGCAGGGAGGAACTGATTTACAAGTTCTCTAACTACCAGAGGTACATCCCAGCTTATCCAGGCAGTATTTGAGCAGACACCGAGGGGTGCAGAGCTGCTGACCAAGCTCACAGCAAAGAATACAGCTGGTGAGCCATTACTTGACAACTGCCATCTCTCCTGAGCAGTGATTAAAGCACCCGTGCTGTAGGAACAAACAGTTTAATCACACATGGCAATTAGAGTCCACAGAGGCCAAAATTCAGACTGCACAGGCAGCTAATGTCAGGGTTTGCATGGATGACCCTCCTGACATTCTTTTCGCTTGAAAATAGCCTTAATTATATAGTAAAGCAGTTCCTCAGGTAAACACCAGGCCTCAATCCTTTGATAAAGGCATAAATAAAAAAGCTTTTCTCTGGCTTTAGAGAGGAAAGGTGGTTTCTCAACAAGATGCTTTCGAGGACTCTACTCCCACCCCCTGAAGGGATGAGTTACTACAGGGTTACTTCTATCCCTCACCACTCCACCACCTCCAAAAAGACACCAAGACTAGAAATGGGCAGTCGAAGCACAGCCACAGTGTCCAGACATCAACTGCAGAGCTTACAGCTGGGCTCATGTAAATTAAGGATTATTGTGGATCAAAGTCTACAATTTAGGCACAGATAACAAGCAACAGGTTTGTTTTACAACAGAGATGCACATTTGCAGCCTCCAGTTAAACCCTTTATTAACACTGGTTGCTCTCCCCAGCTGGACTCTGCCCAAGGGGTTATGGTTACATCCATACCAAGACCAGAGTACCATCAGAATATTTATCACAGCCCTAGACAATGTGGCTTACAAATTGTGTTCAGCAAACATTGACTGCTAACATTCTCATTATAATGCTTAAGCAGCTTGATAAAGATTGGATGAAATTTGTGCTTTAAACCCTTGCCAAGTTCATTTTCTCATCCTAACAATATTGTCTTTAAGGGATTTTAACTTATTCCCAGATTTGAGTATTGGGGGAAGATGTGAGTTCTTCCCATACTTTTTTCAAAACGTTGGAAAGGGTGGAGAAAAGGTCCTTTAGGAGTTGAGATGTTACAAATGTTTCAGACATTCTTTCTGAGGATGCAGACATGATTAATTTACAAGTGACACCAAGACTGAAGAAACCAGAGCTAGATTCTGAGAACCCTCAAGTCCCCAGTACTTGTTCCTAGAACAAGTCCTACAGAATCTCTGGTTTCACACCCTCAAGATGGGGATTCAAAAGTTCATAGTAAGTTTCTGTAAGTTAAATAATATCTCAAAGAAGTTATAGGAGCTACTTTTAGCTGGACATGAAAAGCCAGCTATGGCCAACAGCTGCCAGTTGAATGACAGCTACTTTATGAGGCTGCAGCTGCCTTACTGTAAAAGGGCAGTCCTAGAAAATCAAACAAGCAACAAATTTCAGGAATAGCAGAGATTAGCATTACAGAAAGATATTCCTGACTGAGGAGTTGCTGATATATGCTCGCTTGCAAACCAACCCATGTAGAATGTTGTGACAAACAAGTTAATACTTTATAGAAACACACAACTTATTGTGCAATACCGTGCAGCTTTGCTACAGCAAAAGCCAAAATCCTGACATAGCATTAGGCAAGGGTGAAAAACAGAGACATTGTTTTGCTAAGGGTTCATTTTCTTTCTTTTTTTTTTTCTTCAGTCTAGGAATAGCTTGAATTTTCTGTGACAGTTGACGATGATAAAATATAATCCAAGATTAGCTCTGAGTATTTTAAGAAGGTAAGAAAAATCCTTGTGTCTGACATTTCTTTTGGATACCTTTTTTAACTTCTCAGAGCAGTCTTGGGAAATAAATGTATGGGTATTGCTATCAATAGATCAGAGGAATATTTGTTAAAATGGGTCAAGCAGCCACTAAAGGTTTTAAATTGTTGCTCGGAATAGTTGTATTAATGCCATGTTCTTAAGTCTGTTCTTCTCAGTCATGAGGATCTGTTATCATCAGGAACTACAATATGCTACTGACAATTTAAGGAACTTTGTTGCAATTTTTTTTTAAAACCATCTGGCACAATTATTTTAATTAAATATGTTTATAACATGCACCTTTCTTCCTCTGATGCATTTCCTGCTTTCAAAGAACTGTAGTGGCTTTTTTTGAAAAGCAAACCCCTGACTGGCTGAGCATAGCTGAAGATGCTCAAAATTTCATGCTGTGATTCTGCTTTGTACTGCTGCAGCTTGTATAGGGTAACACTGTGTGCGTTGTGTATAAGTTGTATCTAAGCAGCCTGATGTATGAAGCAGGACACAAAGCTTTCTCCCATGGAAAATCAGACATTCTGCTACAGAGATGTGGAATAGATGTAGACAGGCCCTGAACAATTTTCTTCCAAGGTGAAAATTTACTGCCACAAGACCGTTCTGACAGCTGTGGGGGTACTGCCTGGACATACATCTCTGTCTCAGATGTGCAGGGATACAGTGAGTGTGGCACAGGGGGAATGACAGGAATGGAGGCACAGCATGGAGGGAATAGAGAATGCTGGGAATGGAGCTATTGAGATTTATTGCATTAATATTACCTTCTTGCCTTCTTCCCCCCACATCAACCCATGGTAGCCTCAGTGTGATAATCAAACAATGAACATTAGCCATAAAACCCAAAACTATTCCATTTACTACATATTTGGGTCTGTCTTGGAACAAGGTTGTTTCAAACAGCAACAAATATGACCTGCTCTAGGAAGATGCTGAATACCTTGAGAAAACCTAACACTGAGGTTCTAATCTAAAGTCAGACCACAAACTGAAATAAAACTGCAGGTACCACACACTGGCAACAAATTCACTTCCTTTGTCAGCTCATATTGAAATGGACACCAAGGAGGGGAGTCTACAAGCCTTAACTTTTGTTACTAAAGTTTCTCTAAAATCTTAATTCAAGATTTAGGTTTCTGGTCTATAGAATTTCCCCACATGTCCATATTTGGAATATTGTGTGGCAGGACTAATTAGGGAATCAGACAGCAAGGCTAAGGAAAAAACCTTGTCCAAATGTGTTTTTTGTGTCTGCTCTTTAGAGAGCAGGATAATGAATGAATTGGGTAACTACTTTGCTGTATATTGGTGAGTTGGTCTAATTTTGATTTGCAGCTTTAGGCTAGTGCTAAAGGCAACAATATCAAAGGGAAAGAATAGATGTATGATAACAGATAATAGATGTGTACACATATAAATATATAAATATCCATATTCTGCCAAAAGGGAAACAGAGGCATAGAGGGCTTGCCCAAAGCCATAGAATAAACTAAAGCTAGTGTTCAGCAGCATTAGTAACAGAATTGGTAGTTTTTAACTTCTGAGCCAGCTGAAACCCTCCTAATACTCTGCCCTGACTTCTCACACACACCCTGAACTGTTATCACAACTGTCTCTGTAAATCTGCCCAGGTATAATCAATAAATGTTGGTATTTGTGACCAAGACAGAACAGCTGATCTGTCAGAACAGCTTCACAATTTTACTCATTTCAGATCTCAAGAGCACTTGTGAAGCAGTTTAATCACCATGTAAGACAAACAGGCTGTTCTGACTTTTATAGACCAGGAGACTGGAAAACTCAAAACTAGCAGAAAAAATGTCCAAACCAAAACTACCCATGAGTCTTACACTCAAGCAGATTCCTTTCCATACTGCCTGTGTTTCTGTGGTCACAAAGAAGAAATGACAAGATTATAAAACTGACTTTGTAGGAAAGGCTGTTCTACCTGGGACTTGTAATAACTGTCACTGACATTAAGAACTTAAACAATAAAATTAGTTGGCTGGGGTCACCCAGCTGCTTAAGCTCTGAAAGCTCTGAAAGAGATCTGTAAAAGAGAACCAGATCCAACTATAGTGTGCCATCCCCCTTTCTTTAGTACAAAAGGACTTCTGCTTTCTTCCTACTCCCAATCCAGTCATTTGTCATTTTCAGCACAGCCTGGAATTGTCAGTTCCATTACTTCTCATTTTGGAGAAAAACAAAGCAGATGCTGCTTATTATGAAAAGGCAGAATCTCTCTCTTTTGAGAAATATCTTATCTCACTTATTTTTTATAGACACTGAATTACGTGCAAAGCTCCTATTTATTAAGCAATACACAGGAGCTGGGAAGTAATGTAATTCAGCTAAAACAAAATACTATCTTCCCATCAGCTTTGGTAAAGGTGGTGGTCAACTCAACTACTCCTTTTAATTTTTAAGGCTGAGACAGGTTTTGTATCAATCTTCCCCTTTCAATTCCTTTTTCCACTACACACATTACAATTCTAGTAATTTCTCAGCATCTGTAATGAAATATGCAAAGGGGCGGGAGAATCAGACAAACAGCAACTGCCTGTTCTCAACAATGCAAAATTTTCTCACTGATTTAATGGTATTTAAATTATTTTGCACTGCTGTTCAGAAATTCTACTTGTCAAATACTGATTAAAATGCAACTTTGTCAGAGAGCTTAGCTAAAAAAAATAGCAAAGAAAGGTTTGGGGTTTTTTTTTGCATACAATACCTGCTTTAAAGTGGTCCTACTGAAATTCTCATGTCTGCTCTACCAGCAGCAGCCACCCTGGTCAGGACTGACTGAAAGGCACACGCAGGGAGGTCAAATTGTTCCTGTGGATCTGCTGGGCTCCACAAGCTCCTCCAGGCAGAAGCTCACGGCAGACTGAGCCCTGGCTCTGCCCATATGTTGTAGCCCCAGGAGGAGCCAGCAGATCCCTGTGCTGAGACTGAAGCACAGGAGCATGAAATGAAGCTTTTGCAGACTATCACATAGGTTTGGATTGTTTCTGTAAGCTCACTTCCCACCAAAATTATATAGGAGGCCTTTACATGGTCTAACAACTCCAGGAAATAAAAGGATGTGGAGAAAAAAGCACTCAAGGAATAGTTTTGATAGCTATTTAGAAGCAAGTATGCAAATTGATCTGAATTTGCAAGCAAAACTGACTTATTTGTTCCATACCAAAATATTACATTGCTATAAACATCCAGAACTAACATTAACATTAACATATAACATTCACACACAATTCTGCAGTATTAAAAAATAGAGAGGTTAATGACTTGAGCACTGTCCTGTAGATCAGGTCCAAAAATTACACCAGCTTAGTGCCTCTTGAGTGCTTCAGAGCATTTGCCTCAAGTTTCCCTTGGTCACCCCCTCCTAAAATACGTGGGAAAAGTCCTCTCTAGATACCTGTCCTATTTCTGAATCTGTAGCAACACTGGCCAATTCAGGGGTGTTTCTGGTCCTCCAGCCTCCCCTGTAATAACGGATTTCAGTGTTTTTCATTTATTCTCAGGGCTCTGCAAGCACGAGGTCCCTGAGGTGAGCAGCTAGATCAGATTTACCAAGGAGGAAGTAAAGGCACCAACAGGCTGTGCCAGCCCCTGTAAGTGCACATTTCATTGACAGAAATTCTATATACAGTGTACTTGTGAGTGAAAACAGGGTATATTAGGGGCTTGTTTAAGATCCACAGGGAATCCATGTCAGAGGCAGAATAACCCAGATTCCAGATCTCTGTTCAAGATATATCTTTACTCTGACCTTTTATTTAAAACCTTCAACTAATTAAGTAGCTTTTATTGGGGTAGAACAATCTAAGAACTAGGAAGGAACTAATGAGAGGAACTAATGAGATGCTTGTGCAGCACTAAGCACAACTCAGGATTTTGTGTTAGTGCAATTGAAGTAGGACATTTCTCTGCCTTCCTTGTACCATCTCTAAATTACACCAATTCCCCAGATCTGCCATTTTGTTTCCTTCAAGTCACCAAAACCACTTTCAGCATCACTCAGGTGTTGTGGGGGCTTTTGTTAACTGATTCTGGGGAACTCTTTTGAGTAACAAGCTCAGAAAATGCAGGAATTCTGTGGCTTTGATTCTCCTCACTACAATTTAAATTGTATTTAAAAGAGCTGAAATCACACCTGTAGAATCCTGCACTGTGTGTATCCAGACACTGTCAAAGTAAACTGTCTCGAAGGAGTATGGAGAATCCTCCCAAAATGCTACATTCTCATCCTAAACTGCATCTACAGGGAAAACAATGCAGAGCTTAAGCTCTTTGTACCAAAATGCAAACAATTGCACCAGGCTTTGGCATTTGTAGTTTAGCAAGCCAGTCGAGTTTTGTAACAAAATATCGCACATGGTAACTGTCACATTGGAACTCGGGATAATACAAGCTCTGCAATGAATTACAGGAGTAGGAAAGGGGTTAAAACTGATGGACATACATATTTTCAATTTACCCAATTTACAACGAATTTGTATGTCAAGCCCAAATGCCTGCAGGCAGAGGCACAGCAGTGAGGCATCTCTGTCTCACACCTCTGACTTCCTTTCCAGATTCTGCAGAGGCTTAGATTTCATGTTAAGATTACCGGCTGGGTAGGTTCGTGTGTTCATCCCTACCACGGTTTCCTGTGCACCTGGCACCCTGCGTCTGCCTTCACCTCATGGCTCCCGAGACTGTCAGTCTGCCGGTTCTCTACTGCAACAGCGGCTTTTCAGAGGAAGATCTGCAGGTGTCACCCTCCCCTTGCAGCTATCACCTCCTCCTACGGCACCGCAAAAGGGACTCACCTTGTCTCTCACCCTCTTCCCTGGGGCACCCACCACGGCCTGCCATTAACGAGGGCATGGAGCCTCGGGCCACGAACCGCTCTCGGGCCCTCTCCAAGCCCTCCCGCGTTCCCTTCACCCCAGAGTCACTTCACTACCCCTCACCACCGTCCCCACGACGTCTCCCCAGCTGCCTTGGGCTGACCCTTGCCCTGGGTCTCCGCTCCATCTGCCGCCCCCTCAGCGCCGCCGCCCTTTCTCCTCGGCCTCCCCTCACAGCTGGCCCTGACCTGCCGCCAGGGCGGGCGCCCGGCTTCGCGCGCCACCCCTGCCCAGCCAATCAGCGCTCGGCATGCGGGCGGCCGGGCGGGCTCGCACCAACCAGACAGCGGCTTCTTGCGGCGGCCCCGAAGCGCCCCCGCGGGCCCCTGGCGCCGGGGCGTCCCGCCTGCCAGCGACCGAGATGGCGGCCCAGGCGGCGCGGCGGGCGAGGGGCCCCGCCGGCAGCGCCCGGCGCGGCGGGTGAGTACGGGCCGGGCGGCGGGGCAGGGCCGGGCTGTGACCCGCCGGGGAGCGCGGCCGGGGTCCCCACCTCGGCTGGGGACTGCCCGCCACGAGGAGGGAGGCCCGAGGCAGAGCCCGCGACGGTCCCGCAGCCCTGCGGCCCCATTGCCCGCAGCTCCCCGGAGCGTTACCCAGCGGCTTAGGGGAGAGAGGAAATTAGAAAAGGACGCACAAAAGGCAGTCCATACACGTCTTGGCAGCTCGGCGCCCCCGCGGGGCTTCTCCCGCAGCTGCGGGACCGGCTCCAGCTTGAAGCGCCACGGAGCATCCCCGGGCACCGGGCTCGGAGCATCCCCCGGGGCTCTGCGCTCGGAGCCAGGCCAGGGGGTGCCCATCAGCCGTGGCTGTGCTTGGGGGAGCTGCAGTTTCATACTCCGCATAAAGGTTTAGTGTCTGGCCCCAGATTCTGGCCTTTAGGAGGTTTTCCAGTCTCCTTCCAGCTGGGATAGCAGCCTTCACTCAGCCAGTTCTTTCATATTGCTTCACGCCTGTGCCTACTCCATCGCAATGTTCTGATCAGAAGTTCGTGGCACACTTCGTTTTGTCTCAGACGTCCACGTGTTCTATTTTCAAAAGCTGTGATCCATACAGTTCTTTCTATTCGTCTGTTTGGGAGCTTTCCCCTGTCAGGATAACAGAAGCTGTTATTGATAAGGAAAAGCTTAACAAATCCCCTTTAAAAATGCCATTACATAAAGCACCAGAAGTTTGTCTTAGATTATATTATCTACCCAGAAGATAGAGAGGAAGGGAAAACCCATAGACAGGAGCAGAGAGTGTTTTAGTTACACATTTAACACTGAGTTTTCACAGGAAATCTTGTGCCATGGAAGACTTTCCTTAAGTTAGGCTTACCAGTCTTAAAAGTTACCATGATAGTAGCAGAGACTATAAGCACCCATCTATCTTCCTGAGGCAGCTACCAAGGTATAGATACTTCCATGTTTTCTCGGGAAAGGAAGCTACTAAGGAGTACTTCTTTAAAATCTTATAATTTCCTTCAGTAATTATAAAATAAACTTCCTAGCTGAACAGACAGCTCACACACAATGGGACACAATGGAATAGTAGCACATGATCTCTATGAAACACTTTAAGTTACTTAGAAATGCAGGTTTCTGTGTAAACAAACTGTTACTCAACAGCTGCTGTAGTGCATTAATCTACAGGGCTTGCTCAGATATAGTAAAATTTGAATACCCTAGCAGGAGAACTAAATTTATTTTCCAAGATGCTTGCCTAATATAGGCATACATAGAAATAGCTACATGATGCTGGTTTTATGCAAGATATGTTTTTTTCTTTAGAGAATTGGTTTATATTTTCTATCTTTTACTCAAGCTTATTGAAAAATATTTGCATAATATTCTTCTTAACCATGACCTTTTAAACAAACACCTTGCCAACATTTTTTGTCTGGTGAGAGGATTAAGATATTAGTGCTTCTAGCCTCGGTCACCAAACAAATCAATATTGGTGCTGCAGGTAGAAACAAGAAAACAAGCCTTTGTCCTTTAATCTTCACATTACAGCTCTGTTTACATCTTGATCTGTTAGAACCCTACCCAAATTAGGTGCTGGAAACCACTGCAAACACTCAGACCAACTTGGTCCAGGCAGAGACAACCATGAGAAGGTGTGGGTTGGGAGGGTTTATATCCATCCCTGGCTGGCTGGGACTGGCCAGGAGCAGAGCCAGCAGCCATGGCAGGTTGGCCAAAAGGCAAGTCCTTGGATTGGGTTGGCCAAAGAGAGTGACATGCTTGGGCAGCATTGTCCTGCACTTAGACCCATGGATTGGTTGGGTTCACATCTGTGATAATGTATGTGTTTGAACACTAAATAATGCACTTTGGATTTCTGGAATGCTCTGGAGGGAAGACTGGGGAGAGATTCTTCAGGGGCTGCAAAGAGCTGGTTTTCTTTCACAGCAGAGTGCGGCAGCTCACTGCCCTATTTGTAGACATGGCTCATCCTACATGTGTTAATCATAAAACTTTCATGGGTCTTGTGAGAATAGTAAAATACACAATCTGTGAGCTGCCTTTCCTAGGTAAGGGCTGTTCTGTGCTTGGAATGGGTGTTTGAGCTTGGTATGAACGGCCTTCAGGTGCTGAGTCTGCTCTGGGGAACTCCCAGAGAATACCTTCCCATTGGCACAGTGTTTATCAAATATCTCCAAATGCCAAACACTAGTGTAAGATTTTTTTTTTTTACCTAGATTTACTATAAACTATGAATACAACACCTTTATTTATAATCTAGAATTAAGAGGAAAAGCTGCTCTTTTGTTTCTGAGTCAGTGTATATCAGCAAAAATTGATTTGTTAAAAGGTCCTATAAAAGCTTTTTAAATTTTATTTTGGGCCATTTTCTTTCTGTGGTTTTCTAACATTTCAGTATTATTTCTTTTTAAATGGAGGTACTTATACAATCCTGGTTACCATAATAATTGATAACATGATGATGAATGACAGCTGCCACTTTTGCAGTGAATTCTTCCATAGATGTGCTGTAAAAATTTCTGTTCAAGACATTATGCCACAATGTCTCAAGTCTCTAAAGAAGCTGGAGGTGCCCTTCCACCTTTCAGAATTGTGCCTCTTGTTGCACTTTTCACTTTGACCCAGTGTCTTTCTGTGGCAGGCACTACCTGAAGCAGAAAAAGTGAAGCAACCTTTTAATTCCCAAATTTTTAACCAAGTAATGAAAAATGAACACAGCAAATACTTTTCAGATTTACAATACCTTAATTGGAAACCATATTAGCCCCTGTGGAAACCGTAAGGTAGAGTATACTAGCTTTGTAATTCTTTTGATCATATTTCTTTTTGATAATTGCTTCTCAGCTCACCAAAATGAAATTAAAAACAAAAATAAAGGTGTTTTTTCACTTGTGGAACATCTTGTTTTATCAATCTTAATTTCTTAAGTAAGCCAAAGGTCTTACTTTACAAGTGTGCCAAACAATTCCCTACTCCCCTTTTCCCTCTTTGTTGCTCAGGTTTCATTTTGAGCAATGACTCTCTTTTGAAACAGTCCAACGTTCAGGTCCTGAATGTGCTGGAGAAAGTAGGAAAGAGTCAGATATTTTTTTACTGGAAAACTCTCAGCAAGTAAGGTTTAAACAAAAAGTAATTTCACCTCCAAGAAGTACAGTTGTCAATGGATGACAATCTCTAAGTTCATTTCACGTTCTGTTTGTGATTCAGTGCAGAATAGACCTCTCTCTGATTCCTGTTATTTAGGAAGGGAAGCAGAGACTGTGAGATCAGCACCTGATTCTTCACAGCCAGGCTCAAATGAGATATTTGACCACTACTGAGTTGATAATACTTAGCACATATGCAACACTGTTTCAGAGGAGCTCACTTTACAGATACTAATAAATTTACTTCACAGTCTCCCTCTGAAGCAGATATGCATATTCCTATCTACAATCTGGGGTTATTGAGGCAGAGAATATTTAGCTGGCCCAACTTCTGACAAATCTTTTTTTCACAGGCAGATACTGAAGCCAAGAAGTGTGGCTGCCAGCTCCCTTGCTGTAATTATTCCATGATCTCAGTGGGTCTCAAAGCAATTGACAGTATCACTTGATGCACCTTTGGAAGGCCATATATCAGCAAATGTGCCCGTGTGGCAAATTACCAGGCAGACATCAGCTCCTCATGAGTAGGAAGACCATATGGTTCTGCTGATATCAAAACAATCAGCTCAAATCAAAGCCATTTTCTCTAAGGCAGCTGCTTTTTTTGGTTATTATCTGTGCCCCCGTGTTTCTATTCTCAGTGACAGATCAGGCTTCTGTTCTTGAGGAATTCACTTTTGGCAGCAAGAAATGTTCACACTCCCCATCATTTTTCATAGACTAATCTGTGTTGGGAATTTTCAGTAAATAACATGGAAGCATCAGTGATTGAACACTTTAGGGAAAATAGTATCATTAGGTTGATTTATTTTTCTCCCTAAAGACAGCAGCTTCTGAAACACATTTTTCTTTCCAACTGTCTATAAGCTATATAATTACCTGACCTTTCTTTTTGCTAGTTGTTTTATAAGTTTTGTAGGTAATATATAATTCTGTGTAGTTTTTTATTAAAATTCAACACTGCTATCTCATACTGATGGTTAAATGATCTGAAATCCTTGGATTTCAAAGGAAAATCTGAGTCACAGTATTTTTACCTATATAAATACACTGGCTGCATAAGACATTGTTATTCAAGAGATGATCTGGTAAAGAAAAGGGTGAACGGACCCTTGCAAAGTTCTGCTGTCCAGAGGGATGTTTCAAACACTTGCTGATACTCTGAGTTTACAAGACTGGCTCTTTGCTCAGGGAACGTCCAAACTGAAACAAGTTTTGGAGGGGGCATGTGGATATGTTTTCTGATTTGAAAAGGATGTCAGACACACATGGAAACCCAGGCACAGAACCCAGTCAGTCATGTAAAATAGAGATATTCTAGGGTGGGTTGCAGGCCTGTCCCCACAGCTGTGGGATAACCATTGGCTGGGTTTGGCATACAGGATTCCAGGCAGTTGGCTTGCTGTTAGCATTGGATTATTTGGTGAACCCTATCCCGGTTTTCACTCTTGCCCAACAATTTGGAAATATTTTTCAGACTGAATGCAACATGATGACACTTGAACACTACATCTAGCCATTCCCAAGTTTCACAAACTGCATTAGGCTGGAAAATCCTGAGGAGAATGGAGTGTGCTGGGAAAGTGGAAGGGGTAAACTGGCTGTACTGGGAGCATGTGGTGTCTGATTAGAGCAGCCACAGCTTCAGGCATCTCTGATTGTCTGCAGCTGAGTATTTGACACCCTCCAACATGTCCCAGCAAAGCAGTCCCATTTCATTTCTGCCCTGCAGAGTGTAACATGTTGACGTGACTAATTGCCTGGGCAGACAGAAGAGAGATAAGAATGGGGAGGACAGAAAGAAGCAGATATTCCAGTGTGGAATAGCAGTGCACAAAACTAGGATGGGTCCAGGGTGTGGAGGGTCCCTGCATCAGAGTACAGATGGAGGTGGGAATTGCAGGAGTCCCTGAAACAGGAGTGTGGGAGGGGAGCACACAAGGACCTTGCAGGGTCAGGAGTGAGTGGATGCACAACTCTGCAGATTTGCAGGCTGCCTCCAGAATTTATTAAATTGCTGCAGCCTCAGTGTGTGAAGCTATTTCCTGAGTGTTTGCAACACCTCTGCAATGCATGTGAGGTATTTTAGTTGGAATGACAGAATTCTTGCAGTTTTATTTTGATAGATTCTGTATTCAAAAGAAAGTGCACAAATCATATCTTCTATGGCTCCAGTGCCAGTCCAGGTGAAGAAATTGAGGAAGGTTGGTTTCTCATCCTAGTCTGTCTTTGCTATTGGCTTCAGTTACCCCAGGACTAAGATAGCCTAACCTATCTGGGGTTAGCTGTGTTTGGAATTTTTGGTTCTAAATGAAAACCCTTTTTAAACATTGGAAAATTAAACATTCTCCTTCTTCTTTGTATCTAGATTGGCACAGGAAAGATTTGCCTTCTTACTTTCTCTCAGTGAAATGTCTACAGTCTACCACTGCTGGTACCTTAAATTAGGGATGTGAGAAAAACTAAACTGCTTCTGGGCTGGTCAGTGTCTTCAAATTTTGGAGAAGCCCTGAACGTGTGCAATGATGAACCAGTGCTTTGTGCACCTCTGTTTGTTTTTACAAACTCTTCTAATGTTGTCCACTATATCAGCTTTTGAATTTCTTTAAGCAGAGAATATTCACTCTTTCCAACCCGTTCTTTGTATTTTTAACACCCCTGGTGTGTTTCCTGCTTCCTAGCACTGAAGGACTCCAGGGTGGTGTTCCTAAGCATGCAGATAATGTGCTTCAGACTTTAGGGAATGGCGTGTTTCGCATTCAGGATCACATTTCAGTTTGCTGCCAGAATCAGAATGTCACTGGGGGCAGTGCAGAAATTCTGCCTCCTGCCCAGCTCAGCACCCTGCCCTCCAGCCATAACCACCCAAATGTGCTGGATCCTTTTGAAATCCAGATCCAGAGAGAAATTCAGGCATTTAGTTTTGTTTGAACAAGTGAGGGCATGGTACATAAGTCTTTCAGTAGATCAACTAATAAATCTTATCTTGAGGGGACTAAAGAGAAGGATCATGGATTTATTTTAGTCCTTTTATTGTTAGTGACCAGTTTCTCCTTAAAATCATCTTGTGTTGCCTTCTCTTATGAAGTCATTCTCAAATTAAAGGCAAGATACTAAAGCCCTGAACTGCTGTGTGCAAACACACAAAACTACTTTTTCCTTCTTCCTACTCCCTGCCCTCTGCTGGGAGCTGTTTGTCAGCTTCTCTCCAGTAACTTTGTCTGATCTTCTTTTTGCAGTTGCTAATTGGCCTGGCAGGGATATGAAGTCACTGAAAATAACTTTATTCCCTCATTGTGTGCACATTGAAAGGGTCACAGAACAGAAGAGTAGGGCAGAGTCCAGACTGGTGGCTCATGCCAACCAGCCTGGCAGCCAAAAAATGGCACTTGCAGGTGCTGGTTGTGGTTTTGCAGGCAGGTCTTTGATAACCAGCACTCTGAATATTGAATGCCTGCTCCTTACCCCCAGAATGCAGGTGCAGGATGGGACAGAGTGGGTTTCTGAGTAATCTTTTGGATGCCTTGTTTTCCTTGAAATTATGCAGCATTGTCAGAGATGTGCTGTAGGTGACGGCTACGAGGATGGGATCTCCAGACTCCTTTGAAGAAGGCAGTGTTGTATAAACCAGGGTAGTAAATCCCAGCTGGCAAAGGCTGGTCCTTGTTCTATCTAGGAGGTGTGTGGGTGGTTGGGGTTGATTTGCATATCTAACTGCTTCCTTGTTTATTTGGATTTAGGAGAAGAATATGTCCAAGCCCCGTGCTTCTGTGTGATATTAAAAGATAGAACCAGGAATTATTAACCAACAGAAAGACTTTCCCAAGAAAATCATAATCTTATAGTATCATGTTGTGCTTATATGTGAGAGAGTCCTCTGGAACAATGTACACAGATCCTTTCTTTTGACCAGAAAAGACATTTTGTGGAAGGAGAACAAATTTGTGCCATGGGAAGTAGAGGAGGGTGAGCTAGAGGAGGGATGTGAGCTCCAGAGCTGCTTCCCCTCAATTCTGTTAGAGCCCCACTTTTGCTGAAAAGAGAAAAGACCTGGATCCATGGTCATCTGGAAATGTTTTCAGGAGTTCTTGCCTACCTACTGGTCATCAGATCCATGCTCAGCCCAGCAGCACAGCCTTGTCAAAGGTTGGATGTGATGTTCAGCAAATGGAGGAATCATTCTTGCTGGCTCCATTAGAGATTAGCTGGACAAAGCTCCTGGTAGATAAGAGTAACAAGACAAATAGCCGTGGGTGACAGCTTGCTCAAACACCTGGTGGAATCCAGGCTTTGTCAGCTATTTTTGGAGGTTTGCCCAAAAGTCTGTCAAGACTAGTCATACTCTTAACTCTGTACTTCAGGGAATTTAATTCATCTGTGGATGCCAGATTTTGGGGAGAATTAAGCTAACTTCTGAGTTACAGGGTGGGTTGATGCACTGTTAGAAGGACTTTCATCTCCCTAGTTCTTTTAAAGACCAATCCTGTAATTTGAATTTTGTGAATTTCATCACTTTCTTATCCTAAAGGAAGCAATGTGGGAGACTTGATTGCTTCCCCTTCTGTTTCTACAGATGGTGATGTGGTAAATGTAGCCAAGCTCTTCTCTACCTAGGAGACATTCTCCCCTGAGGAGCAGTCCCCTTTTGCTGGACATGCTTACAGAACTGCACAGCCATGGACCTCAAGGAGAAGTGTCAGGTAGGTTTGCTGATAACAGTCACACCTAACTTAAGTGTTGAGTCCTTTAAAATGTCTTTATTATTTTGGGTCAAGATTCCCAGGTAGCATTATTACATAGTGGTATAATACATGGTTAGTGTATCAAAGTTGAGAGTTCTGTCATCTTCACATCCCTGTGTTAGTAGGGAAATCCTTTGCAGGGTGGGACTGAGGCACCACAGTGGAACAGCACAGGTGGAGTGTCCTCTGTCACACCTGCAGTGTCTCTTTTGAGCTCTAAGCTGAGGCTCCATTCCCATGGACACTCAGCTTGGCTTTACTTGAGAGGCTGAATTCACTGAAAGGTTTTCTAAATAAACCCGGGCAATGAAATCATCTGTGTCCAGTTTTGCTGATGGTAACTTGGGGTCTCAGCCAGTTCTGGTGAGAGAACACTCTTGACTTTCCTCTCTGGTGTCCCTTTCCCCAGCACACCATGACCTTTAATCTTCTGGCTGTCTCTGTCTTCTCTGTGCATCCCTTCCTTGCTGTTTTGTTTGCAGCAGCAAGAAATGGTTCTGCTCATTAGTGCAAAGCAAAGCACTAGACTGAAAGATACTACAGCAGTGTAAGTGACTTTTAAAGGTCAGTGTTTCACATCAGCTGTGGCACTGGCCTGCTCAGCTGCTTCTTTGCTGGGTTTCTGCTCTGAGCTGTGCTAGACTAGGAAGGCCTGGGCTCACTGCTGCCCGAACCTCTTGGCTCTGGAATGCTCAGAGGAAGTGTTTGACCTATGTTGTTTTATATCAAATTGCTTTATTACTATGGAGTTAACATTCCAATGAGGACAATTATCTACTTGTTCTCTTGTTAATGACATCATGGGCTAATCTGGTATTGATCATTTTAAGAGATGATGCAATTACCACTGTGTGCAGGGGTGTGTTCTGTGTAGGATCTGAGAGCACCAAAGAGAGCAGGGCATAGCAGGGACACTAGTGGAAGTCACTATCTTTGGCTCACCTTTCTCGTTTGACATTCACCACTGTACAGTGCAGGAAGATCATATCAAATTGCTGGACAGGCAGCAGCATGGACAGTATTGTAATAGACCTTTAAAACACCTATTAGGCCTCCTGACAAAGAGGTTACGGGGGAATCATGGTTTTCTCAAGTCCCAACCTCCTTTTCTGACTTCCTAAAATTTTTTCTCCCTCCTTTCTGAATGGGAATTAAAAATGAAGGCAAGAGATGATCACAATCTTTTAAATAGGAATTTAATAACCCCACAGATACATAAAGCTGCATTTTACAACTTATTTTGTTTGGATTCTGAGAAAAGACCATGATTTTATTTTTGTTAGCAATCCCAAGCAGGGGGCCTGGAACTAGATGATCTTTAAGGTCTCTTTCAATCCAAATCATTCTGTAATTATTATTTGGTGCTAAGGAGTTTGCTTTTTTTTTTTTTTTTTTTTTATACTGCAGATCCTCCTTCCACCCCATTTAAGGTGGAATCCATCTTCCTTCCCAAAGTGAAGAACTTGGACACATATACACTGATAAGGGAACAAATTAACCTGCTTTGTAACCTCAGCAGTAAATTTAATGTGCTAGGTTTATTTTAAAATGCTAAAAATAAAATGAACCCACGTGAAAACATCAGTCCCAAATCTGGTTGAAAGCAATCTCTTCAAAATACTTGTGTGGTGGAGAGTTAGCACTCCTGGGCCAGGAGACGTGCTCAGAGCACTGCTGAAGCATGGACATCTGTCACTCAGATGAGAGACTTGTCCTCTGGCTCCAGTTGGCTAATAAGTTCCCTTGTCAGGAATGGCTGAGGATCAGAGTTTGTCAGGTGTAATGCAGGCTGCCTTCCAGTTTTTGCCAGAAGCCAGGCACCACAGAGAAAGGCAGAGAGTATTTTAGGAGCAGAGCCAAATCCTTCTTAAATTAAATGTGCTGGTACCTTGTTCTTTATCCTCCTCCTCTGACTTTTTAATTTTCTGTGTATTTCTGAAGTGAATTTAATACTTGTGAAAGGTGCCTGAATTTCTGCTCCAAGACCACTCAGCACATACTGAGAGAGCAGCACTGATTGCCACAGGACAGTGGGAGGCTCCTGAGTGCGTTGCATTAGATGGAGGCTGGATTTGCAGCCACGCTAACAAAAATTATTGACATCATCCCTTCCACAGTTACCCATAACAACTGAGCTGTATTGTCCCAGTGTAATTGCTGCAGCCTGGATACAGCACCGTGCCTCCTGGCCAGAGCCTGGAAACGTGTTCAGGGAGCCTGTGCTGTGCTCCACATCGCTCCAGCTCCAGCACTGTTGGGCCTTGTTCCAGGTTGCCTAACAAGAGCTACAGTCCTACCTTTGAGCTGAAAAGTAGCCCAAGTCCTTTGCCACTTCTCATCCTGCCAGTGACTGTGTCTCTGTTTTTATTCCCTGCTGTTCTCTAAAAGCTGAGCTCTTCCAAGGGCTTTTTCACCAACTGATCCTTTTTCCACAGGCATTTCTCATTTATGCTGCAGATTTTGTGTGGGTCAGTCCCTACCTTTATACTCAGCCCTCTGTTTCAGGTCCCAGTTTTATCTTCAAATCCAAGTTTTTGTCTTCTGCTCTTTAATTCTATTATTTAATGCACACATGCATATCCAGATGCAATTTCTGATACCAGTTGATATTAGAAGGAAGCTACATAGTACAAATTACTGCCCTACACAAAACACTTCAGAGCAAGGTCTCTCAGCAGTGGGGTAAACAAGAAGAAGCAATTTGATCCAATTCCATTTGTGTCCATGACCAAAGCTGGAGGTTTTGAGGTTGGGACCTCTAACTGCATGAAGCACAAGGATTGATCCTGGTATTGCACAAGCAAGTTATTTTATTCACTTTCATTCAAGTTTCCAAAAGGTACACAGCTATGGGAAACAGATCAGCAACCACTGTGATAAAGAAGGGGTCTTACAGGTGTGTTGTGTGAGGGTTTATCCACTCTTACCCAGTCTTGTTGTTGATCTTTTCTTTTTTCTCTCCTTTTTTCTTTGTGTTGAAAGGACTAGATGAGTAGTTCCTTAGCAGGCAGGAAAGAAAAATTTTGCCATTAGGACATTTTCTTGTTTTCTGCAGTTTAAAATTGTTGTCTAGGAAACAAAATGCCCTGCAGAAGGATAAAGGATGTTTTGCCTCTTTCTCTCTTCTTCTTTCTCCTGAAGTTACATTAAATAAATACAAATTGTCTGCTACCCTTCAGCTTTGGCTCTGGGAGCTTTATGAGATTACACACCGATGTGTACCTCAGTGCCAACACACAGGTGATAACCAGACCCTGTGTTGGGTTTATTGTGAATATTGAGGCCACTTAATCTCTGCCCTTCTGGTTTAAAACACAGAATATGGACTATGCCTAATGAGGCATTTGAACCTCAGAAAAGGAAAAGAAGTGAACAGCTTGTCGAGGCAGAGTAGGTGAGTCCTGACACCTGTACATGGTGTTCAGAGCTGCACAATATGCTGAGACTGGAAGCCTTGGCAGTGCCTGTCCTGCTTGGTACCAGCCAGCTGTAACCCTTGGCAAGCTATTGAGGTGGTGCCTGGCTGGGCCAGTTCTTTACCCCTTTCTGTGTGGAATGAAAGCAGTTGTTTTAGTGATTGCTCTGCAGAACTAGGAAGCCCCAGACAGAATTAGGACAGCACTGAAGTAGGAGCTAAATAAATATTCACTTATAAAGGTGCATCCCTCCAACAGCGAGAAAGAAATATTCCTGCAAAAGATGAGAATGAGAGAGAAGGCTCATTCCTTCTTCACCTTTTTATCCCTGTGTTGTTGTTCTACCCAATCCTTCCCTGTCTACACTCATCCTTTGCCTCCTGTGTGTCATGCCCAGGTAAATGTGGAGCCCCAGGCATGGCTATGGTGAATTTATGTGCACCTTTTAGTTCAGATTGTGTGGCTCAGGATGAATAAGGGATGCTGAGAGGGGGTTTTGCTGAATTCTTTATCAACAAGAGCAGAGGGAGGGAACACTTCAGATGGGGTCTGTAACCATCTTAACTTGTTTAAATAGCAAATATTTATATTCTTTAATTGAACTTGAATCCCAAGCTGTGGAGTCATCTGTGAGGTAGTTAGTATTCCAGGGGCTCTTGGTCTCAATTTAGTCCTTTTCCATGCCTACTCAGGTGTTTCTTCCCCTGTAGTATGTTTTATAGCACTTTGTCCTACCTAATTTGCCATCTGCTTTTGCACAGACCCCTGTCTGTCAGCATCATTCCTTCCTGTGCATGCATATGCAGCTCTGCAGGCAGTGAGCCCAGGGATCTTCACTATGTCGGCTCCATCTGATGAATGAACCATTCTCACAGACATCTGGTGCTATCCTGGGCAAACTTTCTTCCCTCTCTGCTTTTTTCTCCCCCTCTTTCCATCCCTCATCCTCCCTCATCCCCCACCCCCATCCGCCGCCTCCTTGCTGGATCTGCAGCGTGACTGGAAACAGGCTGAATTAATCAGCAGACTGGTGCTTCACTCTGCTGCTTCTGTCTCATTCTCTGCGGCGCTGGGCTCTGCACAGTCTTGCTCTCTCTGCCTCTTTGCTCTCTCATTTCTGGAGAGCAGCAGCAGTGCAAGTTGCTGGGGAAGTGGTGCAGGAATGCTCTTCAAACAGGCTGATCTCTGGATCCCCCACCAAGGCAAATGTCGCAAAGTAAGTTCCTCTCCCTTAACATTTAATTTCAAAATGGCTTTCCCTGTCTCCCTCCCCAGTCTGCATCCTGCCTGATGTGATGGGGCATGAAGAGCTTTGATGTTTTGGGGGAAGGAGGGGCAGGACATGAAACACAGAGTGATGATTTTAGCTAGGGAATAGCTTGTTTTTGGTGGTGACAGGAAAAGAAACTGTTTTAAACTGCAATTTTAATCCCAGGACCAATAGGAAGATCCACACAGGATTTTAGCTCCTGACTCCTGCTTTGCTGCCCCTCTGCCTCATGGCTTAAATTTGTCTGTTGCTTCTATAGGCTTTGCTCTGTAACTGTTGAACCTCCTTATCCCTGTGGGATCCAGCTGGCAGTGCACCTGCCAGGCTGGATCATCGTTTTAGTCCCCAAAGTCTTCAGCAGAAGAAGCAGGGATGGGAAGGAAACTCTCAAGGGGATGAAAGATGTACTGAAGTTTTGTGGATTTCTGAGCATTGCTGGCCTCTGGGAGGGGATTAGCATTCCCTGGAGGGAGCTCTGCACTGGCATAAAGCACTGCATGTTGAAGCTAGGATAAATACAGACCCCTAACTCCTCTGTACTTGGAGGAGTAATGGCAGCTGGCTAAATTACAGTAATTAAAGCTTCATAATTGTGTAGTGCTTCAAAGCGCTGCATAAACCCTGTCTCATCCTGCCAGCAGCCTGATGGGACAGGTAACTATGGTTGGGGATTTGCTGCTCCAAACGGGATCGAAGGGACGGACTGAGGAATGTACAATTCCAAATTGGGCTGTTTCCTGGGGAGCAGCTGCCTCTTTCTTTGCTGCTGTGCTGCTGCTGGGGAGAAGCAAAGTGCTGGGCTTTGCATTACCTGTATAGAAAGGTTGATTGTGCCTGCTGGCATCTTTACTCCGTGCTTTATGGAGAGCATAAAATGTGGATGTTGTTGCATGGATTAAAATGGACCCTGTGCACAGCAAAGTGCAGCAGTGATTCAGGCTGGCGAGTGCTGCTTTGGCCACATCTCGGAGCTCAGTGCTCCTGCAGCTCTGTCTTTTTGCAGGGGGAATCTGCAGGCCCTATTAGTGAGCCTCAGAAAGCATCCACACTGGAGCCCCTGCAGGCACCCAGTTACCCAACTGGGGGTTCTTTTGTCCAAAGGTAGTGGGAGGTCTGGGCTGCCTTTCATCCTGGGCTGCATGGAGTGTAGGAGGAGACAGTTGCTGCCTATTGCTCTGTCCATTAACTTGGGGACTGCTGTGCTGAAGACTCTGCTTGTTTCACTTGATTTGAGACGACCAACAGCTAAGCTGAGGCTGCCAAGCTCACATCAGGTGCATTCAAACCAAGTTTAATAGCTGTGTTCCTCCTGCTTTTCCCAGCATGTCCATGTTTAAAGGCAGTGTTTTCCGTGGTCTGCTTGGTGAAGTTGCCCGAATTGTGCAGATACCAAGATACATTTCTTTTTCCTGAGCTTTCCAGTAGTTTTCAGGTGGGCTGGTGAATGTTACAATCTTCACAGTTACAAAAGTTGGTGGGAAGTTGGTAACCCCATCTTAGAATGAGAAGCTAAGGCACAGAGGAGTATACAATTTTCCCATCATGCAGAAACCAGTGGCAGAAGGAATTAGAGAATCCAGCTGTCCTGACAGTCCAGAGTCTTAATCAAAAGTTCATCCCATGGAGTAGGAATGTGTCAGGGGGATGATTGTTGTGGCCTGGGTCACTAGAGAAACATTCTTGCCTGGACTTGGGGATCTGATCTCTTAGGAAAGGTATCCAGGAGAGCACCAAGGTAGGCAGAAAGCAAGACTGGGACCAAGGATGGGGTAATAAAAGGAAGTCTCTGCCCAGACTGACTGATACATTGGCCCTGCTGGTTCCATCTGTGTCACTCTGTAGCAGGGATGAGCCATTTCAGGCAGTCTGAGCACTAAATCAGCAGCTGCAGGTGTACAGGAGCTGTAGCATCCTGGTGGGTGATTTGCTTTAGAACAAGAATAAATCCCTCTCTAGCACTAGGCTGCTGTATGAAATGCTACCCCAATAAATTGTGTGCAGTCATGTATTTGATGTCTGTCATCCTCTCTGATGAAAAAACCCAAAACCCCCACTTTATGCCATATTGTGACTTATCCAAACAAGAATCCGACTTACAGTAATAAATGCAAATATATTTGGTGGAGTAACTCCTTATTGTGTGTTTTTGAACCTGTGAATAATGCTTACATTTCAGGAGGTGTAATCCCTGAAGTAGATTAATCGCCTGCAAAGTGTCATTGTTAAATTAAAAACTGCCTTCTTTTTCTGCTAAGGAATGCAAAATAGCTCTTAAGAAAAGGAAGAACATTCTGCTGCCCAATTTCCCACCTCCAACTGTTCAGATCTGAAGAGCAATTGAGTAGAGGTGTTATAAAAGGAGCCTAGTGAATACAGCCTGGAAAGAGGGAAACAGTCTGACAACTGCCTTGCAGGGGTTTTTCCACCACTCTGAATCAGAGGGGTGGATCTGCAGTCTGTGAGAATTGAAACTTGTAGCAAATATTTTGTATTCTGTTCACTTTATTTCTTTAAACAGTCTTTGTAAAGGCAGTTACAATCAAAGTGTACAGCAGTCTTGGTGAGAACCCCTTATTCTGCAAGAGAATGAATCCACAGAGGATGGAGGATGATTCAACTCACTTTGCTCTGGAAAGTATGGAATATATTTGTGTTCCTGTTTCATTAAAAAAATATTTGGCGTATATTATATCAACATTTACTGGTACAACAAATAAATATGCTACTATGGATGTGTAATGGCTGTGAGATGTGTAATGTGTAATGGCTATGAGAAAATAAGACAACTTAATAATATAATATACTTAAAATATACTAATATTTTATGTCCATTTCCCTGTACACATTCTGGGCTCTACTTCTTTGTTCCTCTGGAAGGAAGTTGCAAGACCTTTGTCTTTCATCAGGTAGCAGAGAGTGTGAGATAGCTGATAAACTTCTAAGGTAATTTTAAACAGTTCAATGTGTAAAAAAACAAGATGTGAATTTTAGGAAGAGAGCTCAGTGGTGAGTTTGTGTGAGGATGAAGGTGGGCTGCAGGAAGCAGACATGGGTAGGTGGTGTTGCTCGGGAACAACTTCACGTTGTGGGAGGAAAAAATCAGAAAATAACCACACTTTTCCTACCTATCAGCCTGAAAATGCTCCTGCAACCCCTGAGAAAGGCAAAGGGAACCTATTTGCCATGAGCCAGGCAAGGCTATGGATTTGAACAAGCTCCTGGGTATTTGACAGCTTATTTACCCCTGTCAAACTATGGAGGGTCAACTGAAAGGACAAGGCAAAGTCTATAGATTCTATAGTCTATAGATTCTGTGACTCCTCATCTACAGCTTCTGAGCTGCTTGTTTCCCTCCTGAAGAGCCAAACCAGCTCCTAACCCAGGGCATTTGCAGGATCTGTCTCAAGTTCCCTTTCCCTAATGTTTTCAGGCAAGCTATGTAGTAATTTAACATGTAGAACATTTACTATGAGTGGAGGAATTCACACATCTTTTCATGTTCCCATCCAGTCCACACCTCAGCACATTCATTGCCTCTAGAAAATAAAATCACATGCACAAAGGAAATGTCCTGCACAGTTTTCCCCCTAACAGCCATCCCAAAGATCCCAACTCTTGAGAGCCCTGATACCATCCCAAAGCAGAAGGATACAATCATCTCCTTTTTACCTGGCTCCAGCGGTGCCTCTCACACTGAGGCTGGGACTGCCAGGGTCAGCTCCAGAGGAGCCCTAAGTGCACTTAGAGGCTCCTGTGCTCTCCAGGGCAAAGGAGAAAGCAACTGCTCATTTTGTCCTTAGGACTTTTTGCCTTTAGGCACAGGCAAAAGGAAAGTACAGCCTTTTAAATCACCTCCTGATACCCATCTGGGGTTTGCTTTCACTGTAACCTGGAATTTACTGTCTTCTCTTTCTTTGTTATTCGTCAGAGGAAACCCTGTGCTAAGGCAGCTGGGTGGGAAGGTGTCCTGCTGTTTCTGTTTGCACCGGAAAATTAGCGGCTTTCTCTTTGAATGTAACTTTCCAAAGCAAAGATGTGAATGTTGAGGTTTTTTATTAATGAACTGACACCTCCTGTGAATGGCTTCTTCACCCTGGGGTGCTCAGTTCCTGGTTTGTGGCAGGAAGAGTACTTGCAGCTGATGAAAAGCTGGAAAGGTCCCTCTGGGACAGCTTCAGAGCGCCTGGGTTTGCCAAAGGTTTACTTAAGGGCATTTGAAAAATGCCTCATTAGCAGTTGATGACTTAGCAGGGTGGCTTTTGTTGCGGAAAACCTGGAGCTGCCCCTTGCCAGGAGCTCAGGGAGGCTCTTCTTGCCTGTCCCTTTCATTTGGGTCCCAGGCTCTTTCCGTTGATGCTCACCCCCAGCAGCCCTCACTCACAGTATTAACAGTGTTTACCAGACTGCCTCTGCCTCCTTTCCCAAATACTTCATGATCTAAGTGTCAGGATGGGTGTTTAACAATCCCTGCCCTTCCTGCCCTTCACCTTCTCCAGCCCTGCCACACTGCACTTGTCCTTTGTCACCTGCTACAGCCACATTGCTTTGTGGCTGCCCTTATCTTGACTGACACTGTGCCAAACTGGTAACTCCTGTGTAAAGTCTGGAGCAGGTGTGCAAGTGTTTTAGGAATTGTTTTCAATTACCTCTGGATTTTGTGCTCACTGCCTGCTGTGCTGTGGCAGTTTCTCTTCCAGGCACTGTTACTGTAGTAGATGTTGGCATCAAGTGCAGCTTTCCTCTCATTTCTTCTGTAGCTCCTGATGTGTCCATTGGAACCAGCTCAGTGTCTAAGCAGGCTTTGCTTTTCAGTTCAAGTCTCTATTATTTTTGCTGTCTTTCATTCTGTAAAATTTCATTTTATTTATCTGTCTGCTTTCCCCATGTTGGAGAGGATTTATATTTCTGTGGGTGCGTTGCTCTGCCCCAGACAGGCAGCAGTCAGACAAAGGAGAGAAGCCTGATTGTCCCTTGCTTGGTGTTGTTCTCAGACACTCCTGTTTGCAGCACTCTGTGGTGCAGCAGCACGGCTGGTGCCAGCTCCACTGCCATCTGGGAGTCTTTGAGACACTCCTATGTTTAGTCCTGTGCTGATGTTACCTGGGCTGCTTCCAAGAACAACACAGAACTGCTTCCTCTATTCCTAAAACTGACACAGAGAATGAAAACTGCAGCAGGATTATTTTTAGTTGTGTAAAAGTGCAGCTAAAGCAGCACTGCTGGACTCTGCCTGGACAGAATTTGCTGTTTCAGGTTGTCCCTGATAGATGGGGAGGGTGTGTGTGTGTATGGTAGATGGTATTTGAAAGAGAATTTATGTTCTATTCCTCAACACTGCATTACAGTTTTGGATTGGACCATCAATGCAAGTGAGTCTGAAGTCCAAGATTAGTTTCCAGTAAATGTTCATCATGAAACTATGCAGTTAAGGAACAGGAAGAACACATCAGAGCCAAGCTGCACTTGCAGAGCTGGGTGTGTGCAAGCAGCTCCTGAGGAGCAGAACTGCTGCAGTTTGAGGCCAAATGGTGGGTTTGGCAGGGCTGGAAAGAGCTACAAGAGCAGGAAGAGCTGCAGCTCCTGCCTGAGCTCTGGGCTGTGTCACACTGGTGGGGACAGGAGGGACAAACTTCCTGCCTGCTGGTGTTCAGTAGTTCTGTACTCTGGGCACAGTATGACACACGTGAACATTTCCAATATGCAGGATATCCTGTGTGCTGTACATGCTCAGTGTGTTTGTATTAAAACATGAAATGCCCATGAGAACTTTTATTTAGCAGTTCCCTGCTGAAGCCCTCTCATGGACACCTGCCTGCTCATCCTTGTTGATTTGCTGTCAGTGATCTGGTGCCCACAGTACTCACTGCAATCTGTGATTTGAAAGAAATTGCTCATGCTCCTGGCCCAGAAATGCAAGTGTTTACCCCACTTTGTTGCTACCAGCATCTTACATCAGTGTTTTCCATATGGCACACTCCTAAAATGTATCCTTTGGGACTGCTGCCTGTTTGCTGAGCACTGAGGGAAGAGTGCTGTGAACTCTGTGCTTCCTGTAAGTTCAAGTGTCTCCCTTGCAGTTCAGCACTTAAAACCCCAGTGTTTGCTCTTGTAAAAGGAGAGGTTGATGGTGGGGTCACGTGTGGTCCTGAACTGATCCGCGGCCTCGCATTTAAATCTGAGAGCTTCTGCATCAAAGTAGCCACAGAGGCAGGATTTAAACAAAAATCTGTAGCAAGCAGTTGTGGAAGTTGGACTGCTGTTGTTTTGAATTGCAGATATTCTACTACTTAGTTTTTACTGTTAGCAAAATTCATCCTGTATAATTAAATTTTTAACATAACTGTATTCTGCTGTCTCTACAAGCTGATACCAGTTCAAGCCTGCATAACCCTGTTTGTATTGTCCTCAGCCTCTACTGAATAGATCTTGTTTCACAGAAATGACTTGGTATTGTGCTTTGATAAAGTATTTATCAGCACAGTCAGGACTGGTTTGTTTACCTGATACTATCTAATTGCTCTAATTCCAGCCAGCAGTCTAAAGTTCACAGGAGGGAAGATGGTTTCAGGAAAATGAAGAATCAGGCTGGTGATGATGAGTGCAGGGCATTCACAGTCACATGCTCTGTCAGCCACCAGGAAAAAGCCTAAAAGGAAAATTGGGAAGCACTAACCAGTTTATTTTTCTGGCACCTCAGGATGAGATGACCTCAAGTTTGGGCCTTACCACAAAGAAAGCCCTCATGATCCTGAGAGACCAATTGTCAGCACTGCTGGAGGGGCATCAGAAGGAACGGAAAAAAGGGACGTCATGGAAGGTGAGGCACCAAGCAGCACAGGTTGGGCAATTGGTCTCCCCTTCTCAAAGCAAAGATGAGGGCTAAACAGAAACTGGCTGCATTCCCCACCATGAGTGTCCGGGTGTAGAATTGCTGAAGTCCTTGCAAACAAAGCAAGAAATCTACCTAAGGGTGAGTTTCTGTCAGCACTTCTGTCCTGGATGCCAGAGCTCTGTGGGAAGATGCCTCTTGCCCTGTGAAAGGTCTCTGTACTTCAAGAGCCACTAAGGGCAGTGAGCTGAGGGGCCATCTCAGGTGCAGATAAAGAGCTGTGAAGCTCAACAGTCTCCCCTTGTCCACTGTGTTTGCCTGGCATGTGTGTCGAATACAAAATACAGTGCTTAAAAGTGTTCCTTGGTTGGTCAGTGACAATGGGACAACCTAGCACAGAAGCCTTTTCATTCTTCCAGTCAAGAGAAAAGCAGAGTGTTCACCCAGACTCACCAGCTGAATATCCATTGTTGCTGAAGGATTCACACAATGGATCTGGGATGCTCTGTGTCATGTTCAGCGGTTTTGCAAAGTTCTCTTCTCCCTGGAGCACCAGCTGCTGTCTTCACCCTTTCTCAGTCTGCATTTCCAAATGTCTGGCTCTCTATTCCATGAGTGCTGACTGTCTGCTGCTCTCCTTTTGCAGGAGGTGTGGAGGAGCAGTTTCCTGTACCATGGTAACCGCTGCTCCTGCTTCCACTGGCCTGGTGCGTCTCTGATGCTGCTGGCAGTGCTGTTGCTGCTATGCTGCTATGGGAGCCAGCCACAGGGGAGGTGAGCAAAGCTTCCTGAGCTACTTAACTGAAGCAAGGTGATGTTTTTATATCATCTTAGTACTTTGTGTGATTGACATAAGTGTTGTCCCTCATTCTGTCTAGATATCTAAATATCAGCATACTCACACTGGTAATTTGCTATTGATCCCTTTCACAGAACTTCAGCCAACTTAATTCTACTACTAATAGACCTAGAGAGTGTCCTATGGAGAGACTGAGGAGTTTTTTTCCTACAGCATTCCTAGATCTTTAAAACTCCTAAGGCATTATCATAGTTAGGAAGTTTTTTGAAACTGGAGAAATTAGTGGTTCATGGGAGAAGTTAGTGTGCTATACATGCCTTGACCATATTTGTAAAGTATTTTTAATTGAGATGGGTCCTTTCAGACCTCTCTGGTGCCATTATCCTAAAGAAGAAGTGTAACCATGCATTTCTTTTTGAGCCATAAACCTGTGAGATGTGGAAATAAACAACCAGGCAGTTGTGTGTTTATCTCAGTGGGCGTCTGGCAGTGTGTTCTGCTCGTTTACTCAAATGTCATCTGCATTCTGCTTCCTCCTGTTTTCTGTGTGAAGCCAAGGTGCTGAGATAGTCAATGCACTGGCACTCTTCCTCCTGCTCCTCTTGGATCTCCTCATGATTGGGCGTCAAGAGAGGCTGAAGTGCAGAGAGGTGGAGAGGAGGCTTCAGACCATTGTTGATAAGATAAACGGTGAGATCTCCTTCATCTGTCCCATTTGCACTTGTGTTTTCCTCCCATTGAATCTTTCCCCAAACCTGATCACATGAATTCCTAATAAAGCTTGCTAACCTTCCTCTGTGTTGCACAGAAACAGGCTGTGGGAAGTGTGTTCTCCTCATGCCTGTCCTGTAAAAATATTTAAAGTTATTTTGAGTTGTCATGTGGCCATGTGCTTCTAAGCTGTGTGTTACCAGGTGGGCGTCTGTTATGGCTGTGCTTTGGAGTAATTCAGATCCTCATATCCTTATAAAAAATATCTGCCTTGCAGCAGATGATGAGGGGAGAACACATGGGGTTGTACCACAACATGGAGCAGAAGGAAATAAATTGCTGTGCATGAGCATCGTCTCAATGGGGGCTTTGGGACCTTAGGGGGCAGTTTTAAGGGCAGCTTTTAGATTTTCTGTTGTACAGGTTTTTAAATTACTGCTTGGTTGTTAATACTAGGTGGAGAGAGAAGGGAAAAGCCATCAAGGAGGAAGAGAGAGATGGTAAAACATCTTGGGAATGGGCTGAGCTTAACATTGGAGGTCTTATAATCACTACAGGATGTAAATCCAGAATTGCTACCACTTCATTCTTTCGCACTTTGTGCTTTCAGATACACTTGGCAAAGAGGTGAAATGGCCAGACTCCATGTACCCTGACCTTCACATGCCTTATGCCCCATCCTGGTCCCTTCACTGGGCCTACAGGGATGGGCATCTTGTCAATCTGCCTGTGAGCCTCTTGGTAGAAGGAGATGTTGTTGCTTTGAGGCCAGGCCAGGAGTCATTTGCTTCTCTGAGAGGGATTAAGGTAACTTGCTTGTTTAATTTCCCTGGCCTGTAACAATATATTTCCCAGGTTTTTCTTGCTAATACTGATTCCCAGAGTACATGAAATTGGAGTGTTTGGTTTCTTCTGACCTTGAAAACAGCTTAAAATTCCAGTTCAGTCAAGGATGGTGCATAGTTAGCCAAGCTGCATCTTCTCCAAGAGCTCCCAAACCCACTAGGTACTAATGTTATATGAAATCACTATATTTCCTCCTCTCTCAGGTCAAGCAGAAAATGTAATGTGCTGCTAAATATAAGTGGAGTGAATCTATCCAGTAGGATAACATGACATACAAACCTCGTCCTTTATCCTGCTTTTTATGTGCAGAAATAAAGTTTGTCTGCTTTGACCTTCTCTTTACTACTGATTTATTATAAAATAAGGTAATATAAAATACCTGGTGTAGAAGTAAATTAGCTACTCACAAGTTCTCTGCAAAGATTTTACTGCTTAGAGAAGGTTGGAAAAAGTTTAAAGCTTGAAATTTACCTTTGGTGGTTTTAATTGCAACTTTCACCAAATGCCAGTTTTCATGAAATAACCAGATGTGCTTTAACATCTGCCCTTGGGCTCTCTAACCTTTCTTCTAGGATGATGAGCACATAGTTCTGGAGCCTGGAGATCTGTTTCCACCCTTCTCACCCCCGCCCTCCCCAAGGGGAGAAGTGAAGAAGGGCCCTCAGAATCCTCAGCTCTATCGTCTCTTCCGTGTGTTGAAGACCCCAATAATTGATAATGTCAGGTGGGTTAAGGGCAGGGCAGAGTGCCTAACCAGCTGTCTGTGTCCTTGTTGCTGTCTTCCTGCTAAGCAGGTGAGGAGACCTGAGCAGTTTGCTTGGCAACACTGCAAAGTTACCCTGGCAAGTGCTGCACTCTTATTGTAGATGTTGGCTTCTCTTTTGACAGCCCTTCTTCATAGCATAGGCTGAGCACAGTGTTCTAATCAGGTCTGCTAGGAGATTTATATCCAAGGAAACTGAAGGGTTAGGGTCTTGATTGCTGAAATTTCAAGCTGTTTTCTGTTTTTTAGGTGGTGCCTGGAAATGGCTCTGTCACGGCCTGTGACAGCCCTGGATAATGAGAGGTTCACTGTACAGTCAGTGATGCTGAAATACGCTGTCCCTATTGTGCTGGTAGGTCTCATTCCAAGCCTTTGTCATCCTTGACAATAGCCATGTTTTGTCAATAAATCTGAAGAATTTGCAGCCATCAACTGGAAGTTGTGGCCATGCTTACTCATGCAGCTAACTCTGTGTGTAACTTCAGAGATGCTGAGCCACATAACCATGAGAGTGGAGGGAGGAACTGCAGCAGCAGCAGATCAAAAATTTATTTTTCATACTTCCCCCAGGGCTGAGAATGTTACAAGGCACGGGAAACACCTTCCCTGCAAGTGCCAGTAGTTAGGTGACAGTGTCATCTCTGAATTGCAGGCTGGATTCCTGATCACCAACGCCGTGCGTTTCATTTTCCAAGCTCCTGGAATTGCTTCCTGGCAGTACACTCTTCTTCAGCTGCAGGTAAAGGAGAGCTCTGAGCTTCACTACACCTCCTCCCCAGAGTACCACCAAGATGGATTCCCTCCCTCAGTGACTTTATTCACCCTATGACAGCCTCCTGTGCTACCTGAATCTGGAAGCATGCTAGATCCAGGAACATTCAGTGGAGGAGGACACCAGATCTTCCCTGGCTGTTCCTCACAGAATTACCTTTCAATGTTTTGCTCTCTCATTTGCCATGTATGTGTTTATCTATATCTATTTATCTATATGGTATGCTTTGTGTTTCAACACCTTGGAGTTTCCTCCAAATTCAGCAGGAAAAACAGCTGCAGGTTGGTGTGATTGATTCATGGCCTCCTTCATTAAACCCCCATAATGTGTGCAGTGTTTGGCACTGCTTCCAGTCCCCTTCTTGTTCTGGCCTTTTATCCTTATCCTCTCACTGTGGTGGAAAAGATGTCATGTGAGAGGTTCTGACTTGTTGTCTCTGTGCTTGTTGGTGTTCTTTTCAGGTGAATGGTGTCTTGCCCATCCTTCCACTGCTCTTTCCTGTCCTGTGGATTCTTGCTACAGCTTTTGGAGAAGCCAGAGTGTTGGCCCAGATGAGCAAAGCCTCATCCACCTCACTGGTAGGTTTCTCTCCACATCAAACCATTGCAGAGACAAGGGCAAGAGACAAAAATGCTCTGTGAAGTGAGCATACTGAATTCAGCAGAGATGTCCACATAATTGTAAAAACTTGTTGGATCTTTGGTTGTCCCTGCTGTGCCCTCTCCTTGGTGTTCAATATTCTTGAACAGATGCTTGAATTTTTTCAACCTCTCTGCAGATACCCCAAGGTGATAGGAAGCTCTGGTTGTTCCATGAGACTCTTCAAGGCATGTGCTTTTTGTCAGATACATAAAATTTGTCAGAGGGGTCAACATGGAGATAAATGCCCTGTGGTGGCTGTAACTAGGCAATGTGTAGCCACTGAGAAGAGTGAGATACATCATATCCTCTGCAATGCCATGTGGGCTGAGCAATCTTTTCCTGAGGCTCTGGGGCTTTGTTTGCAGGCATGGCCTTTGAGTAGGTCAGGGAGTAGGAGCAGTTTCTGGTGGTTGTGTTGGTTTGGGGAGTGGAGTTTGGTGGTCTGATGGGATGTGATCCTGAGCTTGATGTGCTGTTGCACATCCCTTCTTCTCTCCTGGTAGTAGTGCTGGTGAGATGCACTGAGCTATGTTTGTCTTCTGTGCTGATTTCTGTTACTTGGATAGAGTTTCTCTCTCCTTCTTGTCCTCCTTGGCCTCTGGCCCTGGGTCTGTATTTTCTATTATTTTCTTTCTAGTTAAACATATTTGAGCTGCCAGTGTCCTGGGAGGAAGGACACATTACATCCCTTAATAGCATTTGCACTTTTAGAATCTCTTCTCAGTGTTTTCACCATCTTATCTCTTGTACCTATTCTCAGCATCACTTGGTTTGTACTTTTGCAACCTCCCTCTTTCCCTTCACAATTTGTAATTCAGCTGGGAAATGCCAGAGCTCCTTGGCTTCCTTGCTTCACCATTCTCAACATTCCCATTTGCCATGTCACTCATACTTGCACCTTCCTTTTTTTTCCTTTCCTGTCTTCTTTTTCTTGTCCAGGCAGCTCTGTCTGTCCAGCCAGCTCTTTCTGTGGCATCTCAGACATGAGCCTCCATCCTTGCTGCTGCAGAACAGCTGCTGTGGTGTGCCTTGGTCACTCACCCCCTGAAAAGGGCAGTCACTTGGCCTCTCTATTTCCCTCCTTCCTTCTCTCTTCTCTGTTCAAAATGTAGCAGGTAAGACCCTTCTCCTCTCCAATCACTTGGCCTACTTGGAGGCAACTTGGCCACTTCTCTGCCTTCTTCCCCTTCCTATCATGTTTAATTCCCGATTTTTCAAGGCCAGAGGTGACTCTTGTGACTGGTTGAAAAGACACAAACCAGTGGCCCCCTAAACAAGCACCTGTCTCAAGTTTCATTACTACAGTTGGACTGCAGCAGCATTCCTTTTAGAAAGGAATTCACTGTTGGTTTGAAAACATTTGTACTGCCTTCCATAGGTTGTCTCAGTAATTATTTACCTTCACTGCTAAAAATGGACATTCTGTGTTAGTGGAAATTTCTTCAGTATCTGATTTCCAGCCCTTGGAAAACTTACATCTTTTGTCTTCTAGATTTAAGAGCAAAGAGCACATCAATCAAAATTCTGGTCTTTTGTAGCTACTCACATTCCTTTTTACCATCTCTGGTTAAGTAAACAGTTCAAGCACCTTGAGGCACTATTAGCATATTTTCCAAACCTCTAATCTTTCTCTTGGCATTTCTCTTAGCTTTCTCCACTATTTCAGAATCACTGTAGGGTTATGAATCTCAAACCCCACAAAATATTCCAGTAGTAGTTATGCTTTTGATAAACTTCAGAGTAATCTGGACTTTCTGCTCTGTGTTCCCTTGTTTCTACAACAAATGATCCCATTAGAACTTTCAGACACTGCTTTAAAAGGCAAGGCTTTGTTCAGCTGCAGTTACTGCTTTCTGAGAATCCTCATCCTGTAAGTCCAACCTTCCTTTCTGCACCTAAATATGCTGCTTTAGCTTTGTGCCTGTTGAGATACACGTTTTTGCATATTGCCCAGGCAATCCATATTGTTCTGTGACAGTGGTCTCTCCTCTTGACATTGCACCCTGCCCTAAACTTTGTATCCTTTACAGTCTCTATCAGTAATGTGTTGTTTTTAGTTTTCTCTCAGGCTAACAAAATACCCAGGTTTGTCCCTGCTTGAGCTAGTAACACATTATTGCAAATAATTTCTGTTTCTGTTCCATTTAGAGATAGTCTATTTCTAATATATTTAACATGAGCCCTATTACTTTGGTATTTTCATTAGAAAACTAGTAAAGCATTTAGAATCAAGTCAAATTACCAAATGGTGTGTGTCAAAAGCAGTACTTTTATCAGTCAAATTTGTAATTTTGTCAAAAAAGATATTGCAATAGTTTGAAATAGTTTGAAAAAATAGATTTGCTGCTGATATAGTTGTGGTGTTTGGCACTGATTGTATTATTCCACTTTTAATTGAGTCTCATATTAGCTGCTCTTTTATTCTGTCTGGAATCAAAGTCTGTCTGGGGTCTGTGGTAACTTGGATAGCTCTCCTTCCCTTTTTGGGCATTGGCACCACTTCCATTGAACTGGGACTTAATCCATAGTTCAAGCCTTCTACAAAATCAACACTAACAGTCATTGTCCAGACCTGCTAATTTAAACATATTTACTTTCAGTAGCTGGTGTTGGAATGGAAAATATTTCATAGTTATCATATGGTATGATTGTATCACTGAATAAGGAATAGCAATATTTGTTTAACACGTCTGCCTTGCCTGCAATGTCATTTGCAATTTGACTGTCTTTAAAAGCAATTGTCTGGTTTTAATTACCTACTGGTATACTTTTCCTTATTTTTTATGTTAATTCTAACTTCTGTGTTCACTGTCACTCAAAACTGGTCTCTTATTTTTACTATGGGATTGTTGCTTTTTAAAATTGTAACAAAATATTCTTAACCAGTTCCCAATTATCCTTCACAGTTGTCAGTTTAAATGATTTCTGACAGATTTCTCTTGGCTTTTTTTGGTTTTGTTAAACTGATCCTTTTTCAAGTGCCAGATATATGCATTATTATTTGGGCTATCATTTTATTTACATGTAAATATAATTGCCATATTCACTTATGAATAGACTTAAATTTAAACTTTTTTCAAAATAATGAAGTCTAGTGTGGAATACCTTTGTGCTGGATACAAAAATTCTGAGTTAGTGAATTTCTCAGTGTAATTCCAAGAGTGCTGTTGTGGTGCCCTGCTGTAATTTCTTTTCATTTCCTATCTGCATCCCATTCATATCACCTCATTCCTCTGTGTCCATTGTGTTCCAGGCACCTGCTTTTCCAACCCCTCTTCCAGCTCCCTTCCTGTAACTGACCCATATAAGTTAAAATCAGATCACTCAATCCTAGCCTTTTCTGACTAAAAATAACCACCCAGAAAGAGCCTCCTCTGGGTCTAATTGCTATTATTTTCTCTGTAGACTTTTAGGTAATGACTGTGTGTTCCTCTGTGATGTACAGCAGCGAGCACTTTGCCTGTGCTTCACAAGTAGATAAAAAACAGAGCCCATTAAAGACTTAATTGCTTTGATGAGTTATCAATCTGCCTTGGTACAGTGATTCCCACAGAGCAGGACTCCTGCTTTCTCCTCCTTGAAGGCACATCCTGAGGGAAGGATGTTCCTCATGGCACATTTCTGAGCACAATTATAGTAACTGGTCTCTTCTCTTGCTGCAGCTTGCTAAGTTTTCAGAGGACACTCTCAGCAGCTACACAGAGATGGTATCTTCTCAGGTACTATTATTATGAATTGTTTTCCTCCATCTTCACTGCAGAACTTCATGATATCCTTTCCCTTCCTCTCTGATCTCCTGCTTGTTGCTAGATCCTTTTTACTTGTGCCAGTTGTTCATTGTCACTCATTTGTTACTTTAATTTGCTGTGCATGCAGGTTGCATGTCTTCCCCTTCCACCTCCCCATGTAAATACTGCTGTGCTGACCAGAGATTGAGGTGACCTCCATACTGAGTCCAGTTGTGCTTTTCTGAATATTGCAAATCATTTGAAATCAGTGTTTTCTGTCCTGGAGACAGTACCTCTTTCAAGTCCTGTTCCAGAAGTAAAACAAACTTTGTATGGTGTGTGTCTGAAAAAAGGGAAGTATTTTGCTTGTACCAGAAAAACCTTGTTCAGGTGAAAACTAAAACCCAGAGGGAATGATGGTGGGATGATGAGCATCCAGACCAAATTGAAGAGAGGACTGCAGAATGTTCAGGCTTTTTAAAAGTCTGATCCTGCTCCATAGGCTTCTTATCAGGCTTAAGCACATTACCAGTGCTGCCAAAGCTGGGGCAATTAAACATTCAGGAGCCCTTTTTCTGGGGAAGAAACTGCTCTGGCCTCTCTATAAATTGCATCATCCAGATTAAACAGGTGGGTAGAGGAAAGATACTTCTCTATCTAATCTGATGCTTTTAAGATTCCTCTTTCTGTAAGGAGGCAGATGGACTCCAGGAATGATTAAAAATCCCTAGATATAAGATATTCCTGTCTCTTTGCTCCCAGTCACTCAGAGGAATGCACATGGGTGCACACACGATTCCTTTGCTAAATATTTTGTTGCCTTTCTGTGCCAGTTCATCATTTAGCTGAGGTGTTTTTCAGATATTAAATGGAAGTGATTTTAGATGACCTACCTTGTTCCAAAGATCTGTTTCTTTCCTTTTGTAAAATTTTTGCTTAGAAGAATCTGGTTTAAGTAAGAACTTTTTTTTTTTTTTTTTTCTTGGTGATAGCTCCAAATTGTTTTGCATTTGAGTTTACTGCTGTACTAGCCATTAGGATCCAGGGAACGTGATTTGAGGAGCTTTGGGGGAAGTGCTCTGCAGTCACAGTATTCCAGAATAACAGCTAAAAAGCAGTAAAATAACACAGTAGTTCAATCCTGGTTTTACTGGCTTTAGGATTGCCAGAGGAGAACACACAGCTCTGGTGCTTGGATTGATTGCTGCCATCCAGACTCCCTCTGAAACATGTTTGTGTGGAAAACGCAGGGTGCCAACTGGACATTTTAATTTAGCAAATATCCCCTTCTTTCTGTTCCATTACAATTCCTCTGTAATGATGGAGTCGTCAGGGAACCTTGGCTTTGTTTCCAATGTTGTCAATGCCTCAGTAAGTAACTTTGGGCAAGTCACCTCAGCACAGGGAGCCCATCCTTCACCCAATTTGCAGCACAGTGGTGAGAAACCAAAGGCCTCAAACCCCACAATCCAAGGGGTTGAGTTACTTCAGGATAAAAACACCAAGAGATGACAATGGACTCACTCAAAATGAACTCACTCCAGAATTCATTTCTATGTTTTTGGGTAGACAAGAGGTAGTTTCAGTGAATTCTCAATTCAACAATCAGACTGACTGTTAGCAATCAGTGGAAAGGGGAAGAAATGCTTTTGCCTGGAGAACACCAGCACTGTATCAGGTAACAGGTTCCCACAGAGACTGATGTCTATCTTACAGTGTATCCCTGTGTTGAAAGAAGGTAATGTCATACTCCCTTTTTTCCTTCTCCCTTCTTCTTCCACTGAAAGAGTCTCTAACTGGCTGATGTCCTCTGCTTCCCTCCTCAGGAAATGATACGTTGTATCTGGAGCCACTTCCTCTGTGTTTTAAAAGGCAAATCCCCAACTCTGAGCTTCACTTCCAGCTTGCTCCACAGTCTGGGATCTGTCACTGTGAGTATTGCTGGGTTGTCAGAAAGAGGAGCTCTGTGAGGATGTTTCATTTGCATCATTGATGTTATCCTTCCCTGAGCACAGACTGTTTGCAATCAGTTCACTGTGCTGGAATTAGAAACCCTTCAGGCACCTGTCTTTGTAGAAGAGTTTATAACTGTCTTGTCATATCCAAGCACATTCACATGCTAAAACAATGGTTTGAGATACTCTGTGACATCTGACAAGATGTCTGTATTTTCCAGCTCTGGTTCTGGTCAAATTACCCTCTTGATTCCTGTGCAAGAGCCAGCTGGTTTGGGTCCTGGGAAGGTACTAGCTGCTGAAATAGGTTGAGTAGTTGCCTCCTTCCCTTGGTCTTCATGCCTAGTTTTGCAATATGCTGAAGTAAAATTAGTGTTAAACAACCCATAAATCTTGTTAAAGCAAGGAATTCTTGGATTTCTTGGAGTGTTATTAGGTGCAGTTTCTTAAGAGAGAAAGTTGAAAGGAGAGACTTGTCTGTCATGCCATGTGTTTATTAAAGTCATGATATTTACAACTGCACATGAACACTGAGATGTTTTCACTAAGATTTTTCTTTCTTTGGGGTGTTGTGGGATGTTCTAGGTGCTCTGCTGTGTAGACAAGCAGGGGATTCTTTCCTGGCCAAACCCCAGCCCAGAGACTGTTCTGTTCTTCAGTGGGAAGGTGGAACCACCTCATGACAGCCACGAAGACCTGACTGATGAGCTCTCCACACGGTCCTTCTGCCATCCTGAGATGGAAGATGAGGTGAGTGATTCTTAGTCCATAACATAATGTGTTGGCTTCAATCATAGTTTGACTGAAACACAATGTGATATTATAAAGGGGCCTTGTAGAGAAGTCCTGTAATTCTTTGCTTAAAGATGAAGAAGCAAGCGAGGATCCTTTTCTACAGAGTCCTGAAGCAGCAGTGCCTTGTGTTCAACTGCTGAATCACCACCCTTGGCTCTCTTGGTCTCTCACAGCCCCATGAAAGAGATGCTTTGCTCTCTGGCCCCCTGGCAGACACAGTGCACATGGCCAGTGAACAAGAGAGGAACAACTGGTCTGGTGATGCTCCAAAGGCTCCTGAAGCCTCTGCTCACCGGAAGCCGAACAGCAGAAGCAAACACCCCTCTGGATCCAACGTGAGCTTTAGCAAGGACACGGAGGGTGGAGAGGAGGAGCATACTCAGGTAAGACTTACCTGAGGGGCACACGAGTGACACACTTACCTGAGGGGCACACAAGTAGGTTTTTGTGGAGCTGTAACACAAACCCACAGAGTCCCTACTGTTGGGAAATTTAACTGGGAATTCCCTGCAGGATTCTAAGCTCAAGCCGTATTCACTGTAACCAACTACAATTTCTCTGCCTGTTGGACCAGGTTGTTGGGGACAGCGAGGTGTTGGCTTGTGAGGCTGAAGACTTTGTGTGTGACTACCACCTGGAGATGCTCAGCCTGTCCCAAGACCAGCAGAACCCTTCCTGCATCCAGTTTGATGACTCCAACTGGCACATGCACCTGAATTCCCTGAAGCCTCTGGGCCTGAACGTGCTGCTCAACCTGTGCAACGCCAGCGTGACTGAGCGGCTGTGCCGCTTCTCCGACCACCTCTGCAATATCGCCCTGCAGGAGACTCACAATGCTGTGCTGCCTGTCCATGTGCCCTGGGGCCTCTGTGAGCTTGCCAGGCTGATAGGTGAGGAGGAACTGGATGAACAGACAAGGAGAAATCAGAGCTGTCAATAGGCACTTAATCCTTAGAGAGCATGAGAATATTTCCCCAGTCCCATTTGCTGAGGAGGTGGAAATATAGAGCTGACTCTGTTGTTGTTTGGTTGCCAAAGGAGTTTATTAAAGAGATTTAGAGGCTTTTGGCAAGTTATGACATTGTCAGTGCTATCCAAGGAACAAATGTCATCAAGGATAGTGCCAGCCAGCTCTGGCTAAGCTTCATATTCTTCTGGTGTGAGTCTGCCAGTCTTATCAGGAGACAAAGAATACCTGCTAATGAACAGATATCTGGCCTGTCTTTACAGTAGGGCTTTGCAGGGAGCTTGGGGATAAATGATGTACCTCAGCTCATTTTACAGATGGGAAAATGGAAGTATAGGGGCAGTAAGAGGTTAGAGGTAACACCAGGATTAAAACCTGGAAACTTGAACTCACATCCATGCCTGTCCTGTGATGTCACAGTTACTCTCATCAGTGAACAAGAGCAGGAACACTGTAATTACTAATCTAATAATTTTGAGGATGTTTTTCATCCTAGATCTTAAGCCATATTTACATAGAAGCACAGTGAGCACCTACCAATTGCTGGGAAGGTGTCAGAATGGGCACAGGCAAAGTGGGTGGCACAGAATAAGAAGGAACTTTTCTTTTACATTGATTAGAGCCTGATTTTCCTCCTCTTTGTGTTCATATTTCAGGTTTCACACCAGGTGCTAAAGATCTTTTCAAGCAGGAGAACTATTTGGCTTTGTACCGCTTGCCAAGTGATGAAATGGTTAAGGAAACCATCCTGGGGAAGCTTTCATCCATCACCAAGAGGAGACCCCCCCTGAGCCACATGATTAACCTGTTTGTGAAGGACACCACTACCAGTAAGGCTGCCACTTTTTCTGGGCATCCACTTGGCACAGGGGAAACTGTTCCTCAGAGAGCCCAGAAAATGTAAGGCTGGAAGAGCCTGGAGTTCCTGTGGGGTGATGCCACCGCTCTGTCCATGGCCAGTGCAGATATGATTAACAAACCTCAGTGATCATCTGTGGTATACTGAGGGGGGGGAATTCTTCACAGCCTTGACTTGCTCCAGAATAATAAGTATCTTTTAAAAAATATTTTAGATAGCACATAGTAGATCTGTTTTCTGGGAGCAAACAGCATTGCAGAGCATGGTATGGGTTTACTGAGTTTTTAATAGACTTCATGATGGTAGTGAAACTAATACTGCACAGGGTTGAATATCACTCTGGGTTTTAGTTAATAATTCTCATCCTTTCTGATAAATCATAAACTAATATTTTTGTGAGTTGTCTAGTGTATTACATTACACACTCCTATATTGCATACTAATAAGAAATCACAAAACTTCCATGCAAACTCACAGTGACCATGAATATAGAACTGAAGCCATACAGACTTCTGTACTCTTTCTACTCCTTCCTATTCTCATAGGAATGGGCTGGGATGGAAAGGATGTACAGCCGGTCGAGGTCTTAAAGCACCTCAGAAAGATTTAACAGCTTGCCTGTCAGAGCTTTTAGTCTCTTTGTAATTCCTTAAATTGACTGAACTTGGCTCTCTAGAGTTGACATATGTTCAGTATTGAATCTGAAATATGATCATTGTGCTGGCCAGAGTTTTACCAGGTTAACTGTCTTCTCTCACCCACTTCTTCTTAAATTTTTATCTTCATCTGGGAAGGAGCTTTTTCATTTGTTCTGATTGCTGCTATCTTTCCCTTGTAAGTAGGAATTATTTTGATGCTGAGATTTTTAGTGTAGAGAAAAAACCTTTAATGTTGCCTCATTTCAACTCCTTATCCTCACTTTTAAACGGTTTAGGTTAGAGCCTAGAGCTCAGACAAATAGGTGTGACCTGGATTATGCTGTCTAGAGTAAATTCTTAGAGGAATTTTGCTGGTTGGGTTTAGTTAACCATTGGAGCACCTCTCACACAATAGTCTTGTCCCTTGAAATTTCCTAAAATGCTGCCATTTTAGAACCAGAAATACTGGATTGTGCAGATAACATTGAGTGAAGTCAAATGGCTCTGTTTATGCAGAAGTCAGACCAGATGATCATAATTTACCTCTCGCCACACATTATTTGTGAATAAATCTATGAATCCACCCACTCCCATGACATGCTGCAGTCAAAGCAAGATACATAAATTCTACAGCTATAGCAGAAAATAGGAGGCAGATTATCTGTGTGTTCCCTTACTATTCCATTGAAATACATGTCTCACCATCTGGCAGTGTTCATCCCAGATCCATAGTAACAGCATGGAAATGAGGTGCTCGCTGGCATCTTCCGCGGAGTAAAATGGCTTGATACCATCTCTGTCTTTCTCTGCTGGAACTGCACTGCTCCATTCCTTTTGATCTGTCCCATTGGTTCAGATGGAGCAGTTTGGTTCTTCCCAATGAGTCCCAGCAGCCATGAGTGGCTGATCATACCCCCTGACCTATTCATTTGTTTTTTCCCTTTTTGCTAGAGCAATCCTGGCCTGAGAGTTCATGATTTGGGAAAGGCTGAGCTCATTTTACTGTCAAGGACAGCTCAGTGAACTTCTTGCAGTTTATGGTGTCTGCAGTCACTGCCACTTTCTCCTTAGCAGGGCTGTGGTGTGGGATTCTGGTGGGAATGAATGGGAAATGGATTGCAGTTGCTGTCAGGCATGAACGTGGGTACATCTGTGCATGTGGTTATTGCAAGCTCTTGCTCTGTGTCCAGGACACAGGTTTTGCATGGATAAACATATTTTGTTCCCTCTTTCTGAGCCAGGACTATCTGACTTTAGGAGCAAGGTGGGAAGGATTAGGTGTTTATACAATAAAATTAAACAGAGCTGTGCACAAGTGCTCCTTTGTGTCCCTGAGACAGACTCCTTCTTTCACACACAGCTCTTATTCGTCTTGGAGGTTTGTTATGCTGATAAACTTGGCTTGTGATGACTATTTATAGCAAAAGCAGAGAGCTGCTATGTTTTGGAAAATCCTCCAGTATTCCTGAAGGTCCCTGCCTGGTTTGTGTTGAGGGGATATTCTTGGCTCTGGATTTCACCAGCCAGTCAGCAGTCAGCAACAATGCCTGCAAGAAGCCTTTGGGCTCATTTTTCATGGCAGTGGTGGGGTTTCTTTCGGTTTTTTTGTGGTTTTGGTTTTTGTTTTTTTCATTAGCTCAGCTTTGAAGCTGTTGGGGGCAAAGAGAGCAGCTGGAGGAGGGAAAGGAGACTTTACGTGCAGGAAATGTTAATGGGTCGATACAAATGAGAAGGAGCAGGAGGTGTGGAGTGGAGGCAGCCCCACATCCCTAAACTTGTGTCCTGTGACTGGGACCTGCATCAGGGATGTCACACACCTCTGAGAAAAACTTCTTAACACCTCTGACTACAAGAGGGAATAAGAGATTTTGAGTCTGTATTAAAAACTAAAACAGGGGGAGAAAGAAAAACAGGACAAGCTGTGGTGTCCATTGATTTTTCAGTTCTTCCCTAAGGACAACATGAGTTACTTTTTTAGAGTTTCTTATTGAACTTTTGAGTCTCTTGAACTTTTGACCCATCCTGATTTAACAGATTTTCAGGGTGAAAATGTGAAACAGGCTGTTATCTGGCAGGTCACACTGTCAAATTGTCTTCTGCTACTTGAATGAAAAGTATTCAAGAATAGCTCTTACCCTTTAGTTCCATGTCTGGCCTAAAAATGAATGCACTTTGCAGTGTAGGCAGACTTTGATCCCCGTAGGCTCATCACTGCTGCTTGTACTTTCATGACAAGAGGCACAAAGGAATTTCTCTTCTGCTCTGTGGGATTCAGGAGCAAGGCATTATCCCACCTTTACAGGAGCAGGATTGATACACAGGGTAAGGGGAGAATAGGAAGGGACTACATGGCTTACATTTTATCACTGCCTTGTTTGAACCCACAGTTAGACAAAGGGCAGTTGCAGGTGCATCATCAATCCTGAACAATTTCTTAACGGAGACTGAAGACTTTCAGCAGAGGAAAAGGGAGTATCTGGAATGCACCAAAGCATTTTGTGGGAACACTCATGTTTTAACAAACAAGGGAGCAGCTGGTGTGATATCCCCTTCCTGGGAGCTGTATGTGTGATACTGACTCATTGTTCTCCTACACTTCAGGCACTGAGCAGATGTTTTCTCATGGGACAGCTGACATCATCCTTGAGGCCTGCACTGACTTTTGGGATGGTACTGATATCTACCCCCTCTCTGGCTCTGACAGGTGGGCAGTTTTCTCATTTGGGGCATTCAGGAGCTGCAGGTGAAATGCAGAGGGAACCTGGTCACTCTGTTAAAATTCTTTTCGTGATGCTTGTTAAGCTTTTTAAGGGCTTCAAGTAGGTTATGAACATGAACCACCTCTACTTGTAATTAATTGTTATCATAGCAATGTAAGAGATTAGACAGCAACAAGCATTCAGTTAGACTGGAAGAGCAAGCCACTTCTTACTCCATCTATTGGGATATTGTCCTCTTCTAAGTGGATTCTGACTGTACTGTGTAGTAGGACTAAATTATAATCAGGTCATGCTGGTGGCAGCAAATTTTTTGTTGTTTTTCAAGAAAAATGTGTTGTCTTATATGAAATGTAAAATGATCAATTGTGCCTGAACCAGTCCACACAATGCATCACACCCTTGGACTCCTGCTGCAGTATCTGTCAGTTTGTGCTGTATTTTCATCTACAGGCTGAATTGCTGTTCCTGCTGGCACAGCAGACCAGTAATATTTAGTTTCACTGACTTTTCACATTGCTCTTCTAAATCTGCTTATCCTCAGGTGTGAAAAAACTGCCACTGATCCTTTTTGGAATATTGATCATGTTACAAGCAAATTAAAAAAAAAAAACAAACTATATCTGATGTGTAGTCTAATTTGTTACCTCTTGTGAATTCAGCTTAGAGAAGGAACTTTATTTCAGTGACTGAATATTGACTAAATACAGTTCCTGGGACCCAGATTCTGAAAGGGGACAGGAGAAAAGTCTGCTCCTGCAACTATCTCTGCCATAGATCCTCTTGTCAGAGTTGTCATTTCCCTCTTTGGTGTTTATCTCCCTACAGATAAATTATGTCTGATAAATTAAGCTTCTGCTGTCATGCAATAAATTTCCTTGGAGTCATCTGGCAGCCATATTAAGCATATTATATTAATAAGTGTATTTGAAGAGCTCTGTGTTCATACCCATCAATCTGATGAGCAAACAGAAACATTCACCACTGCCTCTGCTGGAATATATGTTCTTGTTGCCCTGCAGCTTGGAGAACGCAGAAACAGTAGGGAAAGGCTTCTTCAGACTTTCTAACCACTCTTTATGGAAGGCATTTCTCCAAATACATGGAACTACAGCATTTCTGTATTGTCAGAAACATGGCACATTTTTGCTAGCTTTGTCTGGTTTTTTCTCTCTTCCACGTAGGAAGAAGGTGCTGGATTTCTACCAGCGAGCCTGCCTGTCAGGATACTGCTCTGCCTTTGCATACAAGCCGATGCACTGTGCCTTGTCCTCCCAGCTCAATGGCAAGTGCATAGAGCTGGTGCAGGTGCCGGGGCAGAGCGCGATCTTCACGTGCTGTGACCTCCCTGGGACCACTCCCATCAAACAGAGCAGCCGGAGGAACAGCTGGAGCTCAGATGGTATGTGTGTCTGCAGTCCTGGCTGCAGCCAGGTCTGCTGCTGGCCCAGGGGCTGGATCTGATCAGTCTAGAGCTGTAAGAACATTGTTGTTCAGAGCAGCAGATGGGAACTTGGAAGGAAGAGCTTCTGAAGTAGATGCATTTTCAGAGGAAGTAATGATGTGGCAGCTGGTAGGGGTATTTCTAGCTAAGTTATTGAAGCTTACAGAGAAATTCTTCTTGTAGGAAGTCTGTTTTTAAAGCAGGCTATGGAGAGTCAAGACTCCTGGGTATTTCAGTACTTGGTTTGATATTTGTCTGATTTTATGGAAATCACATGTGATGGGCTTTTCAAAGGATTGAAATGTATAGTGCTATGCAACTGTTATTCCTTGATGGATTTTGTTGCTGTACTGAAGGAACTGATTCCCACTAGATGAACTGTACATCTCCTTCAGAACAGCAATGGAGACTAAGAAGCACATACCATTAACATAAATCCAGGAGGCTCTTTTGGAAAACCAGCCTTAACCTCTTTCTCTTGGTCTTCCATTCTGTAAAACGTGACAGATAGTGGGGTTTCCAACAGCTAGGAAGTTATAACTGTTTTCACAATACTTTTGAGTCCCACCTGTGGCAAGCCTTGCAACTGTGTGAAGTGTTTTATTATTTTCTTCTTCATGCTGTATCCAGCCCCCATTCACCACAGGCTGATGTGATGGTGAAGGAACCCTGTCAAAGAGCCTTTGCAGGCTTTTTGGAAGTGTTTGCAGGGAACATGATTCAGTTCCTTTGCATCAGCCCCTTGTGGTATGATGCCACTGTGCCTCAGCTAGACTCACCATGTTGTTTAGGCACAGTAGGATGTGTTTAAAATGTACATGTGAACATTATGCAGTACACATCCTTGACCTTTCTACCTAAATTCCTTGTGACTGATCCCTGCCTTCTGTTTTATCTTTTTCCTTGCTTGCTGTTTCCCACTTGTGTTCTTGGTCTCCTATGTGGGGATGTCCTGAAACCACTTCTGTGACTGGGTATGCTGGGACAAATGGATGTCTCTTCATCTTTCCTCCTGTGTTTGTGTTCCTGCACATTTCTGTGTCTGCTGTGTACTTGGGTATCACCTTGGTGGCCTCCCCACCACATGTCCTTTGTGTGATGTGGCCCCTCATGTCTCAATGTGATTGCGTGTTGTTTGCATGCCTGAAGAAGGGATTGGGGAAGTGATGGAGAAGGAAGACTGTATCCAGGCTCTGAGTGGACAGATCTTCATGGGAATGGTCTCATCTCAGTATCAGGCCCGCCTCGACATTGTCCGCCTCATTGATGGATTGGTCAATGCCTGCATTCGTTTTGTCTACTTCTCCCTGGAAGATGAGCTCAAAAGCAAGGTAAGCTGTCTTTGCTGACCCCCCTGACCTTGCATGGCCCCTGGTTGTCTGACTGGAGAGTTTAGCTCCAATGCAATCTAAGGTTAATCTCATTCAGCCCACTAATGAGTCCAGAAGTTACCTGTGCTCCCAGTATGGCATCAGTCTGCAGTGCTCTGGCCTGGGCAGCCACTCTAAAACCCTTTGTCTGCTCACCCACAGGTGTTTGCTGAGAAAATGGGTCTGGAGACTGGCTGGAATTGCCACATATCCTTAACACCCAATGGTGATGTGCCTGGCTCAGAGATCCCCCCCTCCAGCCCCAGCCATGCTGGCTCCCTGCACGATGACCTCCATCAGGGTGAGAACTGTGCCTTGCTCACTCTGAATGCCATGTGTTTCCTGGGGGGTTCTTTTAAAGCCATTCATGGGTTCCTGTGTCCACACCAGACACTTGATCTGTCCAAGCTTTGAGCACACAGCTGGATGGCCCTCAGGTGTGTGTGTGTGTGTAAGTGGCATCACTTTACATTTATAGCCTTTCTAGCCAGCCAGTACCAAGTTTTTGGAAACAGACACCCTTCTGTGCACCAGCTGCCATGAATTTATGTGCTCATGAGTGCTTGTGTTTCTTGCTGGGGCCCTAGTCAAGCCACTGAAGGTCCCTTGCCTGTGCATTACTCTTTTTTTCTTACTTCTGGTGGGATTTCTTTATTCTCTTCCTCTAGAACGACAGCAGAACAGATAAAGTATCATGTCTCAAAAGAGCAGAGACTAGGCTCATATATCTACCTCTGAACAGATTAGTAATCTAAAAATACTGCATTTTAGATGACTGAGTGGGAGATCTGAGTGTTGCTAACCCAGAAAATCAGGCTTCACGTTTCCTGGCTTCTGCAGTGCCACGTGCATGTTCCACGTGGGTGACACAGAGGTGGCAGAGGCAGGTTTGTGATTGTTGTTTATGCTGCTTCTCTGTTCCAGTTTCTCGAGATGATGTGGAGGGGCTTCTGCTGATGGAGGAGGAAGGGCACTCGGATCTCATCAGCTTTCAGCCAACAGACAGTGATATCCCCAGCTTCCTGGAGGACTGTAACAGGGTGAGGGCCCCTGTCCCTGTACACCTTCTACTGCTGTCATGGTCAGGAGTGTCACCTCATTACTCCCGAAGGAAATTCCTCATTGAAGGGGATTGGTTTATATTGGGACCCCTGATTTCCCTCACCCTCCTTCAGCTTGGTATCTAGAGCCTGGGATCCTCTCAGTTGCTTTCTTAGTTACTTTTGCTGAACAGCTCTTTGCTTTGGAGTTCAGGAGTGGAGGTTACCAAACACAGGGCAACCTTGAGAGCTGCATCTCAGTTCCTCTGGGTCCCATGGGCTGGGCAGGGAATGGGAACATCCCCACTTTCCATGCAGACAGAAGAAACACTCCTCCAACTGTGAGCCACAGACTGGTGCTGCCCTGTGGTCAGAGTGTGAGACAAGCCCTTCCTGCTTCATAAAGACCTCACATGCTCAGCAGACATTACAGGCATATCAGAGATACAGATTAAAAAAAAATCATTTAGGCCTGGTTTTAGAAGGTAAGACCCCTTCTTGCCTTGCTGCAGGTTGATGTGGCTGCAACTGAAATAGATTCAGTTGCTGGAAGACAGCAGATGTGTCTGACTAGATTCTTCACACAGGCAAAAAGTCCTTAGAAATCCTTGGGCACAGGTTTGTCACACTGACCTTACAAACTCTGAGGGCAGCTTGGGAGGTCAGTGTAAAACTTTGTCAGAAAACTTCTGACAGTGGCTTGGGAAAGCCAGTTCTATCTGCAGGAATGTGAATTTGTATCTGATCTCGAGGTTGCATTGTTCTAGGAGTCATCATTCTCATTTCAGCAATTCCCTCTGAAATGCCTCTCTCTCACACTCCCTGCTTAATCTGTCCTTTCTCTTTTTCAGGCCAAACTTCCCCGGGGGATCCACCAGGTGAGACCTCACCTGCAGAATATTGACAACGTGCCTTTGCTGGTGCCCCTGTTCACAGACTGCACCCCAGAGAGTAAGTGGCCTTTCCTACTCCTGTCCATGAATTCCTTTCCCAGCTCCTTGGTCTGGCTCATCCAAGTGTAGACATGGGTGAAGGGAAGGAGATACATTCCAGAAATCTAGAAGGACATATTGATATTAATTATCCTCTGTTGCTACCTGTGGGGAGCCAGGTGTTAACTGAATTTTCATGCAGCTGTTGCCCAGCTGCTGAATTGGGCTGAGAACCACTCCTTTCAATTTGCATTCATAAGAGACACAAAAGCAAACATACAAAATGTTACTGCCTTTCATTAAATAAGTGTTATCAGCGTACCAGGAGACTCTGATCTCTGCTCACAGCTCTTACATAACTCGGAAATCACTTCCCAGAAGAATTTTCCCCTGGCAGTTACTGTTAACACCTTCTGCTGCTTTACAGTTTTTGATTGCAGGAAACAGAAAGCACAAAATTTCTCTCTGTCTCTCTGAGGTATTACTTAAAGAAAGGGGCTGAGTGCTCAGCTGGAAAATACCTGCCAAGTCTCCAGTAAGTGTGGAGCGTAATTATGATTTGCCATTTTAGTACCTCTGGCCACAGTTTCCAGTGTGTCAATCACAGTCCAGTCTGCTTTCACACTTAGTGCCCAAATTTCCTCTCTCTCTTTGACAGAAGTGGCAGCTCCCCACATGACCCAACCCCTCACTGTGCTGCAGGTCTTTGTGCACCAGGCATTTAGTGAAGGTGTTTACAGGGGAATCTGCAGAGGGAAGTCTTGAGGTTTTTTTGCTTGGAGCATTCTAGAAAATCCATATATACACAGAGCACTGTATGGAGCTACAGAACTGAAATCAAATCAAACAGCTGCTTGGACATAGATCTATCTATCAAATGTATAAGATATTATATAATAATTATATTATTATATAATAATACCCTTATTGATAAAGGGTTGAGGTAGTGGTGGGTGGGAGTGCAGGAACAGGGACTGGCTCTGAGTATGGCTAAGTGTGGCACTGCTTTTGGAGTGGTTTGTTACATTCCCTCCCTTCCTTTAGACTTGAAACAACACTGATGATGTGCTGCTGAGCAGAGTTTGAAACACTGTATTTTCAGTTTGAATTATTTAGGTTTATTTCATTTCTTCTGTTTTCTAACAAGACCATTTGATGCTTAAGCTGTTTTAATCACCCAGGCTATGCCTACAGCTCTGGTCTGACAGAGGTGTGCTGGAGATGCACACCTGGGTCATAGTTCTGTGAACCACAGATCAATTCCTGCAGTGACAGGTATATAGAGCACCTGGTCTGCAGTTAATTAATTATCTAACTGTGTGTTTTGGCTGTGGATCTCAATGTACACAAGTGCATTTGTACACAAGGGGCAGTTTTAATCTGCTTGTTATCCAGATTAGAAAGGGTGTGAAACACTGTATTTTTGTGTGCATAATGACATAACACACTATTGCTCCTTCTGTCCCTCTGCAGCCATGTGTGAGATGATCAAGATCATGCAGGAGTACGGGGAGGTGACCTGCTGTCTGGGAAGCTCTGCCAACCTTCGGAACAGTTGTCTCTTCCTGCAGAGCGATATCAGGTGGGGCAAGGTCTATTCCTCCTCCAGCTGCCTTTGCATTATCCATGATCCTACCAAGTACCCAGCCGTGGGTCACACCACACCCAGGGATTGTGCAGGGAGGTGCTCACAACTGCTCTGTCCATTTTTAGCTGCATTTGTCTTCAAGAGGGAGATTTGTGGGGATAGGATGGGGATGTCTAAGGCCCTTGATACACAGATGTATTTCTGTGTCTGAAAGGAAGACACTCTCTTGCACGCTGGAATGTTGTGCCCCAACTACCATTACAGATGCTTCCCACTGGGTGAAAGAGTGGAGGTACCCCATGGATCAGCCAATTTGTTGACCTTGTGCCACAAACCCAAATATGTTCATTATTTCTCTGTGAATAAGTGGAAGTCCAGGGAGATTGATCCTAATTTCATGTTATAGCTCAGGCTTCTCTACCTGAGCAAGTTATACAGAGCATGACACAGCACAGTGTCCCAAGCTGGATTGCAGTGAGACAGTTTCCTTTCTGGGATGAGGCCTTTCATCAACACCTCTGTGTTGTCCTTGCAGTATAGCCCTAGACCCTCTCTACCCATCCCGCTGCTCCTGGGAGACCTTTGGCTATGCCACCAGCACCACCCTGACCAATGGCTCTGAGGAGCTCACCCCACTGCAGCTCTCAGGGCAGCTCAACAGCCTGCCCTGCTCCATGTCCTTCCGCCAAGAAGAGAGCACCAGCATCATCAGGCTCATAGAGCAGGTGAGCCAAGCAATCCCCTCTCCCCAGTGGAAGAAGCAGAGCCAGGAGCTCACACGAGCATTCTGCTTGAGGTGCCCACAATGTTGCCAGCAGGAGCTTTGCCTGTGTCTCCTGACCTTTGTCCTGGAAGCACAAGAGGGGCCTGGCCCTCCTGGTCCAAGGTGTAGGGAATGGTTTGGAAATGGTGCCATGGGGCAACAGAACGTGAATATTGTTCATCTGGATGGAGTAAACTCTTGCAGAGATCCCTAGCCAGATAACACTGCAGTGTTAAGGAGAAGTGTAACTCCAAAAAAGCCAGGAGTTTAAACAAACTTACCCCTTGGCTAAATCCTGCCTTTCCTTCAGAACCTCTCCATGTAGGCAAGAGACCTTCCCTTTTTGCTTTCAGTGTGCCCAGATCCTCTCCCCTCCCACTTCCCCTGCCAGGTTACATGCTCTGCCCCTGCCTGCCATAACTGCTCTTGGCTGGCAGCTGCTCCCAGCAGGGCTCTGAGGGCTTGTGCTTCCTTCCAGGCCAGGCATGCGACGTATGGGATCCGCAAGTGTTTCCTCTTCCTGCTGCAGTGCCAGCTGACCTTGGTTGTCATTCAGGTGAGTCCTGGCCTGGCTGGAGACAGCATTTAGCTCAGAGGACAGGAGGGCTCGCATGGATATGGGTGGCTGCAGTGGGGCAGCCTCAAGAGAGGAATGTGGCCTTCGGTCAGATTTACACAGTGTGCTTGGGGAAGTTACAGATGGAGACTTTGTGATCTCAGCCTGCGCTGCCCCTTCTCCCTGATCCTCATACATTTACTTTCAAACCCGTTTTCCCTGGAGAAAAGCATCTCCTGCAGCTCCTGCCACAGGAACATATGAAGGGGCTGTGCAGTGGCAGCCCAGTTACCAGCTCATCCCAGCATTTCGGGGGAAGACAGCAGCATTTTGGGTAACAAGTCTGTCCTAGCTCATGCTCTTCACTCTGGGTTGTTTCTGTCCAGTTCCTCTCCTGCCTGGTGCAGCTGCCCCCCATCCTCAGTACCACAGACATCGTGTGGCTCTCCTGTTTCTGCTACCCACTGCTCAGGTGAGTCTGTCAGGGTGGAATCTCCTTCTACTCTCCACAGGATGCACAGCCTCACTGTGTCCATGCTATAAGAAAGCTGATGTCACCCACAGCATGCTAAGAAGGCTGCAAGGATTATTCCAAGTACCTGCTTTGACAGGGTGCTTGGGAACAGTGACAGGAGCATTTGTGTGCTGCTGTATTTACTCCTGCCTTGTGTGATGGAAAGTCTGAGGTGTCAGGTGGAGGCCAAGGTACCACAGGTGGTATTTTCCTCACTCATACATTTGGAGGTCACTTTTCTCTCTGTCTGCACCTGTCATGAATAACACCTTTTATGGCATATGTAAAGATAAGTGCCAGTGCTTCAGGCAGTCTGAGTAGGTTATTTGGGTTCAAATGTTAGATAAAAGCACAATAACTCTGGTGCCTGATCACATTACTGAGACACTTAACTTACCTTTCTCCAGTATCTCGCTCCTGGGCAAGCCTCCCCACAGCTCCATCATGACCATGGCAACAGGAAAAAACTTGACTTCCATTCCCAAGAAGGTAGGTGGCCCCTCAGATTTAAATTGTCCACACATTTATCTCTCAGTTTTGTCCCAGTGTTGATGCATAGCTGAGGCTCTGTGCCTTCCTAGTGTGCTCAGTAAATTGATCCATGGCAGGAGCCAGGGAGGGAATCTTGCATGCCCAGAGGGCAGATCCTCAGTGCAGTCTCTCATCTGTACTACAGCTTGTCTTTTGCAGCCACTGATGGTCCATGGGGAGGAGGTTGTACCAGTGACATGCCCATGTCATCCTCCTTCCTTTCCCTTATTCACAGACTCAGCACTACTTCCTGCTCTGCTTCCTGCTGAAATTCAGCCTGACCATCTGCTCCTGCCTCATCTGCTTCGGGTTCACTCTGCATGAGTCCTGCAAAGGGGTGAACACCACCAGCCTCAACCTCACAGCCTGCTCCTCCATCATGCTGCACAGGTGAGGAATTGGGCCTGGCACACACATCCCTACTGCTCCTGGACTGATTCCACTCCTCTAACAAGCTTCAGCCTCTTCCATGAGCCACCAGGGCTGTAGCCTTGACAGCTGCATCTTTGCCCACTGTCACCTCCTGGTACCAGGACAGCCTGAGCTCACACACAGATCCCTCAGCTGTTAAAGGAGGACATGGCTCTGGTGGGAACAGGTCAGACAGTTAAGTGCCCACTGTTGACTTTCCTGTGTCCTCTCATTCACTAGCAATGCTTATGGTGCTCCTGACTGGTTTGGGACGTTTTCCAATGCTCTCCTGGTAGCCCAGAAGCTCACAGCTGGCCTGATTGTTTTACACACAGGTAAGTCCCTGTTCCCAGAACTCTATTCCCTGCTCTGGGGGAAAATGTGCATTCTCTGTCTCTTTCTTTGCCCCCTATGCCCAAGCACAAACTCCCTGATAAAAGCAGACACTGCAATGGCCTCACAGCACAGGCACAACTCCCCCTTTCTCACTAAACAGTGTCCTGGCAGATTAAAGACAATACCCTCAGAACTGATTCTGCTTCCTACCAGCCTGGTGAAGTGCTGGTTCTGACCAGTCTCATCAGATGAGCCAAATCTCATTTACCTTCTTGAAAGTTAGTAGCAGCACCTGTACCTCTCCAAAAATATTCCCTGCTTCAAAAGTGTTTATATCCCTGCTGCTATTCTGTGAAGTACCCCATTGCCCTCCCACAAAGGGCACTGGCATAGCTGTGACTCTTTGAGAGCTGGAAGCCTTTTTAAACCCCCTAGAGGGGTGTGGAGCCAGCTCCTGGCTGACCCTCATCACTTGCACCCGTTGCCTGGCAGAGTGGGTCCAGCTGCTCCCTGACAATGCGAAAGCGTCTCAGCTCCCTGTCCTTTTTGTCCCATGGTGCAGGGCAGAGCACTGTGTCTTGAGATGTGTCCAGTCCAACAAAAATGTTTCCTGATTTGATGTCCAGCTTTGGAGAGAATGGGCTGCAGTAGCTGGAGTCCCTCAGACCACCAAGGCAAGGCTGGGGTGCTCTGCCAGGCAGCTGTTTGGGAGAGCCTGAGTGAAAGCCGGGCAGATGCTCAGTCCTGTACAGGCAGCCCTGGGTCTCTGGCTGAATCTCTCTCTGGGCAGGAGCTTTCATCTGTTGCAGCCCTGGAACAAGGGCACACCCACCCCTGTCCCATTCCCCAGACCTGGGCCTTTGCCTGCTCTGTTTTAGCTCCCGGGCTGTGAACCAACCTCACAGTGAATAATTGTGTGCAGTACAACCACTGCACTGCCCCACCTGCATTCCAGGGACTTGGAATTGCGGTGAGGAGCCTGGTCTGAAAGAGCCTTGAATGGTAGGCTGGTTCCAGGGACATGAACCCCAGATCCCTTAGGAGTAACAGGTGTTGATGTACCTTGTAAAGTGCTGTATCTGTGTGTGATGCTCAATAATCCCCTTTTCCCTGCAGTGTTCATATCCATCACCCACGTCCATCGCACCAAGCCCCTGTGGAAGAAGAGCCCCCTCTCTAACCGTTGGTGGACGCTCACTGTGGCTGTTGTGTGAGTACCCCCAGGCCCTGGGGAGGTCCAGGATGCTGGAGCAAGGAGGGCCCCAGACCTGGTCCAGCCCCAGTTTGCTGGTGCTGAGGAGAATCAAGTACATAGCAATTGATCTCCACTGCTGAACTGGTGAAGGGTCTTTATTGTGAGCATTTCATCTGGGCCTGAATCCTGATCTGCAGATCCTGGGAAATTTATCAAGTCTGCTGAGATTTGCTGTGTCTGTTTTTAATCTTAGAGTGCTGGGGCAAGTGGCACAGACTGTGCTGGACCTGAAACTCTGGGAAAACCTCAACTCTTCTTTGACCTTTAACCATGTCTCCATCTCTCCGGTCTCATGGCTCCTGGGTTTTCTTTCCTTGGTCCTTGTGGTTATCATCAATGAGATTGTCAAGCTGCATGAAATCAGGTATGGGGGTTGTAGGGAGGATGGGGAGAAAGGGCTGAAGCTTCCCTCCAGCATGGCCTTGAGCTGTACAAAATAATGATGCCCAGGGAACAGGCTGGGGAACAGAAAGGAAAAGCTGATTGCATTGTGTGAATCACCTGGCTATTGTGTGCAGGCCTACGTTCCACCTCCCAGAGAGGAAGCACAGGGGAGGAAGGAGGGTCAGAGAAGGGCAGTGGCAGTGATTGGGAGCAGGAAGGGAGAACAAAATTTCTTTATCTCGAACCAAAGGGAAGGAGACAGTCAAGGTCTATGCAACACCAGTATGGAATTGGGGAGGGCTGTTCTCTCCATCTTGTCCCAAGAGGGCAGAGGCATTGAATCAGGAGAGGAAATGTGCCTTCACACAGGGCCTGGGCTGTGGGACTCGTTTTCACAGGAAGTGGCTGAAGCCAAGAGTGAGTAGCAGGCAAAGTCACTGGCTGTTCTTCCCAGCACAGGGAGCAGCCAGAGCTGGGAGTCAACGCTAATGAACATTAATTCAGGAAATGGGCTGGGGAGGAAAAGCAGCAGGGATTACAGGGAACCCTAATGGGGATAGAGACATCATCTCTGTTCCTGTGAAAGGTTTCTGAACCTTTCTGTGCTGTGTCTGGTGTCCCTGGAGATGGGATTTAGCTGGTTGGGGTAGGATGGAGACCGTGGGCTGCTCTCTGGATTTGATTTCCCTCCCAGGCTACCACAGGGCCCAGGCCGGGGGCTTCCCTGTTTCTTGGGGCTAGCAGCTCAGGAATGGCAGTGGGGCAGTCTTACCTTTCACCCCTCTGCATATCAACTCTCTTTCTTCTTTTCCAGGGTCCGTGTCCGTTACCAAAAGAGGCAGAAGTTGCAGTTTGAAACCAAGCTGGGAATGAATTCACCATTTTAAAAGCACCCAAGCTCAAGTTCCCTGGAGCCAGGGCCAAACAGCCACTGGGAGAGTGGCTGCACCAAAGGCTCGGGGAGTTTTCTGTCACACATGCAAACCAGACAGCCTTCTGGCAAAATTACATCTGCACCTTCCCAGGGCCCCAGGCAGGGATCCCTCCACAGGTATTCAGCCCCTTCCCAGGCTGCCAGGTACCCTCACAGGAACCTGCAAGCTCTGGTGCTTGTTCAGGCTGCTCTTTATTTATTTATTACTAGAGGTATTTGTTAGTATCATGGTGATGCTAAAACGAAGCGGCTCCTTTTCTCTTTGTGAGCAGATGGGTTTCCTGGGCCTGGCAGGAGAATCTGGGACCAGTAGGGCTGCTGAAGAAGGAGATCTCTATTGAAACCAGTTTTGGTTTTCCATCTCTGCCTGCTCTCCGTGTGTGCGTGCCTGTGCATGCCCTCCCCACCTCCCTGCCCTGTGTCCTGCGGCAAAGGAGCCATCCCTCTTGCAGTCCCAAGAGTGCTGGGAGCTCACATTCCCGAGGGGACAGTAAGAAAGGTCTCTGGACAGCTGAGCTAGGCCAGCCCTGCCCTCTAGTGTCGTTGTCACATCCATGTGCTGGCTGTGTCAGAAGAGGGATGAGACAGGGCTTTGGGAAAAGCTGCCTGTGATCCTCTGGTGCAGAGGGAGGGCAGCTCTGCCTGCCTGCAGGGAGCCAGCATGGCTCAGCTTCCTGCAGCCTTGTTGAACCAGCTTTTGTCTTCTTTAACAACCCCCAGAGAGGTTTTATAGCTCTTCTCCTTTTTGTGATCCAAACTGCTGTTCTGCTTCAGTAATGTGCCTGCTTGAGAACACCACAGCTCGAGATAAAGCCTGAGCCCTGACTATCCCGCCCTAGAGAGAGGGGATGTCTTTCCAGGCAGGATATCTGCAACTTGCAGTTGTGACTAATACAGAGCTGGTCAATGGCTTCTTTCCCAATCCCAGGATTGTGCTGCCTCCAGTTCTTGCTCCCCAAGGCACAGGGAACTCCCCCCCAATCATGTCTATCTGTGGTAGTGCTGGGAAGTCTCTCCCCTCTGTGCTAATGCCTTCACACAGAACCACAGAATGGTTTGGGTTGGAAGGGGCCTTAAAGCTTATCTTGTTCCACCCCCTGCCATGGGCACCCTGCCATGGGCAGGGATACCTTCCTCTATCCCAGGGTGCTCCAAACCCTGTCCAACTTCCAGGGCTGAAATTCCAGGGATGAGGCAGCCACAACCTCCCTGGGCAACATCTGCTCAGTGTTCTTCTGCAGGACCTCTCCCCTGAGGGCTGCAGCAAACCATGATCTGTCCCAGTGCAATGCACAAGCTCCTGAGCTCTGACCAGACCCCATTTGTACTGGGAGCACTGGTCCTGTTGTGGGCTGACAGCCAAGGGCCACATAGGAGCACACAGGCTTGGCTACCAGAATATTTGCAGCTCATGGAGATGTTGACTCTAAAGCTGGTAAATCCTGGCCCTGTTTTTGGTCCCAACATTAACACTACAGTATTTGGCTGTTACCTCCTCTTTGGTACCAGAGATTAACAAGTGGCAGCTGGTCCCTCCTGGCAGGCAGGGAGCTGGCTGGAGCCCCCAAGCTCTGCCCTGCTGCTCCACCTTGTCTTCCTCACTTTTCAGCATAACCAGAGAGCACAGACACAGCTGAGTGTCTCTAAGCAATACCCTCACCCTGCTGTGGAGCTGGCAGACGTGCAGAGCTGTCCCCAACCCCTGAGCTCTGGGGACACACTGAGGATGCTGGAGGGGGGCAGCTGGGGGTGTTCCATGCCCTGGACTCAGTTCCTCAGGTGGGGGGATGTGGAGATCCCATGCTGTCAGGATTGCATGGATTAGGGAGCCAGAAGCTCCCTGGGGAAGCACAGGGCTCCTCCCCTGCACCACGACAGACAGGCTGGACTGTGCCCTCGCTCTTGGGCACCTGCAGGGAGAACAAGCTGCACCTTTCTCAGCCTCAGTTCACTAAATGCCACCTCCAGATTTGTGACACCTGGCCCCTGAGAAATCAGCTTTCCTTCCTGGTGCCAGGGTCAGGTCACAGGTGGGATAGCATCTCCTCCATGGCTGAGCTGAGCTGCAGAGACAGCAGAGAGCTGCTCACTGCTGTCCCAGCTTTCCCCCCACCCAGACCTTGGCTCTTGCCCTGTGCCATGAACTGTTGTAGGTGTTAAAAGGCAGCAGATTCCAGGGCTTCCTGCTGACCACACCTTCCTCTGGAGGAGGCACCATCAAGGTTTCCTCCTCTGGTTGATCACAAATGTTTATTTTCCTGCATCCTCCTTCCCCAGCTAGACTTGGAGGGAGCTAAAGTGTATGAATGGAGCCTTTAGGATGGTCTTACCAGTGCCACCCTTCCCTCAGCCATTGAAGTGTCTGAGGGTCAGAGTGCACGGCTTCAGAAGGAAATTTCCTACATCAAGATGTTTTTAAATGCTGTATATTTTATATTAAATTTTTTGGGATGTATGTAAAAATATTTCATTTGTATTAAAACTTGTAAATTGTATAAAAAAGAAAAAAAAAAAGAAACAGACCCAGACCCACAAGCATCCAGTATATGAATGGCAATAAATGATTGTCTTGGATAACACACCCAAGAGTTGGGAACAAGTTTGCATCTAGCAAAGGAAGGAGGTAAAAATGTCTGTGGCTGCTGGGGTCACAGGGTGTGATTTTCCTGTTGTAGGGACACAGCCTGAGAGCTTGACGCTCCTGGGATCCAGTTCTGGCCTTTTTCCCAGTTTCTGCTCAGCTTTGGGCAAATCTGTCCATCTCTGAAAGCTTCTTCCTCCAGAGTAGGTTTGCTTACCTGGTGGTTTCCTGCTTCAGTCAAGGCTGGTGGCACGGTTTGAATCCTTCTGGTTGGGTGAAAGGTTGGGATGAGCTGGAAGAGGCACTGGGAGCACTGGAGACAAGCAGTGGTGGGATAAGGAGGCCTGGGCTACTTGTCCTGAGCAAAGCAGGGACTGGGGTGACAGCAGCCACACTAAACAGGCAGGAGGAAGGAGGAATGCTCTGCCTGGCACATGGGGACAGTGGAGGTGGCACATGGACAGAGCTGGGCACTGGGACACTAGTGCTGTCACCAGAGACTCAACATTAACCTCACTGAAGGTGACTGGGACTCACAAGGGGAGATTACCAGGAACCCTGGAGCACTAAAGCTGATCCTCAATGGACTTCAAGCAGTAGGAGACAAGCTAGTGCCATTTGACACAAAGGACACAACTAGGCAAAACTATCAAAAGGGTAAAATATGCCCCACTGTTTAATAGAATTTAGTCTTAATGGATGTTAGTGGAAAACAAAACACATGATTAACACAAACAGAGCAGATGGTTTAAAATCTGTTGTCAGTCTGGTGATTACATGGGCTATTTTTTTCCCTCACTGTCTCGCTGCACAGAGCAGGTGCAGCTGGGGTCAGTTATTCCCAATTGCAGTGTACATAACTTACACACCATACAGTAGCTTCAAAATAGAGATCTAGAGCTCAAAAAATAGGCATTCTTCTGCAAAATCAAATGTTTAGTTCCCTTATTGACAGAGAGAGCAGCATTGTGCTGCCCTCAGGTGGCTCAGACATCGGCAGCTCCACCCCAGTGTCCTCTTATCCCTGACCCAAGACTCGCAGTTCTGGTTAGTAAATATATAGAATAAATCACATTTAAAATATATACATTGGCCTTTAAAAAAAAAACATTTACAGTTTATCAACATTGGAAAAAAAAAATAACTGGGCTTGTCCCAGGTTGACTCATGAGAGTAAAAAAATCAGTTTTAAAAGGTTTCTGTGAACCTCTTTATAAAGTGCCACTGGTTGTAGCTATTTGAAAACATCATGTCCATGACGTGGCACTCAGACACAGGCAGTGGATACACTCAGTGTGGGACAGAAATCAGAGCCAGGGAAGAAGTGTCTTACCTGCCTCACACTGACCTCAAGTCCCGGACAATGATGGAATTTTAGTTTTTTTCAGGGCCTTTTGTCTTTGCTTTTCAGCCCAGAAACCAGGCAGGCACATCTTGCCTGCCCAGCCCATGGCATAGCTGCCCTCAGGAGCAGAGACCCTCAGGAATGTTCAGGTGGACTTTGCTCCCCTTCCCATACAACAGCACAGGGGGCTGCAAACCAGCCCAATCCAGCTGCAAACTCCCAAGAGGATTGGGAAGCAACTGCCTTCTCAGCCACCTTCTCCCTCTCCAGTTTGGTTTTACATTGGTGAATTTTTAAATTTTTTTTTTTAAAAAAAAAGGGAAATATGTGGAATTTTCTTTCCCTTTGTTTGGAATTTTTGTAGCAAATGGCACTTCAGCACAATCTTCAGTTCCCTTCTGGTGCTCCGATGCTTTCATTTGCTTGGCATGCCGAACGCCAGCCAAGTTCGGGGCTCTTGGACATATTTAGCCATGCACTGCTGAGCAGATCCTGCGAGAGAAAGCTGTCTCGGGGCGCTGCAGAGAGCTCTCCCCGCCGTTCCCCGCTGCAGCCACGGGCTGTGGCCGCATCCAGCGCGGGAGCTGCTCCCGAGCCCAATTCCCGGTGCATCCAGGGTCAGCTCCCCCGCCGGGCTGCGGGGAAGGATCGCGTCTCTAACGCTGCTACTGTTGAACAATGCTCACGGCCCGCTTTGTGCCAGCAGCTCACTGCAGGGAGGGGCACCGGGAAATGGGATTTTTCTCCCAAAAAAAGGGGGTAAGGGAGAGGAGAAAAAAAATTTAAAAGCATGAATGATGCTGCTGCTGCACTCTGGAAGGAGCAGGGTGGGGGTTTGCATAGGCACGATGTTGGCAGAGGGCAAACTCCATTGAGCAGCATGATCCAGACGGACTGGCCCAAATTCCCAGGTTTTTGGCACTGCCATCACCATCCTCATCACTCTGGGAAGGGGCAGGAAGGCTCCCATGTCCGGCAGGGCTGTGGCAGAGCATCCGCTGCTCTGCAGGCTGTGCCAGCCCCATCTCCAGGGGTCTGCAGGTCCCACTGGAGGGATTTCGATCCACTTGGATTTCACGCTGCCCAATGCTGACGCGTTTGGAAAAGCGGCAAATAAAGCAGAAAGGTTTCTTCTCGCTCTGCAAGCTGCCAAATTGCAACAAGCCCTGTCTTCTTTTAGCTGCTGTCAGGCCTGGCCGGGGCTGCGGCTGCACAGTGAATCGCCAGCTCGGTGGCGGCTGCCCGGGGAGGTCTCTCCTGTGACACATTGTTGGCAGGGGATAAATAATAAGAGGCAGGATTCGACAATGCAGTGGGGAAAGAGAAGGGTCCCTTGTGGAGGCTCCTCAGCTCTGTGCAAGGGAGCAAGGGCTTCTCTGTGGCCTCCAGGACTGCATGTGCAGCCCCTCTGGGCTCTCCTCCTGCAGCCAGTCTGGTGGGAAATGCATGACCCCCTCAGAAACCGGCCCAAGGCCTCGCTGTCACATGTGACACAGAGCCAGGGGTGGCCAAGGAGGGCAGCTTTGTTCCCAGCCACAGTGCAAAGTGTGGGGAGGGAGGCGGCTGGAGGGACCTGCAGGCACTGCTCGGTGCCAGATCCGCTCTTCCCCCATCACGAGAGGCACTGGTGGAGCAGCCGGAGGCGGGGAGGGAAGGAGGGAGCAAGCCTCAGTCCAGCATTGCATCCAGCTGGTCGGCCAGGTCGTCAAACATGTTGCTGATGTCCTCCAAGATGTTCTTGGCCGAGTGCACGGTCCCAGGGTGGCTGGGGAGGAAAGGGAGAGAGTCAAAGCACCGCTCCAAGGCTGCAGGTGCTGATGGGGAAGTTTGGCCAGCAGCAGGAGCTCAGCACAGAGCTGGGCTTGAGCATATGTGACCTGTGTAGTGCAGGCATGACGTGCCCATGCAGAGCCCTTCTCCTGCCCTCCCTGGTACCTTCCCAACCCCATCTCGAGGGGCCCAGCCCCAGCATTTCCCTCACCTCTCCGCCTCCTCCACTGTGATCTTCTTCTCGGCCGCCTGCAGCGTGGCAGCCAGGCTGGAGTTGGTCTGCTCCAGCCGCTGCTGGGCCAGGGTGGCCCCTGGGGCAGCTGCCAAAGGCTTTGTTGTCACCTTGCTGCTCGTTTCCAGCATCAGCGAGCCAGGGCTGGGCAGGGACCCGATCACATCAGGCACCACCTCGGTGGTTGCCCAGGGAGCAACAGTGTGGCGGGACGGCTGCAGCACCTGCTGGTAGATGGTCTTGGGTCCAGAGAAGACGAGCTTGGTGGATGCCACAGAGGTGTGCTTGGCAGGGACATCTGCAAAGGAAGGTGCCTTATGGTAGGTGGTGTCACAGGTGTTCCTCACCTCCCACACCAACACAGAGGGAGCCCCACCACCACCTTGGAGAAGGCTCCACAAACCCCCATACCTGGAGTGGGTGTCCTCACCACAGCCGTGCCAACCAGCTCTGTGGGGCTGGGGGCTTTAGTGGGGCTTGGGGCCTTCTTCATCCCTTTTTCCAGCGACAAGATGCTTTTCTCTATCTCAGCAATCCTGAACTCCACGCTGTCATCGTCAAAGGCATCCCCGGCCAGCGTGGGCCGTGGTGCCGGTGCCTGGGCAGGGGGACCCGCGATGCTCACCGCTTGGGCCTGGGCATACTGGGGTGTGGAGGTGCCCCCCACCTCCGCCTGCCCTGCCATGCTGAACGCCTTCAGCACCGCCTGCAGCGGCTCCCGCTCCCTGAAGCGCGGCCGGCGCTTCACCGTGTCCGATTCAGTGAGGTTGAACTCCAGCACAGGCGGCTCCTTGATCACAGCAGGGGCTGCTGGCTCCTTCCCAGTGGAGCCCTGGGGCTCTGCCTGCTGGGAACCAAGCTCCGTGTCCGGCACAGCCGTGTCAGCCTTGGAATGCCCGCTGGGCTTTGGCCGCTGTTTGATGGTTAAATTGCCTTCTTCTGCAAAGGGGATGCACTCACTGGAGCTGTTCTGGGATGAAGAGGAGACCCCTGCCTTGGTCTCCTCATCTGTGTCTGAGCAGGCGTCCTCCTGCTCACCCTGTGCAGCCACCTCTGTCATAGGAGCGCTGGGCTCACTTACTGTCCGTCTCCGTGGTTTGCCACTCTCAAAGGGGTCCCTGCTGCCATCAGAAAGTGTGGCACTGCTGGCATCACCACCATCGCGGGACCCCTCACCCACATCCGCCCGGGGGAGACAGTCCTGAGTCAGGTGCAGCGGTTTTGGGGCCAGGAGGGGCTTGGATGGACCTGGTGTTCCTTGCAGTGCAGCTGCCAGGCTCTTCACTGTCCTGCCACGGCTGGCATCACTGGGGGTGGCACCCGTGTCAGCCACATCCTGAGGGGCTGTGGGCTGCCGCTCCGGGCTGGGGGGCCGCTCGCCATCTGCCTCAGCAGCGAGGGCACTGGACACGGAGCTGAGGCGCTTGGGAGGTGGCGGCGGAGGGCCCTTGCGCTTGGCCCGGATGGCAAAGGACTGGCTGCGGGTCACCTTGGCATCCGTCTGCAGACAGGCCCGTGGCATCTGGCTGCGGCCAGGCCGCCGTGTCAGCGTGGCGTAGGAGCCCAGGGTGCTGCTGGGGACCCCCTCCTCCTCCTCATGCTCCCCATCTGACAGCGCATAGCGGTTCAGGCTGTGCGAGCGCTTCTTGTGTTTCAAGCCTTCGCCCCCGTTGTGCTGCTCCCCGGCCTTGGGGGCTGTGGTGGGTGGCTCCGTGGGGCCACACTGGCTGTGCAGGTAGGAGAAGCCTTTTTGGGCTGATGTCTGCAGGCTGCTCTTCTGTCCAGGGGAGATGGAGGGGTATGGGTGTGCCAGGGCCTTGGGCTGCTCTGCCCCCAGCATGGATGGGGCCGTTGAGGATTTCAGGGAGACGTGTGGGTACATGAAGACGTAGGGGGCTGTTCCCTTGCTGGGAGTCTGGGGAGGAGTACAGGAAGTGACTGCTGGAGTCCCGGCTGCTTTCTGAGCCACAGGCCAGGTGTACTGATCCGTGCCTTCAGGCAGGTTCCTCTCCTTGAGAGGGCTGCCCGCGCCGCCGCCGTTGGCAAAGCCATTCAGCCCCTCAGGGGACACGAGCTTTCCATAGGGCTCAGGGCTGGGCCGGCCCGGCAGGCTGGCCGGGCTCTCCTTGCTGCGGGGGGGAGCACAGGACTGCCCACTGCTGCTGCTGCTCTCGCCACTGCCCAGGCTGTCCTGCGAGGGGCTGGAGAGGCGCCTGGACAGCACATTGTCCTGCGAGTGCCCTGAGCCTCGCGACCGCACCCCGATGCTCTCCTGGCTCCGTGACATTCCCTGGCTGCTCTTGATGCCGAGTGTGTCGTGGCAGCTGTTGGACATGGCTGTCTGGAGCTCGTAGCTGAGCTCACTGTCCTGGAAGGTTGTCATTTTGGGCGTGTGTGGGGACTGACACTCCCCGTTCTCCAGTGACTCAATGGTGACAATGTCCAGGGAACCGGGGACTTTGCGTCTTGCCAGAGTTGCTTCTGCTTGGTTGAGGCTTTTGCGGAGGTCTCTGAGCTTCTTGACAGCCAACATGATCTTCTTCTGGTGGCCTGCAGGAAGGAAAGGGACATTGGGTCAGCTCCAGCCCCCAAAGCCTTTTTCCAGGCCAAGAAGAGCAGTAGTTATGTCACTCACTGGGGCAATGGCCTTAGGGTTTTCTAAACCCTGCTGATGGGAGGAGACAAACTACTGCTGGCATCTACCTAGCTGGGCCCAGCTCCAGCTGGCCAAGGAGGGTTCTTAGGGACAGCCAGGAACTGCCCTTTCTGGGTGCTCAGGACATGCCTGCACCTCCCAGCCTGAGGGAGAATGGGGTGTGGGGACCTGGGTTGGAAACTTGGCTGCCCTGGGCCACCCCAGCATGGCAGGAGGGACTCACCCAGCTTGTTGATGCCAATCTCTTGCAGATCCTCCCACGTCAGGTCCGTCACGATGGTGATAGAATCATAGCCGTTGTTCACCAGCTTTTTGTGGTACTGGGGCAACCCAATGGCACTGAGCCAGTCCATCAGGTCAGCCTGGAAAGAGCATGGAGCCGCTGCCATGAGCATCAAGGAATGGGCAGCACCTTCAGCATCCCCTCCCTGCCCAGGAAATGGTTTTTAGGGTGTCTCTGACTGCTTTAATGCAGTCAAAGCTATTCACTTACAGACCCCATCCTGTCCTATCCTGGTCAGAGAGCTCTGAGTAAAAAGACCTGAAGAAAGGGTGTGACCAAAGCTTTGGTGCCAGGCACTCACCGGGATGTAGTTGGGCAGCCACTCAGCAATGCTGAGCTGTCCAATTTCTGTGGAGATCTTTTTCCTGTGGCCTGGTTTGGTCACGCCAATTGCTGTCAGATCCTAAGGGTAGCAGAGTGGGGCCATGGTCAGCAGTGGCTCAGGCTGCTCAGGGCACTGTGTACCCACTGCTGGCAGCTCTGGCTGGGGAAAGACCTGCCTCACCTCTGGGGTCATGCGGCTGATGGTGGGGACATCGTAGCCAGCGTTGAGGAAGTTGACAGTGTATGACTCCAGCTGGAACTCACGCAGCCAGTTGTAAATGGCTTCTGCATCCTGGGGAGAGGATGCACAGAACAGCCCATGACAGTGGCTGCAGGGGCTGGAAGAACCTGACTGCACCAGGCAAGATAACAGGATCTCCCTGGGCGAGACCCACTTGAGTCCTGAAGACTCAGTTCCCTGTGTCCCTGGTGCAGTGAGAGCTGGGCTGAGTGCCCCAAACATGGCCCTCTCACCCAGCACACTATTCCCCAGTTGTTCCAGTTACCTTCCCCTCGAGGAGTTGCTCAGGACGCAAGAACTGGTGGGAGAAGACCCTGTCTCCAGGGGGGCAGCTGCCTGGGGTCTGGAGGCCCTGTGGCCCTGTCAGAAAGAAGAGTAGAGAACTGTCCCAAGGGCACTTGAACAGCGAACAGCCTCTAGGGCTGCAGGGACAGCTGTCCCCAAGGCCCCATGGAATTGGGACAGCCCTCACCTGCTGGGGAGGTCCCATTGTGTGTCTCTGATCCCAAAAGGTGTTGCTGGAGGTTGTCACCAGTGGAGGGAAGAGGCTGAGAAAGAGGAGGAGTGAGTGGAGGAAGAACACAACTCTGGAGACTGGCTTTGTCACACCCCCAGGAGCAGAGTGGGGGTCCCCATGCTGGGCTGCTGGTCACAGCTTCACCCAGCAACAGGCTGGCCTCCAGCAAGAGTTCTGGGCAGGATTTGGCTCAGAGCCTTTTATTATCCTCTTAAGTAACACAGGACATGACGGAGATGCTATGTGATGCCTCCAGCTCCACTCACAAAGGCCAGCTGTGCTTTGGGGAACAACTGGGATCCCCCCAGGAGCATCTCTCTGCTGAGTCTTGGCAACAAGTAGGTGTTTGGTGTAGGATACTCAACTCCTTTACTAGGAGGGGGCATGGAAGGGGATGGGGCTCCATCTCCAGCTCAAGCCAGCACAGGGGAGCAGCACAGGGGAACAGGGGCAGGTGCCTACCCTGGCATTCTCGATGAGGATGCTGGTGCTCTGCCCATTGGTGCCCTCGGTGCTCTGGCCACTGCCGGCACTGCGGATGCTGCCGATGCTGCCCTCACTGCCCACGCTGTTCCTGTCTCCTGCTGCTTGGGGCAAGTAGGGAGCCCATCAGCAGCTGCCCGGGATTGGGGGTGACACAGGGCACAGAGATCCCCAGCAAGGACCCCGAGCGCCAACACAATGATCCCACTGATCTCCCGCAAGATCCCTCCAGCCACAGATAATGCATCAGTTCCCTCCTGCCTCCCAGCATGCACAACACAGACAGGTGACCTGGGCTGGCAAGGGACACACAGAGGGCTGAGACACAAGGAGAGAAGGGGCTATTCTAAGGGCTCCCCAAAACTCCCTTTTTCTGCATCTGCTCCCTCTCATCTGGCTGCTTCCCCATGGAGAAGGGCTGGGAACAGGGGAAGGTCCCCAGCCCCTCTCCCTCCCTAGGTGCCCCCCTGACCTGAGCTGTCAGGGCCTGGGGCCGTCCGGGTTAGGGTGAGGTGACCGAAGGCCGCTGGGCCGCTCGGGGCTGCCGGGTGCGGACACTCGTCGGGGAGGTGCTGCAGCCCCCCAGGGGGGGCTGGGAGGGCCCCAGGGGGACCCTGGCGCTGCTGTGCAGGTGCCACACGGGGGACAACCATGCCTGCATTCAAAGACAAAACACGCGTGGTCAGAGCTCATGCAGGAGGCAGGGACAGGGGACAGAGCTGAGCCACAACCCCCAAAGTAGTATCCCAACCACAGTGACACACCCTTAGTCCTTCTCTTCCCCCCTAGCTAGTCAGGGCTGCAGGGCCTGTCCGACAGGAGGTGCTGGGAAGGCTGGGAAGGTTTTGCACAGGGGACTGTCCCCATCCTGCCCAGGATGGCCACTGACCTGTCCGCTTGCTGATGACTTCAGCAATGGAGGGGGGGAAGTACCCGACCCGGTCAGTGCCTTTCTGAGCGTCGTGGATGTGCCCCTTCCATCGGCCATCTGGATGCTGCTCCAGGACCTGCCATGGGACAAGAGGGATGGGGCTGGTTACTCAGGGCCATGGTGGGGCAGGGGGATGGGGAGCAGAGAGCAGCCTCACCGTGATGACGTCTCCTGCTCGGACATTGAGAGCAGTTGGGTCATGAAGGTTCCAAAAATCCTTCAAAGCTCGGACCTTCAGGATTCCTGATGCCTCTGAAGGCAAGGGACAGAGGAAGAAAGAAGGTGCCAAAGCATAAGGAGGAAAGAGAGGAGTCCAGGAAGGGCAGAAGGAGAAAGCAAGAGCAAGGAGAGGAGAGAAGAAAACATTAATACTGCAGAAAGGACTCAATCCCCAGACACTGCCCCACATGTAGGATAGGGGCACAAGTGAGAGGGGACTGGGATGCTGGCACTGATTTAAGCTGTTCAGAAGGAGTACTGGGAGCCCAGGCAGGGGGAAGAAGCCCCTCTCAATGCCATCCCCACCTCACCTCTCAACAGCTGCTTGATGTCCTTGCTGGCGTGTGAGGTGGTGAACTGGTTGACGATGTCCAGTGCTGTCTGGTTGTAGGTGTTCCTGATATTCACGTCGACACCGCCCTGCCCAGGAGGAGACATGGTCAAGGCCAGATCCCTCCCTGCCACCAGACCCAAGAGAGGCAAGGGACCAAAGGGAAGAGGTGCTGGGTGACCACCAGGGGCTGTCTCCCCACGCAGCCCCGTCCCCACTGCGCTCACCTCCAGCAGGAGCCGCACCACCTCTGTTTTGCCGTAGAGCGCGGCCTCGTGCAGAGCTGTGCCTGTCTTTGTCTGCTTGTTGATCTCGATCCCAGCCTTCAGCAGCTGCCTGGTAGGAAGGAGGGAGAAGCATAAACAGCAGGACATCAAGGCCAGCCACTTGGCTGCTTTACAATGGGAAGGTAACAACACAAACACCTGCTTTGGGGACAAGGGGCTGAAGCCTGCAGGAGGAAGGTGTGTTTGGGGGGAAGCAGGACTGAAGCTGTGATGGGTTTTTCCAGCATAAGGCAGGGAGTTACCTGATGATCTCCTTGTGCCCGTTCTTGGCTGCCAGGTGCAGTGGAGTGGTGTAGTTGGGGTCAGTGGCATCCTTGGATTGTCCCTCCAGCAGGGCGACACACAGATGGCTGTTCAGCAGCAGCTGGGCCACCTGCATGAGACACTGGTAAGCAACAGGGTGCAGGTACCCCCACCTGCACCCTCCCAGTGAGGGGCTCATCCCTGGGGCCAGCCCCCCCACTCCCTATCCTGCTGCTCACTTCCATCCACAGCCCCAGGCTTGGCTGGAGCTGGACAGTAGTTGGCATGGCCACACTGTTGTGAGGGGCTGTAAAAGGTCACAACAGACAGAAATAGTCTTCCCATAACTGGGTTTTTCAGACCAAGCCCTAAAAACCTCCAGTCTCTCCAGCCCAGAGTGACTCTCAGCATCTCAGGGCAACCCAGAGGCATGGTGGAGTTATTTTTACTGCCCTTTTTATAGCTGCAGACATGATAGATACTCCAAAAATGGAAGTATCCCCCTGGTCCCCTCCCAGTGGGGCACAGAACAGTCTGGTTGGCCATGCTCCAGCCCAACCCAGTGGTGGTGGCTGGGCCAGGGTCTCCCAGAGCGCAGTGTAGCCCTGTCCCCAAGAACTGTGCTGGGGACCTGGAGCAGGGCTAGATGCTCAGCGCTTGCTGGGATTAGCCAGCTCAGTCTATCTGTGCTTAACCATGAGTACAGCTGAGGTGGGTGGGGGAAGCCTGTGGAGAACCAGCAGCAACAACTCCTGGCTTCACTTGCAGTCTGATGCTGCCCTGCTGTGAGGGCAGAGGCAAAACCCACAGCTCCCAGGTTCAGGATCCAGCTGTGTCTGGCCACCAGAGGAGGCAGGTGCTGCCTGCCAGGCTCTCAGTCTTCTGGTGAAGAGAGAGCAGCTGTGGCCAGGTGCTGCACTTTCCTCCTGGAGGAGCCAGTGGGCTCCAGAGCTGCCCCTGGAGAAACCCTTGGCACAGGGCACAGCCCACAGCACCCACCTTCAGTCGCCCAAACTCGCAGGCCAAATCCAGCGGGGTTTTCTTCGCCTTGTTGATGAGGCATGGGTTGGACTGGTGCTGGAGCAGCATCTCCGACTGCAGGGGAGCAATGTGGTGCAGGGGCTCAGCATCACCCTGCAGCCTCCCTCCCACCTGGCATGGCGGGGTTTGCCCCCACCCAGTACCCCGGAGAGCCCCAGGGAGGGCACACGGGTGGCTCTGGGCTCTCACTTACCACCTCGTAGTGGCCATACTGCGCCGAGAGGTGCAGTGGGATCTGCCCGTCCAGCGAGGCCATGTTGACGGAGGCGGCGGCGCGAAGCAGCACCCGCACGGGCTCCACACGGCCCTGCCACGCCGCGTAGTGCAGGGGCCTCATCCCTGTGGGCAGCGGGGCTCAGCAGGGCTAGACACGGCTCCTGGCCTGGTGCAGGGGGCAGGGGCCGTGCCTGGGGGTCACCCCTTACCGTTGCTGTCCTTGATGTCGACGGTGGCCTGTGCCTCCAGCAGAAGCGAGATGAGGTCCAGGCTGCCGCCCAGGGCTGCGTGGTGCAGTGCTGAGAACCTGTGGCACAAGGTAGGGCTCAGCCCGGCCCCCAGCCCCTCTGTGCTGTCCCCACAGACCTCCCCGCACGGGAACATGGGCTGAGGGCTGGGATTGTCACCGGCTGCTCATGGTTACGTCCTCCCTGATTCCCCACTCCCAGTGCCTCAGATTCCCCATTGCAAAACATCAATAAATCCCTCCAAGCTGTCTGTGCCCCAGGGCTCAGTGAGGGGTGCAGGCACACTATGTACCTTGGGAAACTCCAGGGAGAGGGGTCCCTCACTCCATACCCTCTGTTGGGGTAAACAGGCAGGATGCAGAGAGATGCATATCCCCTCTCCACAGAGCAGCCAGGCAGTCCCAACACTGCTCACAGCATCTGGCAAACACATCAGCCCCGTGGCCACTCCTGTGCCCTCTGCCAGCTGCCCCCTCCCATGCCAGCAGGGCTGCCAGGAGCCCATGGCAGAGCGTGGGAGGCCGCTGGTAATGAAAGAGCCCAGTGTCTTGGGGCTGTGAAAGGGGCCTGTCTGCCTGGCACTCCCCCTAAGCTGTCACGTGAAGGGCCAAGGCCAAGCAAGGGGTCCCTGTGCCACTGGGGATTAGCCCATGAACTGCTCCAAGGGACATGGGGGGCTCCTGACAGCACCAGTGTGGAGCTCCAATGGGCTCTGCAGTGTCCAAACCCAATGTCAGGGATGCAGCTCGTTCAGCATGGCTCTCCTCATGATCTGCAGTCCCAGAGCATCCCCAAATCCCTGTGCGAGTCTCAACACTGCAGGAGGGACATTAACCCCAGCAGAGGAGGCTGCTCCCTCCACCAGTACACCCACCATGTCCCTGAGCCACAGCAAAACCTCTGCCTCCAGGTGTGAATGTGGGGGGTACAACATCCCCCCAAACCAACCCTGTGGTTTCACATTCTGCCCAGGGGTGGCTGCACAAACCCACACTTGCCCACCCCATCCTCTCCAAGCCCTGAGCAAGGTGATGCCAAGGACATAATCAACCATGCCATCCCCATGCTTGTATCTCACCTCCCCATCATCCCCTTCCTGTGCCCCAGCAAAACCCAACATGGTGCCCATGTCCCTCAGGCAGGGAACACACCCTTCACCCCAGTTCCCACCATCAGCCCTCCTGGAGCTGCCCAAGCACAAACCCTGTGCCTTATCAGAATCAGATCATTGTTTCTATTATTAAATTCTTTTTCTATTAAGCTCCATCTGTACAGTATTATTTTAAGACAGAGCCATCCTGCACATTCCCAACCCCCTGCTGGCCTGTTAGGACTCATCATGGACACCTCTTCCTACAGAGTCCTCCAAAAGAAAACATGTAGAAATTAGGTACAACAACAGCACATAAAAACAATGCTAATGACTGACAGGTCAGAGTTAATTCAATAAGAATAATGTGCTTATTTATTTTATGGGCCTTTGTGGTTTCTTTAACTCTCAGTACCCAGCTTATTAAGTACTTGGATTTTGGAAGTGATGAGCTACACAAATATGCTGTGGTCACTTGGCAACCTCATATTTTCTTTCTCTAACTCCCCCCAAAACAATGGGATTTGGCTTTTGGGATATTAAACAGAGGCACAAGCACGTGCAGACACTGAGGCCGGCCGGGTGCTCCTCTGGGCTTCAGCCAGGGGGACACGGGGCACTGGCTGGACACGCTGCCATCCCTATTCAACCCCATCCCTACAGAGGGGCACACAGAAGGGATTCATGAAGGATTTTCAGGGGGGATTGAGCACAGCCCTCAGCTTAGATCCAGGCAGGCATTGGCTCTGCCTGTGCAGGGCTTGCCCTGGCTCTGGGGTGTCGATGTGTCCTCCCTGGAAAGCTGTATGATAGATACCCTGAGCTGCAGGACTGACTAGATACTGGGGAGAGGAGGTCCCCGGGCTGGCAGCAGCACCCAGCACTCTCCAGGGGAGCACTCACCCATCCGCATCCTGGTAGTTCACATTCAGGCGCTTGGCAGATCCCAGGAGCTCTGCAGAGACAAGAGGTGAAGGTCAGGGCAGAAGGCAGAGCCTGCAGGCCCCCAAGCCCCCACATGAACCTCATCCCACAGCTACACCCACCTCCCAGTGCACAGAACAGTGCCTGGCCCATCCCAGGGGTCTCTCCTCTACTCTCCTCTGTCTCCACTTTCACTTCCACAAACCCTCAATGGCCTGACCCAGCTTGAGCTTAGCACTTTCCTCCCTCCATTTCTCCTGCCCCATCCATGTGTGCCCCTGGGATGGGCTGGACCCTGCAGCTCCTTCCACCCTGGCTTGGCAGAACGGCGAGCGCTTCCCTCCCCTTTATAGGCACTGACACCCCAAAACTGCTGAGTGGGGCCATTTTGCTCCCCACTCGCTCCCTGTGCCCACCACTGCCACAGAGGCCTGGCCCACAGACCACATGGTTGGCATTTTTATGGCCAGGGCAGAGGCTGAAGTTTTCAGCTGTGAATGCAAGGATTGTGCTACCCCATCCCCTTGTCCAGCCCTCCCTCCCCTTCAGGGACCCAAGGATTGTGCCACCTCGGATATCCCTATCCCCCTGCCCATCCCTCCCTCCCCTTTGGGGACCACTGGGCAGAAGAGGGTGCTCAGCCCACCCTCAGCACAGCCTCACGTGCACCCCCAGCTCCCTGCTCCTTCCCGCAATTAATTCAAATGGATTTCTTCCTCCTACACAGAGAGGACATTTTATTCTTCACCGACGGGTTGAGAGCGGATTAACATCTCTGGAATTCATCCGCCAAGTCAAAAGGGAAAGAAAGGGGAAGGTGGGGGGGTGGGGGCGAGAAATACCACCGCTCCTCCTTTGCCTTTCCAGGCAGCCCCATCGCCAAGCCAGGGAGGATTAAATGCTTTGAATGGTTTCTGTGCTTTTTCCTATGAAAAATCAAAGTCTGAGTGCCAGGCTCTGAGCCTGGGGTGAAACAGCTGCTCAAACCCCACCCTACTGTGGTGGGGTCTTGGGGAAGGAGCCCCTTCCTTGCAGTCAGGTAAATCTCCAGGGCTGAAGATTCCTCTCCTTTTCTTTCATCTCCTCCTCAATTCCCTTCTCTTCTCCCTCTCTCCCAAGGTCTCTGCCCACCTTGCATGGCAGATCCCATAAAAAGCCATACTGTGCTGTGTGACCCCTCTGCTGGAAAAGAAGAGCTGACAAGAGGCTGGCTCATTCATCATGCAAATGGGTAATTAAAGGAAACCAAGGACTGGAGTGTTTATTACTGCAATTTACAGTGTTTTGTAAACAGCCTAATTAACACAAAATGGGCTTGGAGTGGCTGCTGGTGAAGGACTCGTGACTCCTCACAGCTGAGGGGATCAGGACAGGATCACCCTAATTACCTCTTCCAGGGACTGTTTGTCTTTGAGCCTCAGCCACTAATCCAAAGAAACTGGCTCCCAAAGCCATCACTCAGCAGAGCTCCCACTTCCCCCTCCCAGCCCCAAAAGCCCAGGATCCGGGGTCTTCATCAAGGACAAGCCGCCTCCCTTGACCTCAGCAGCCAGGAAAAAATAACATTTCACTTGCAAATTGGCCACTTCTGATCTGAGTACTGGAGAACTGTAACCAGTGGGATTGCTCCCACCATCTACAGCTGAACACTGTCACTGGAAAAGGGTCGGGAAAGGGAGGAGGAAGAAGAGGAAGTGGGGTCCTTACTCAGGGCAGGAAGGGCAGACCCTCGATGACCACTGTGAGCACAATGCTGGAAAAAGTGGGGCTGGATGGAGATGCCCAATGAGCATCAGTACCTCCAAAAGAGGCAGAAACATTCCAGAGCCCCTGGGGGCTGGTCCTGGAGTTGAGCAACGCCCACTATTTGAAGAATGAGAGCTCACCCCAAAATCCCATCCCTAACTTCACCTTCAAGGGGACTGAGCTGGCCAGTGGGGTCCAGTAAGCAGGGCTGGGATGTCCCAGGACATGGTGGGTGTCCCTGCCTGCTTCCAGGCAGCTGTCAGCATCCACATCTCCCTGAGCAACATTCCTCAAATTCGTTCCCTGCTCCAGCAGCCAGGCCAGGCCAGGCCACAGGGCAAGGCCACACAGACATGGTGCAGGTGGCTGAGAAAGCAGCAGGTCACAAATAGCAGAGGCAGGAGCAGTATTCCCTTTGGGGCCTTCCTAAATGCTTGGATCCAGTTGGGGAGGGAGGGAAAGGAAAGAGTTCATCCCTGGTTTGCAGCTGGGTAAATCGCTGCTTGGAGAGCTGGAGGGTTTGCAGCAAGGCTGGAAGGTGAAGTGTGGGTGGGAAAGTGTCTGGGTACCCCAGCATAAAGGCACGGGAAAGGAGAGGAATGGAGGGGAAGCAGGGAACAGCCAGGCAGCTGGGACACCTCCACACTGTCATCCTGCAGCACAGCCTCAAACTCCAGGGACCTGGTGTCAAGAAGGCAGCTGATGGGACATTTCCCCACATCCTCCTTCCTCATTCCATCCATGTGCTGCCTTTGACCAATTCCCCAGGTTTTCCCTGCATTTCTTCAGCCCCTTCTCTCCCTGTTGGTGTCCAGGCTACCCATCCTTTTCCACACAGATGTCCTGGAGCTCAGCAGAGGCTGGGCCAAGCTGTTCCCAATCCCACAGCCCTCCCAGACTGGCCTGCTCAGCTTTGGCCAGGGGGCTGCAGAGCTGGGCAGGGAAAGGGCTGCAGGGTTAACCCAGCCTCAGCACTGGGACGGTGTGGCCAGATCTTTCCCAGCCACATTGTTACCCCCAGTGCTGGGTTTGCACTGGGGCAGGGGCACTGTCAGGCCTGATCACAACCCCCATTCCCCACCAGGAGCACACTCGGATCCTGGAGAATGCACCCAGACTGAGCACCGAAACACAAAACACCCTGAAGGGGTTATTTATATCCAGGGAAAACACAGCTTGGTGCACCGTAAGGGTTAAATCCAGCCATGGGTTCCCCCCGTCCGGCCCTGCTCCCCTGAGGGGTCCCGCCGGGCTCTGCCCCGGCCCCGCCGCGTTCCCCGGCGCCTGCCCGGACAGGACGAGGCTCTGCAGCGCAGGGCCAGGCCCGAGCGAGGCCTCGAGGGAGCCAGCGAGCTTCTGTGCGGCGTCTGGCTGCCAAGCGGCAGCGGGAAGCACCTCCGGAACGCTCCGGCAAATTGCTTACAAATGTCGGGCAGGCCGCCGGCCGTGGCGAAGGCAGCGCGGCCGCCCAGCACCAGACGGGGCCGGGACCCTCATCCCTGGCACAGCCTGGCTCCGGTACCTCGGCCCTTGGATCCTTCACTGCGTACCGTGCATTCCCGAGCAGCCCCCTTCGCCCGTGCCTCAGTTTCCCCGCGGGCCGCACTGCCATGGCGGGGATGCCAGGCTGGGCTGGGCTCCTCGCGGGGTGCGGGGGGCACCTCACCCGCCGTGCTGGCAGCCGGCCCGGCACAATCCCGGATTTACCCCCCCGGGCACTCGCCTGGCGCCGGCTGTGCCGGCTGCGTGGAGCCAGGCGTGCCCTCGGCCGGGCCGGCAGCCCTGTGCCAGCACAGCGGGCACCCTGAGTCAGCCCTGCCCTCCAACGGAGAGCTCGTTCCTGCGGGGACACCCCTGAGCTTCACCCCGAGCTCCTGCAGACGGACACAATCCCTCCGAAGCGCTCCTTGGCAAGCAGTGACACGCGCTCGCCCGGGTTTGGCTGCGGAAGGAAATGCCCAAATATCCCATGGAGTCCTGCCCTGTGCAGACTCCTGCCCTGGCTCTCACACAGGAGTCAGGCTCCAGAAGGCTTTATTTTATTTTTTTTTGCTGTGACTCCCCCGTCGGTTTTGTCCACCCAGGGTAGCCACAGCAGAGCTCCACCATTTCCAAGGCTTTGTTGATGTGGAGGACAACACACAGATCCGTGTGGAGATCCACCTCCTTGCCAGAGACGTTTGGAAAAACACCCCTTTCTGCTGTTCCTGTGTCACAGACCCTCATTCCATCCCCTCGTCCTGGGAAGTCACATCCCTACGCTGCTGCCTGCAAGTACCCCTGTGCCTTGAGCCTCCCTGTGCTGCAGGTCTGAGCATCCCAGAGTCATGAACATCCCTGTGCCACCAGCCACACATCAACCCTGAGTGTCCCTGTACCGTAAGCATCCCTGAACATCCAGTCCTGAGCACCCCTTCACTGCCTGCTACAAGTCGCCTGCATGCAGAAAAGCCCTGCAAGGGCAGTGCAGGAACACAATCCAGCTTCCCTGGGCAGTGGGAGTGGGACAGTGTGCATTGAACACACCAAATACATGCACATACTCTCCTGGGAAAATGAAATCCACCTGGGGACTGTCACCACTAAGCCAATAAACCAGATGGAGGAGCTAATCAGCTGCTATCCTACAGAGCACCAGCCATCTCTGGTGGTGGTGGCAGCCTCTAGAGCTGGAGGCGGAGGTGGCAGGAGGTGGCAGCTTCACCCAACCTGCCCTGTGATGGCCTGGGGTGGCCCTGCCTCAGCATATGGTGCATTCATGCCAGGGCTCAGGACAGACTCACAGACTGTTTTGTCTTGGCCAAAATCAAGACTCAAAGAGGTAGGTGATGTCCATCCCTCTTCCGCAGGAATCACCCTTCCCTGTCGCCTCCCTGTCCACAGGCACGTCCGCTGTGGCCACCCACACCTGGCTCCTCCTGGCAGACTGCCTGCTTCAGGAGCAGTTTCTCAATAGGTTCAGAAGATTCACCCACCTCGATAGGGAAGGAGTTCAGCCATAGAGATGTTAAGAAACTCAACCAAAGCTGCCCAGCCAGCTCAGAACAGAGGCTAGGTGAGAGCCAAGGGCTCCTGACCCCTGCTCTCTACTGCAGCCACCAGCTGCACTGCAAACACTGAGCCCAGTGCTGCGCCCAGCTCCCCAAACAGGTGCTCCCCTAATTCCCCCGTGGTGCTGGTCGGTGAATTTGGCTGCCAAGGTGCTGCTGCCTCAGGATACCTGGCTGAGCACCCATCCCTGTGCCCAAATGCCACAGGCGTCCGAATGCCAGGGGTGCCTTCCTGCCCACAAAGAGCCTGTTCTGGGCTTGAGGCTCTGCAGCATCACCAAAGCTGACAAACAAGCCCCTTGCCAAGCCAGGCACTATGGGGTTGGTGTGACTGGGGCAAAGCCACTGGGCTAACTGGCAGGGATGTGGAAGCTGCATTCAAGGAGATGGATTCCCATCAGCAGAGGGCAAATGGTAGTGACATAAGAGCAGCTGGGAGTCCCTTACTGTCCCTACACCAACACCTGGCAACTCCTCAAGAGTAACTGAGAAACCCACCAAACCCTGGGCCAGACCAGGGCCCTGCCCCTGGTTTCAGCAGCCTGGAATAACCCCAGCAGGTGCAATAACCTTCCAGGAGCTGAATTCTGGGCAGCTCCTCACAGCATCCCTGTAATGTGAGTATCCCTGCACATAATGCTCATTTCTTTTCATAACCTCAACACAAATCACTGTTCACCCCTGGCTAGAGCCCCAAATCTTAGGGCTTACAGCCACGCAGAGCCCAAGCTGTTCTTGCCACCAACTTGTCAGCTGATGGCATGTCTGAGTCTCCTTGGCATCCCTCCTCATCTCCTTCTTTAAGCAATACTGGCCTGCAACATGTTCAGATATGATGGTGGATGATGGTGGATGCAGGTGGATGGCAAAGGCAGGGGAGTTTGAGAGCTCCAAGGATCTGCCTTCCATGCTAGGCTGGGCTGGAGACCCATGACAGGCAAAGAGGGATAGGGCAACAGGACCATGGAGTCAACTGTGGGAGCCTTTTTCCTTCTTTGGAAAAAGCTGTGAATATTTTTTCCAGGGGAAATCAAACTTTTAAGGTTTTTTAAGAGGCTGGTAGCAGGTGAGACATAGGGCAGCATCTGCATACAGTACAGACACTGATCACTCACCCCCAGCCCAGCCACTCCAGGACCCCCATCCAAACCCCCAATTCACCCCTGCTGCTTCCCCTCACAAGCAAAGCAGGAAAAAACAGGCAGTTTGTTCAAAGTGAAGGCTCCCAGAACAATGAAAGGAAAAGCAGAATCGGAAGCCCCGTCTCCATCCCCACAGCTGGGAAGAAGGTGCAGCTCTCAGCTCTCGACCCCAAGGTTTGATGGCCACAGGGGACAGAGAGGACAAACACCAAGCAGGGAAAAGATCATCACAAGGATCCTTTGGAGCTGAATTCACCCCTTGCAAAAGCCAAATACATGCTCCTGCTCTGAGTTTCAGGCCCCTAGAAGGACTTCAGCTGGGGTGAGATGAATGGTGCTTGCTCCCCCTCTCCACAATAATTTGTGGGTTTGTAGTGGCTGCCTACCCAAAGTGATGCAGCCCAGCCCAGCTCCCCTGGCCAGGAGAATTGGTAACACCCCTTCCCCACAGAGCCAAAATTGCATCCCCCAGCCCCATCCAGGATGGAAACAGCGGGGAAAGGCTTTGGGTGGGGGAAGCCAGGCGGCTCCTTCAGAGATACAAGGGCTCCTTTCCCAGCTGGCCAGGGAAACGCGTTACCGGGAGGTGAAGTCACCGTCCCTGCTGGGACCTGGCTATTCCGCTCTCCAGGATATGAACTCAGAGGAGCTGTATTTGCCCAGGGAAGAGGTGGAGCCTTTTCCATTTCCCCCATCCTTCCGAAAGGACAGGACGCCTCCCGAGCGGGAAGAGATGGGCTGATAGCGGTGGGGGCCAACAGCCAAGTGCGAGCACTGCCTGAACCTGCAGCAGGCACTCCGTGGGGCCAAGGGGCCCTGGGCTGTGGGACACAGGCACCAGCAGAGCATCAGCTCCAGCATTAACAGTGCACCTTAGCTCATGTCCAGCTGGCTCCTTGGGAGCCAAGGAAGGGCTATCCCAGATACCCTGGCAAAGGGGCTGCACCTACAGACGCTCTCAATGTTGTCATTAATGCCATACCCAGCAAATGGTGCATTAAAATAATCTGTGGTAGATGTGCTACAGATTGACAAACGCAGAAATAACACAAAAAGGACTTAGAGAGATTAGGAGAACAAACCCAGGCAGATTCAACCTGGGAAAAATGCGGATTGCAGCATCTGGGGAGAAATAATCCAACCGGCAGCAGGTCAATGGGAGGAAGAAAGAGGGGAAGCAGGATGTGGGGGGACGGCGAGAGGAGCAGTTTGAGTGTGTGTGGGCACAGAGGGAGCTGCTGGTCATGAAAGCAACCTCAGCAGCCCTGCATGGGGCTTCCAAGGGAACCATCTCCCACCATGTGTTCTGTTGCTTCCTGGGGTACCATCCTCCATCACATACCCAGGGCTGTGAACATGAGAGAGGCTCACAGAGGACATGAGGGATGAGTGACAGATGCCAGCAGTGAAGTGCTGGCCTTGCATGGGAAGATTAGGGCAGGTCAGTAAGTCTGGATTAGCTGAGCAACAGTTAATTAGGGAGGGCGGGCAGGGACACAGCAACTGAGCAACCCACCTACACCTGGAGGGGTTTGACGCTCCAAGAGCAGCACGTACCTATTTATTTTATGGTTCTAACAATGAGCCCCAGATCAAAATTAGAGCCGCCAACAGTGGCCAGCAAAACCCTGTGGGCTCAAGGGAGCAAAACAAGGATCCAGCCCCTACATTGTAGCTTGGAGGTTGCAGCAACCGTGCAGCTCCCAGGGGAAGCAGGGCAAGGCTGAGGCTGGGGGACAGCCACAGCCCTGTGGCACCATGTCACCCTCAGTGCCAGCCCCGTGCCCGCACATGGCAGCTTGGCACCCAGGAGCTGCTCCAGCCGGTGGAGCCAGTACTCAAAGCACACAGCGATGCGGAGGCTGGAAATCCTGTGACATCCTCCTCCTTTGGCCCCAGGGAAGCTGCCGTGCACCTGGAGCAGGCGCTGCCAGGGCGGACGGAGCGGCTGTCCCCACCCTGGCTGTGCTAATCTGGGCAAGGCACACAAAGGATGGGAGGGGAGGCAGCAGGAGGTGAAGCTGTTCGTTCGAGGTCACCCAGAAGGTCGATGGTTCAAGTGCCGCCACTCCTTCCCGAGGCCGACACGGCTGGGAACTGAATTTTATTCAAAACTCCCCCTCTCGCCAGCAGCCCGTTGGCAATCAGCTGTCGGCAGCCTGGGACTAACCTCAGACGGCTGCTGGCAGCCAGAGTTCGGAGTCACACGGTTAAAAATACCTTGCGGATGCCTTTCTTCAACTCTGACCCCGCAAGCCGGTGCTGCCGCCAGCCCCGCTCGGGACGTGCCCGCCAGGGTCCCCTGGGACAGTCACAGCCTGGGCTGTGCAGGGACACGGCAGCTGCTGTCTGGGGACTGGGTTTTCCTAAGAACCAAAGATTTCCACTTCTGGGGGGCTGCTGACCATACTCTCTACTGCCAAACTGAAACAAAGCGCTCAGCTTCCTAAAGCGTCCTTCCAGCAAGCGATGCCTGCACTGTCCGGGTCTCTATGAACTGCAGCCTGGATTCAGCAGCTTCAGCAAAACACCTCCTTCCCTCCGGGACAGAGCCAAGACATGGCCCCTGCTTCCTGCCAGTTTCAAGGGATGCTCAGTGACTGCTCCTGCACATTCCGTGGTGCTGCAGCCATTTGTGGCATCTTCATTGGGAAAGAGTGTAAGGATCTCACCCAGCAGTGGCTGCTCCGCTCCCAAGCTATGATGGACAGGAGAGATCCCCCTCCAAATCCCTTCTCCAGTGATGGTGAGGGTGCATAGGGCACCTTGTTGTTCCCATTCCCCATGCAAAGGTCACCTACCAAAACACGTGAGAACTGACTGGCTGCTCCATGCTGCTGGCAAGTGGGAATGGGAGAGGGATGGGTCCATCCCCAGCAGGCACAGGCCAAGCTCTGTCCAGCCTGGGACAAGCAGCCTGAGAGGGGTCATTCCATTGCCACTCTCTCCTTTCCCTCCCAAGACAGGGAAAGGTGGTGTCCTTTCAGCAGCACCGTGGCATGGTGTTGTCCATGGCCAGAGTGAGAGCTCTTTCCCAGATGGATCAGACCCTCCAACTGCCTGCCTGTGTTTCTGGCTGGACAATGCCAAAGTGGGAAAGCCATTGCCAAAATGCTGCCTTAGCTGGATTGGGATATTTTCATGCAGACGTGACAGTGAAGGATTTGCCTGGGATCCTGCTATACAATGGGGTTCCATATGCAGTGGACAGCAGAGGGACATGACAGCTTCATGACCAGGATGTCCTGCACCACCCTGCATGTCTGCACATGGAAGCAGCGATCACTTAGGAGCTGGTGACAGTCTGTGTCCTGGGGAGAGACATCACCCTGTCCTGGAAGCAGGAACCCACCCCAGGACCCCACACCCACTTTCCCATCCCTTCAGGACCCTTGGTGACTGCTGAGTTATTCTGGGCACTGCATTCCTGACTCCCTCCCCTCGTCCCAGCTGCTCCAGGGCCGGCAGGGAGGGCAGCGGGTTCCTCCCATTGCCCAGCCCGGACGCCAGAGTCGGGCAGCAGCTGCTTGGGGACCAGCTGGGGACAAAGGCGACACAGAGCAGCCCCATCCCCCCATATACCTTGGAAGGGACAAGGGCAGACTTACAGCAAGGTCAAAGGCATCACAATACAACTCCAATAGAAAAGAAGGAGCTGGATCTGAGGACCCTCAGTCCATGGGCTGAGCTCTGGCCAGCAGCTCCCCATAAAGGAATCAGGAAGTGGTTTGGGGGCAGCACATCAACACCTCCCATCCCCCAAAGAACAGGCCCACCTCAGCACCAGAGGTAAACAGAGGTAGAGGCAACATCCTTGGCTCCTTGCCAAACCAATGCCATGCCCAGCTTCCCGCAGGGACTCCTCTGCCAGGTCAGACCCCTCCATCCCAGCCCTGCCTGGGTGCTCCCCACACCCCATCTCGACGGAGCAGTGGTGGGACACAAGCCAAGACCTGCCCACTCCCTGGACCCCTGCCGGGAACCCGATCTGTTTACGCCTTCCCAGCGTGGCGGGTGCGTGTCAGGAACGGCCCCGGCAAGCCCGACTTGGCGCAGGCAGGACGTGGGAGCGAGCCCTGAAACCCCCACCTGCTGCCCCGCAGCATCCCAGGGAGCGTGCAGGGAGAAAGTGGGAGAGCACAGGGAAAAATGGGACCCCCCTGCCTCCATCTACTCCTTTTTGTGGGAAAAGGCACCACTTCTTGCTCTGTGCTACCCCTTCTGTGGCACCCAATGCCCCCCACCTTGGCCACAAGATGATGGCAGGTTGCTCCATCCCCAGGCTTGGCAGGGAATGGCTTTCTAAGCAGTGGCAATCCTTCTGGGAAAGCACTGGGAGAGTCACCCAGCCCCAGAAGCCTCATGTCCCTTCCTGGAAAATGAGTTACTGTTTTTGCAAACACATGGCTGGCAACACGTGTGGGTGCAGGGGGTTAATGACCAGCCACATGCTGGTCCCTGTCCCAGAGTTTGGGACTGAGGAGAGGCACCCACCTGCACTGCTCCTGGGACCAGCAGTTCATCCAGGACCACTTACCTGCTGTGAATTCAGTCCCACAAAGCTATAGGCATTTGGAGCAGGCTGCAGTGGGATAGAGTAGAGCCATGACTTTGGGGACTCAGAACTGGACACCTGCACATCCTCACCAGGTTTGGGGTGAAAGCAACAGAGAAGCAGCTCCAGGATATCCATGTGCTGCTAAATATAACCAGTGGGACAGGTGCTCCAAGACAGGGAGTTGCCTGTGCCTCAACACTGTTGAGGAGGAAACTGAGGGCTCTCCCAATGCTTAAGTAGCTCTTGAGGTTTGTAGACACAGAGCAGGGTCAGAGGCAGCACCTCATTCTGTGCAGGAGCCTCCTTCCCTCTAAGGAGGAGGAGGAGCGTCTCCCTTCTTTTTAAGCCAGCAGGATTAGCAGGTACTGGTTCAGGGAAGCCAGGAGGGCTGATGAAGCCCTTCCCATGTGTGTCAGCCACACAAAACCAAACCAGAGCTTCTTCAGACCAATCAGAGCAGCCTGGGCTGCAGCCCAAAACAATCCCTGGGCTATGGTTGTGCTGGACCCCACACTGCTGGCCAGACTCACCATGTCCCCATGTCCCCCATGTAGGCAATGATTAGCCACCAGGGAGGACTCTGGCCCCTTTTGGAGGCCACTGAGGCAAGTGGTTCTCACATGGCCTTGTCATGGTGGGGACACATCCCAGGGCCCTGAGGGGCTGCACAGGCTGTGAGTTGGATGTCCTGCTCAGGAGGACATGGAAGGGGAAGATGGGTGGGGTTCTATCTTGCTATTCTCCATCTTGCTATTTGCACCCAGTTCACCTCCAGCTGGAAACTCCCTTCAGGCTTATCCACGCCTGTCCTGGCAAAGAAACAAGGCGATGCCTCACAAGGGGCTGCTGGAGGGGGAAAGTGAGACAGGCAGCCCCTGAGATAGATGCTCCATGGAGGCAAGAGGCACCTGCAGAGTGGGTGGCAGAGGCTGAGCCAACCTCGCTGCCGGGGCCACCTCGGTGACAGGCACCAGATGCCCTTGCCACGCTCGCCAACTCTTCCAACCAGACAGGGCCTTACACAATCCAGGATTATGAAATCCCAGGATTTTTCACCCCTCCCAGTACAGCTGCCCACCTCGGCTGGCCAAGCCAGACCCAGCTCCTGGGTTGGCACCGGGGAGGACGAGGCAGGGGTCTGGGCATGGCAGTAACGCTGGGAGCCACGCGCTCCCTGCGCAGCCTTGGCTGCGGCCCGCAGGGAGCGGCGCTGGCAGGGCTTGGCGGAAGCACAGCCCGACGTGTTGCACCAGGCCTGGGATGCTGCGGGAGCTGCATACCTGCCTCACGCAGGTTCTCCCTGCTCCCTTATCTCGCCATCGCAGCCCTGCTCGCTTGCAGCTCCGGCCTTTCTCCCTGGGGTTGCAAACGGCTCGGGGTGGCTTCGCACCTACCCCGGGCAGCATCCCAGGGATGGGCCAGAGTATCCAGCCCTTCCCTGGGAGGGTAGAGATCATACTGACAGAGCCATTTCCAAGCAGTTTGGGCATCTCCAGACAGGTCTGTGACTCACCAGGACACCTCGGCAAGGCTTGGGTGATATTACAGCCCCAAGGTTCAAACAGATCCCTCCCTCTCCATCCAGGAGTGATTTTTTAGGGAAGCCAGGATGGGATTTAGGGGGAGCCGGAATGCTCGCAGCTCCTCCCCACCCTCTCGCTTGCTAGAGCAGCCAGAAAAAAAAAAAAAAGGTGGTTTATTGTTATTTAGTTTCTTGCCCCTTTCATACTCCTTTGCCGGAGTTTTTGCCAGCGGCGGGCCCCGGGTCTGGCAGGGATCCAGGACAGCCGAGGCGCTTTTAAAAACAAAGCAGGGCGCGTGCATGCACACATACACGCACGGCATCCAACCCCGCTTTTAACTCTTGCCGGAGCAATGCTGGTGGAAGCATCCATTTCCAGCAGGAAACCATCTTACACGCGGTCCATCGTCACTGGGATCCAACAATTCACCTCCCACCTTCCCACAAAAACCTCTTTGCGGCACTGGGATACCGCCAGGGAGGCGGCAGAAGTGATGCTGGTCGTTGTCATTGTCCACCAGCTCCCTCCTGGAAGCAGCCAAGCCAGAGGACAGAATGCCTGTGCTGGCAGTGTCCTTGCCACATCCTCTTCTCTGCAGCCCTGGGGAGCACCGTCCTGGTTACCGTGCCCATGTGTTGCTGGCAGCAGGGCACACGGCGTCCCAGGACTCGGGACTGCCCTCCCTGTCTGCCTTCAAGCCGTCCTCATCTGAATTGTCGCGTGTTTCTGGGTCAGACAGCCAAAACAGCCTCTGTGGCCTTTGGGAAGGGACAGCTGAGCCCCCTAGTCTGAGCTGAGTCACCAGGAAATGCCCAAGGGATGGAAATTCCCCTCCTGTCCCAAACCTCAGCCTCCTGCCTGTGACACTGGGGATGGATGCCAGCCTGCCTCCATCCGTGGCCTCTAGGGACCTCCACATTTCCAGGAGATCCCAGATTCCCTGGGATACCCCAGCGCTGTCTGGCCATCTCCAAAGGACAGCAGCATGGCCTGGAGCAGGCTCAGTAGTCCACACATTCATCCCCTTCCCCAGAATTAGTCTGGTTTCCCCCCGACTCTTTTACAGAGACAAGAAAAAGTCAGCTGCAGTGTCCCAGGCTGACAGCAGGTACCACAGGCTGCCCTGCCAAGGCTGGGGACAGAAATACAGACCTGGGACAGGGGGAGATGTGGAGCTTTGAACACAGGGAAATGGGGTGCAGAGGGGAAGGGGCTAGGCCAGCCAGTGCCCAGCACAGGCTCCTCCATCTCCCAGTGTGACGCTGTTTGCTCACGCCTTATCTCCTGCTCTCGGCACAGCGACTCTTTCCCTGGCTCCGGGCGCTCTGGTGGCAGCCGGGCCCCTTTCCAAACACAGCACCCGCTGGAGCCCAGCTTTGAAAACCAACTGTCCCTTCTTCCCCTGCCTGTGCTGAGCTTTTCCTTCCCAGCGAAAGAGGTGGGAACGCCAGGAAGTGGATGGGAAAACCCACCCAGCAAACACCAGGCTACCAGAGGAGATCCCCTTCCAGGGGGGTTGGGAGCCACAGGAGGAGGAAGAAAGGATTGACCCCAGTTTGCCACAGAGCTGCAGCCTCACCACCATCCAGCCCCGTGGCTGCCGCACTCTCCAGAGCCTTTGAAGCCTCTTTTCTCCCACTCCCACCACCCACCCACCGCAGGCTGGTTCAGGAGCAGGTCTGGGCACGCTGTGGGGTGCTGGGGTCCCCGGCACGGGGCCGCCGCCAGCCCGGCTCCCCGGGCACGGTGCCTCACCCTGCTCCTGGCTCAGTCCTGGAGGAAGAGGGAGTTTTGCCCGTTTCGGCAGAGTTTCTCAGCGTCTCTCCGCAGGCGTGCCCACAGCCCTTCCAAGTCGGAGCGCGGCTGCGGAGCCGGTCCAGCCCGTCAGACCTACAGCGTGCGGGGAGAGGAGGGAGGACACGGCCAAGGACGCTTTGGGAACTCGTCCTCGAAACTTGGGCTTCAAGAGACATGGCCAGGGCCACACTTGTGCTTGGTGGCAGAGCCGGGTCCAACCGCCTGCACTGCCCGGGGCAGGAGTGGAGCAGGAAAGGTGCCCGGGCACCCCTGCACCACTGCCACCGGGGAAAGCCATCGCGTGTAACAGAGCCTGACACGATAAGGATCCTGCCCAAGGCCAGTCTGGGCTCTGCCCTGCTGCCAGACCGGGAATAGCACCTGGAGTACCCGAGGGTTTGAGACAAGCCTCGCTCCAAAGAAGAGGATGGTCTGCCTCTGTAAGGGGGATGGCACCCTGGGCTTTCTGTCTGGCACAAAGGCACATCCAACACCATTACAAAATAACTCCCAGATTGCAAAAAGGAGCAACTTCACCCCCTGACAAATACAGACCTGCTGCTGTTGGGAGAAGCAGAAATCCCAGCAGGTCATGAAAGGAGGGTGGATGTTTCTGCAGAGGACAGAGACACAGAGCGCCGGTGGCAAAGGCTAACAAATCACAGGAGAGATATTAAACCTCACGCTTTGAGGCTTAAGCTGATACAGCTACTAGGGATTAGGAGGATATTCAAGGGGGAGATGAGTGAGTTATCCCACATCTGCCTGCTACAGTCTCACAGCAGTGAGCAGAGTGCAGAGCAGCACTGTCCTTCTCCTGCCAAACTGGATGGTGGCAGCAGCCTCTGAGGGCTGGCACAGATCTTGAGAAAACCTTAACATGCTTTGTGCTGCTGGGACGCAGCAGTGAGAGGCTCCAACACAGGCATGGCGATAAAGCCAATACCCCTCTGCAAGCTTTGCTAGCATTTAACAACTTGCTAGGTCATGGCCCAAACACAGCCATGTCCCAGGAGCCCAGCCCAGTCCTTAATATCGAAGGTCTGGAAAGCACCAACATAGCTGCTGAAATGGGGCAAGTGGCTGACAGAACCTCCTCAAGGCAGCAGCTGAACCTCAGCAGGGCTTTGCTCCCTGTCCTTGAGAGTTTCACACCAGTTTGCTCAGCTGCTGCCCTTTCTTTGCACTTCGCACACGTTTAAACAAAAACCTTCACCACTCCCTTGAGGAAGGCAAACAGTGAGTCCAGCTCCCATCACCTTCCACAGCTCTTCCAGGCCCTGGTTATCGCAGGGGCACCCCCATCCCCATCCCCATCCCCTATCCCTTGATTCTGCATCCAGGGATGGGGACACCCAAACTTTGCTGGGCACCGTCCAGCTCCAGGAGCTGTTGCCCCTGAGATCCTTGGCCAGAGGGGCTCTGCCTCTCTCCTCTCCTGGGAGCCCCAGCCCCTCGGTGCTGGCCCTGGCCGGGCCAACTGGTGCATTGTTGGTGAGGGCAGCAGCCCAGGGACGTGATTGATTGCGGGGGAGAGAGGCCAAAGCCGTGATGGGTCGTTTAACAATTTCAATTAAACTCTGCAACGCTCCCGAGGCAGAGGGGAGGGGAGAGGGAGAAGGAAAATAAAAAGCGGGATGTTTCCATTGCCAGGGAACCTCAGCAAAGCACGGCTGGCCCGGCAGGAGCAGCCTGGCTCTCCCAGACCAGAACCCCCTCCCTGTCTGCAGGAGTGACCACGGCGTCGTGCTGATGTCCCCTTCCCACAGGCAGGACAACTGCCCTCGCCTGCCCTTTCCCTCCTGGCTCCTGCCCCCAAAAATCTTGTCCCTGCCCACCCCAGCACCTTGGAATGAGAGGTGCCGTGACCCACTTGTGTGGCGGCGCTTGCGCACCGAGAATATTAAACAACGTGTCCCTGAAGTTCCCGCTGCTGGGACTGGCGCTTGGATTTTGCTTACGTGCGGTGACTTTTTTAGGCACAGGAAGCCCCAGAGGGCTGATCACAGCGATCGAGCTCCCAATCCACTGAGACAGCAGAAGGACTCTTAGAGGGATTTAAAAAAATATATTTGAAAAAAAAAAAAATCAAAAAAAAAAAAATCAGCATCTCAGCCTGTCATATGGAAAAGGCACTTTAATGAGCAGCAAAGGCAGCAAATGCTTGGCTCACACGCCATCGGTGAGAAGAGGGAGAGGGAACCATAAGGGAAGGGGAGCAGTGGTGCCCTCCATGCCAGGGATGAGCCTCCAGGACCAGGCAAGCCCCCCAGCAGGACAAGCATAGGAGCCCCACTGAGGGCTTGCAGCAGTGGCCTTGGAGGGGTCAGGGTTTTTTGGCCCCTCCTTATAAAGGAATAAAATAAAAATAAGCCAAGGGAGCTGCTGATGCTGCTGCAGTGGGGGAGTTAAACACACATGTTCACGTGGGTGCCCCACAGCTGCAGGGAGGGGAAGACTCCAGAGAGAAAACAGACGGGATTGAACTGGGAGAGAGTTACCGGAGGGTACGGGAGAAAACAAGTGTGACTTCACCCCTCTGGCTGTGCAGGAGGAAGAGAGCCATGAGCACCCCAGCCTGCACACACTGCTAGGCCATGGGACACCAGCTCAGGGGACAGGGCTATGTCAGCCAGCAGAACACTCATGTCCTGATATTGCCTTGGGGGTGTCCTTCAACCCACCCATATGGGCAGACTGCTCTTGTCCAGCTCAGGGATCCTGTACAGGCACAGTCCCTGAGCAGCAGAGGCAATGACACCCAGTACCTTCACCCAGGGGAGGGGCACCAGATACCTCTGTTCTGGGGAGGAGGCAGCTCCCAGCCCTTCTGAAAGTCCAGCAGTTGAGATTTACAAAGTTCTGGCCCCAGTCAAATCTTTCCAGTAAATGACCCAGGGGAGCTGATCCCCTCCTCACGTTTTATAATCCTCAGCCTAACTCAGGTTTCTCCGCGCCAGCCTCTCTGCTCTGAGCTGCTCCTAAGAAGCCTTAAAGCTTCCCTGCCTGAGTTTCCCCTCTCCCTCCTCCAGACAGCTTATTCCCCTTCAGCTTTCCCACACACTCCCACGAGACCCCCCACGATGAGCAGCCTTGGCAGGGGTATCCACACTCCCACAGCCCAGGGAGCCAGGGCACACCTTCCCCCAGCCAGCCAGACAACTGGGTGATAATATAATAGGGCATCAAGAGCCCTTTTATTTACTTTTCCCAGTTTCCTTCTCTTGGTCTGTCAGAAGAAATGACCAGGAGCTCAGCTCTATGCAAGGGCTCTGTGGCACTGGCCACAATCTCATCCACCTTTCCACCCTCCCTGTCTCCTCCAAATGCCATGCAGCATCTGCAGGACCCCAGTGCCCTTGGGGACCCCTCCCGAGCTCTCTGTTTGCTCCAAGCTCTGCTTGCTGCTGACCTTTCTGAGAGCACAGGCAAGAAAACAGCCCTGCTGAAGGGTTAAACATTACCAGACTGAAATTCAAGGCTTGACGATTGGTTCCAGTCGACTGGCCGGGATGATAATTTTTCACAAGATAAATAAGGCTGGGAGTGAGCAGTAACCGCTAAAGACCCTTTGTAGCAGCGTCCCCCCCAAAGCGGTTCACTTCCCCCCGCCACGGCTGCTTCCCTTCACCCATCCTGCTCCGTGGCCCACACTCCAGGACCCTGGCCCAGAGCCCAAGGAGAACCCCAGCTCAGCTGTAGGATTGCTTACAGCCCGGTCATTCATCCGCACGGGCTGCGCTCGCACTCCCGCATCCAGCCGCAGCGTAACTCGTGTGCTGGGGGTCAGAGCCAGCACCCTGGCTTGGCCAGCACTGACACCTGCACCCCAGGACTGGCAGGAGTGCCCAGCCAGGGGGAGGGAGCCCACGGCTCTCTGCCCAGGTACTCACTGCTCTTGGACGCCTTGATCTTGGCCACCAGTTTCTGCACGCCAGGTATGTCCCCGTTCTTCACGGCCTGGATCAGCTCCTGCTCGCGCCCCATCGCAGGCAGGTGGGGGCAGCGGCAACGTAGAAACACTCAGATCCCAGAGGTTTATAAAGCCATGGAAATAAGCCCCTAATTCCTCAAAACACACTTTGATGAGAGATGAAATCCAGGAAGAAAGACACTTTACAATCCCACAGGGCATAAAAACCAGAAGGAAGAAGTCTTTCTGTTAAGGTCAGAAGTCCCTTTCTGCATCAGGAGGAGCAGGACACTGATGGGGTTTGGTTGGAGAACATGCAATCATTTAAAACAAAAAATACTTCAGTGCTTGGGGACAAGCTCCTGGCAGCACCAGAGCTCCACGAGACAAAGCCAGGCAGCTCGGGGCAGGGTGTCCAGCACTGGCAGCATTGGGATGCCCTCAGCCTCTCACAGCACTCCTGGAGCCTGAGGTGTCGTGCTTTGCTCCCTTCAGCAGGCTCTGCTGCATTGATGAGTCCCTAATTCTTCCCAAAGGGATTATGGGCTCGTTGCCATCTGGAAGTTATAGATCCTCCCTCTCTGGTGCTCATTAGCCCCTTCGTTTTGGCATTCCTCTCGGTGACGGCACTGCAGGCACGCTGGGGAGCCCCGAGCACAGCCGAGCCCCGGCACGGCAGCCTGGGACCTGCGGAGGGAAGAGCAGAGTCAGCCCCCAAAGGCCATTTACCTCCCGGCTCCGTCGCGACAGCTTTTGTATCCATGCCGAAGAACGAATACTTTGACTATATTTAGTCCTGGAGGGACTTGGCTCATCCTTATGTTAAATGGAGAGGGAAGAACCTGTGGAGGAAACCTCCTGAGGGTGCTGCCCCTGGAGCAGGACAGGGGCACAGCTCCTTCCCTGCCCTCCCAGGGCCACACACACACCACATCCTCCCTAAAGGCAGCACACAGGGTTGGGGCACATGACATCTCCCCCTCTCCTTTTCTCGTGGCAGCACACAAGGGATGGAGCTGGGAAGGTTTAACCAAAGCCCTCTCCAGCCCATGGGAGGGTCAGCCTGCCTCGCACTCTTCTCCTGTGCAAGGATAAGCCCTCACCCTCCAAACTTCCCGGGATGCTCAATGCTCTGGCACCCAAGACATTTCTTCACCAGTTCAGGAGCTCTCTCTGGCCCCAGTGAGGACCTGGGTGTAATTCAGCAGGACAACTGTGCACAGAACAGGATCGAGGCCATATCCTGCCCAGCCAGGGTACCCTGGAGAGGGCACAGGGTCCTACAGAAGCAGTTCACATGTCCCAGCCTGTGCTCCCACACTGCATCTGGGCTGCCCAAACTGTGTGGCAAGAAAATCCCTCCTGGTTCAGGGCCATGCATCTGGCAGGCTGCTCTGACACCGGGGAGGAGCGTGCGTGCAGGAGAGCAGGGAGCACACACCGTGCCAGCCGCAAGGCCATCGCCACATCACCCCACAACTTCTCCTCTGCCCACCCAGGACAGATGGGCAGCTCTGGTTCCCCCAGTCATGGCTCAGTGGAGTCTCCCTTCCCAGAGCGCTCGCCCTCCACGGTTTACATAACAGTGGGTGTCGCTTCCTCCGAGCAATCGAGGTCACTGTTCGGAGCAGGGAAATCACAGGGAAGACAAGGCAACAGTGACAGGTCCTGTTGGGGTGGGGGCAACACCAGAAGGAGAATCCTGTGGCATAGCATTGCTCAGCCAGGAGCTGCAGCTGCCCATAAACACGGCTCATGACTTCCCCATGTTCCAGCGCTCCCCAGGGTGCAGCAGCACAGGGCAGATGAAAAGATGATCCTCAGGTACTGCCTTAGCTGGTGCCCGCCAGGTCAGCTGCCACCTCCCCTCGTCCTGGGGAAGTTTACCTACCTCACAACAAAGTTTCAGCCACTTGACTCAGACTAACCTCTCGCCGCAAACAAATCCCCTCCCGAGATGCCCCTGCGTCCTACCGTCTTCAGAACTATTTCGTTTAACCCTGTGCACTGCATCCAACTCTGCGCTGCTCCTCAGGAGCGCTCACAAGCAACGAACGCGAGGCGGGTGAGACGAATTCGTGTTTGAAAAGTCTGTCCGGCCTCACTCGGGAAACGGCCCCGGTGCTGCTGCCTCGGCTCCCGGAACATGCGGGGTCCAGGGGGACCCGCAGCTCCCAATGCCGACCTGCACCTCCGCAGCCTTTCCAGAGAGGAGCAGCGAAGGTAAAATTCGAGAAACGCACAAAGCTGGAAAAGCGACAGCAAAACATCCCTCCCACACGAGCAGAGATGAGCCTCCAGCCCAGGAATTCACCTGGAGAACCAAACTATCCCAAACATTCCCGCAGCCAACGGCAGCGCCGGGGAAGAAAAAAGGAGGGCGAGGAGGAGAAAAACCCCCCAAATAAACCCACAGCAGTTACGTAAGTGGCGGAGGAAAGATGCAAAGGAGCCGAAGGCACCCAGCCGAGTCCCGAGGGGCGGCGGGGGCAGCTCGGTTCCCCCGGGCGGCTCCGGGCGGGCACAGAGGGGGCCCCGGCCGCGCCCCCGCCCCGAGACCCCCGGGCGGGGCGGCTCCTTCCTCCGGGCGCTCTCGGGGGGATTTCTGCCCCCACCGAGGCGAGTTGTTCCGCGGCTCCTGGGGCGAGTTGTTCCGCCGGCCCCACTCACCTGGCGGCGCTCCCAGCCCGCCGCACCGGGGCGAACCGAACCGCGCCGGGGCGAACCGACGGCACCGGAGCGGACCCGCCCACGCCGTGCGGAGCCGCTCCGGAGCGCGGAGCACCGAGCACTGCCGAGCCCGGCCCGGCCGCAACTTCCCGAGCCGCGCGGGGCGGGAGCGGGGCCGGTACCGGAGCGCAGCCGCGGGTCCCGGCTGGCAGCGGCGCGGCACTCGGTAAAGTCCCGCTCGGGCCGGCCCCGTCCCGGCAGGAAATCCCTCCCCGGCCCGGCCTGATTGGAAAAGCCCGGCGGGTTGTGCGGCGGGGCCGGGCCGGGGCTGCTGTCACTCACCGTGATGCGGCGTCGAGCGGGGCAGGGAGCGCTCCGCCCCCGGCCGGGGCTGCCCCGGGCTCCCGGGCATCGGCTCGCTCGGAGCGGGGTCCGGCTGCACACACAGCGCGGCCCGGGACCGGCGGCGGGGAGCGGCACCGGTGTCCTACGGGACCGACGCGATGCTCCGGGACCGGCGGGGTTCGGGACCAAGCTGGTGGGAGGTTCCCCATTCTCCATCCAGGACTGAGCCAGTGGTTCGGGACCGGCTCCCTTGGCAATCCTCCATCCTCCTCTGTCCAGCTCCGAGCCGGTGGTCGGGGACTGGCGGAGTACGGCACCGAGCCGGTGCTTGATCCGGGATTGGTCCGGTGCTACAGGACCGGTCTCGGAGAGAGGTTTCCCGTCATGGATTCAGGAGCAGCACGGTGGTCTGGGAATCAGCCCTCCCCAGTTCCAGCCCCAGCCCTCCACCCCCAGCCTCCTTGGCAGAGGGGCTGCATAATGCCACTGATGGCACCCGTGGGACCAAAATCCATTGGTCCCCAGCTGTCCAAGCCCAAAATAATCCTACTGTCACAAAGCACTAAAACTACCAAAAATCACCCATTTCTGCCAATCTTCAGCAGAAACAGCAGAGGCAAGTGCTCCCTCGAGCACAGTTCTTTTAAAACAAGAGATTGCCTAATAAAGCTGGACAGTTTTGTTGCATGATACCACTGGATTATCATCAACTAATCAGATTAAAAACACATGGAGGCTTGGTTTTATTCACTAAACGGCCAGCCTGCAGCTCCCTGGGGGAGTTACAAAGATCCCACACCTCTTCAAGCCAGGCCCCGAGACATTTCACCAAATGATGGTTTCATGAGCAATCCCAATGAGGGGGGATCCTCAGCAAGGAGGAGGGACTGACATCTCCAGACACACCCTGTCTTTTCAGATCGGGAATAAAGAGATTATTATGCATATCTAATTATAAATGTCAACATTTTATGGCTGCTATGCTGAAGCACGAAGCTCTAAGAAGCCCAGCTAGAAAGGGCTGTGAAGTGAAAGGTCTTGTTATTCCCCCTCTGAGTTTTTCCAGAGCTTGTAAAGCGCAGTGACATTTATAATAATCCCCTGAATTTATGCAGCACCTTTTGTCCTTTTAAGGATCTTAATTAAGCTTTGCAGTTCCCTGAGCACAGACTAAACCCACTTTGCAAAAGAGGAGCCCAGGTCCTGCTTTGTACAAAATGTGTGTCCCATTTCAGGCAGGGGAAGGACTTTTTCACCCCAGCAACCTCTAGCACATGCTGTTAAACCACAGTAAGGGCACAGCACCCTGACATCCCCAGCAAAAAGTTGTGCTGCTGCAGCCACTCGTGTGGCTAAAGCTGGGTAATTCAAACTTTGATCTCCGGTGTCACACAAACCTTTTAAATGGAGGGTGCCACTGGAGGAGTTTACTAAAAATCAACAATTTCTAGTGCAGCCTTCAAACCTTTAACCATATATTGGCAGTCCTGACACTGCACTGGAGCCCAGCACCTTCCCTTGATGGCCCTGCTTGCAGGGAGTGGAGCTGGAAGGAGCAGGCAGCAGCCCCCATTTCCCTCCATGAACCCCACTTTTCCAGCCATTCTTGAAGGCAGAACAGCTGGTTGGTGACACCAGCACAAACAGCTACCAGTGGCTTCAACTGTGTCCACCTTGCAGAGCTGACACATCCTTCCCATGACATTTATTCCACTGCCTGCAGAGCAGGTGCTGAGAGCATCGACTGAATTTTCTCTGCAGAGTAAGTTCTTTAACAATTCACCCCCTTCCATGCACCAGTACGAGATGTTTTAGAGTCTAGGGGGTTTCAAGGTGCAGGCACAGTTGTGTGGCCAGCTCTGCCCTCAGCCTCTGCAGAAAGGTGCCCAAGGCAGCACTGACTTGTGTTCCCCACTTTGGGCGAGGGGCCTGGGGGCTCCAGCTGCTTCAGGCTGCTCATTTCTGCAGGACCCCGGTTCCTGCTTGCAGCTCTTCAGGTCGATGTTGCCATCTAGAGGTCCCTGCTACAGCGATCGTCTCCTTGTAAAGTATTGGGAAGGATGTTGTGTTTTTTTTTTTTAAATTCAGTGCAACAGTTCAAAGCAGTCTTTTTAGGTTAGCCCATGTCTTGAGTGGCTGCAGCTCATCCTGGCTTGTCTCGCAGCCCCTGCAGCTGTGCAAGCCCCTCCTCTCTAATCTGACATTATTTTGAGATGAATTTGCTGTCCAGCATGGACGCAGCCACATGGGCAGAAGCAATACACACAGTGGCATCCACAGCAGCTTCATGGCCAGTGCTGGCTCCAGGTGAGGCTGGGACAGACATGGCTCCAAATTTTGGACTACAAGACTCCCACCCCCAGATCTCACCCATGAAAACCAAACTTAGAAGTTCATGGCTGTTTCATCCCCACTGAGTGGGCAGGAGGTCTGTGAAGGCCTGTACCAGACATCCGAAATATTTTAAGTATGTTATGAAGCAGCTGGATGGAAATACACTTCTCTCCTTTCAGCTGTGGCTCAGGCTTCTCTTTCACTGCTGTTTTTAAAAGTGTGGCCAGATCAACTCAAAGCCTTGCTGCAATCCCAGGGCTGCATCTCAGATCTGGGCAGGAGGAGGCTCAGGCAAAAAAGGGAGCAAGGGCAGTTTGATGCCGATGGCAGACAGGGTTGATTCCCTGGATGGGTGTGCAGACACCACTGCCCAAACACTCCCAGATCAGGGTCAGCAAAGGGCTGATGTCTGGCACCTGCACAAGGGCAGCACCACCGTGGCAGAGGCAGTGCTGGACCACAGGATCTGTCCTGCGGGGAGGAGAGTGCAGGCTGAGAATGAAGCAGGGTGAGGAAGAGCCTCTCCTGCACTGAATCAGGCCATGCCAGAAAGCAGGTTATTGCCCAGATTTAAAGCCACCCACAGGAGCCCTTCCTGCAGCTCCTGACATCGATTCACACATTACCTGGCTCCCTGAGCACTGAGGGGTGATGGGTGCCCCACTGCTGGGCTTTGCTCTTGTCCTTAAGCAACCCAGCAAGTCTCTGATCCTCAGAAGTCACATCCTGTCCCCATGGAGCCTTTCCTGTACAGGCATCCATCTCCTGCCACATTACATCCAGGCCAGGCATTTCCCACCCTGCTCAGCACTCCACCTCGTCAGCACCAGTGTCAAGGGCAAAGGGAGAGCAGCATGGAGGATTTGGGCACAAAGGTGCTTACACAGGTATTTACTCCATTGCCTCTTACACACCCTCCTGGCAATAGCTGCTGCTGGAAGCAGTCCAAGGAGATGAATCAGGGGGCTTGATCAAGAGAGATGCACTGCCCACAAGGAGGAGGAGGAGGAGGAGGAGGAGGAGGAGGATCACAGCTCACTGGCAGACAAAGGTTTGGGCTGGTTTGGCCCCAGATATCTCCTATCATGCCACAGCACAGCTGATGCCTGCAGCTGCCACCAGATGGGCTCCAGTGCTGGGATACATCCCAGCCCCAAGCCAGAACCTGGACACAGCTCCATGAACGCATGACCTGTGAAGCTGAACATCAGCCATAGTATGAAATGCAGCAGTGACTGCCCTCATCAGAGCTGGTGGGACCTGCTGCTGGCAAAGAGCTACAGAAACCCATCCAGCTCTCAGAAAGGTAGCAGGGCTTGGTGGTTTAGGAAGATCTACTTTGCTAGTATCTTTTGCAACAAATAGTTTCCCCTCACAAGAGTAATCAGGTAACTAACCCTTTGCTATGTTATTCCACGGCAGTCCAGCTCTGAGCTCCCTTTAAAAGCATCTCCACAGCCCCGGATCAAAAGCCAGGAGTTACAACCCACACCAGCCCCTTCCCCAGCACAGCAAACCCAAACTCTTCCCCTGAATCCCTGTGGGAACTTGGGCAGGTTCTGGCACAGGGCTCCTTCCCACGTGCCAGTTCCTGGCTCCCTCTGGACTCACCTCTCCAGGCACATGTGAGCTGCTGCTTGCACTGTCCTCCTCACCCTGCCTTCCTCTTCTTCCTCCTCCTCCTCCCTGTGCTGACAGTCACTTCTTTCTGGTCTTGTGCCTTTCTTTTCTCTCCGTCTCCCTTGCTTAGTCCCTCACTCAGGAAATTAAAGATAATCCTCCCTTTTTTTGCAGCCGGATTCCCTGTTTAACATTCGCTGCATGTGCTTGCACTGATTCAAAACGGGATTAGACTTTTTGTTGCTTTGATGTCAGTTGGGCTTTGCACTTAAGGCAGAGGGGGGAAAGAAAATGTCTCTTAACAAACCTCTTGGATTCCACCCATCCACTTGCATCCATCCTGGAAATGAAGGTCAGGCACATTTACCTGCAGAAACTGAGCCCCCTTCCAGAACTGATGTGGGGGGAATAAACCAACTCACAACTGCAGCATGCACTCCTTATTCTCTGGAAACACCCAAATTTCGCTCTGGCTCCACTATCATCCAGCTGTGTGGAGGATGAATGGCTCCCATGAGGAGGGAGGTGTCATTAATCATCAGAAAACCACAACTTGTTGGCTGTCAGTGGATATTGCAGCTCCAGCTGCCGTGCAGCAGGGAGCACGTGGGCCACCGGCATCGCTCCAACAGACCAGGGCTCAGGGCTGCCCGCTGGGAATGCCCCGAGCTGCTCATTTCTAAGGGGGAAGCAGGTGCTGCAGGGTGGCTGTGCTGGAAATCCATATCCTGCTCCCTGGGGTGTGACATTTGTGCAGTGGCACAGTCCAAAACTTTCCTGGGCATTTCCCTCTGCTTCCTCAGGCCTGAACTTCTGCCCCTTTGGAAGATGAGGTTTTGGGGTCACTGCTGGTCCTTCCAACACCAGTACTAAGCAGATGAAGAACATTTTTCTCATGTTGCCTGAAAACATCTTGCTTTGCTTCCAAGACACCACTCCTTCAGTCTATGATGTCCAAAACAGCACAGTTCAGAGCTGGAACAGGATCTCACACCAGAAAAGAGCCTTTTACAAAGAATTCTGCAGAGCCATGGCCAGGGCTGGGATGTGACAGTGGATCCTATTCCTGCTTATCCAGGACAGCCCTTTCCCACAGTCTCTAGAGCCTCACAGGTGGCTTCTGCTGCCTGATGCTCCTTCTTTCATTCTTACCAGAGTTTCCTTTCACAGGCAGCTGGGCCTCCTCTGGGGGCTGCATAACTGGAGATGTTCCAATGTCCCTGAAACCATCCCAGGACCTTCTGCAGGTTGTTTGGAAGGGCAGCTCCATGGATAAGCACAATCCAGCCGTGACCAGAAGGTACCTCACCCAACCCTGAGCCCCTAGGGATACACAGCCAGCAAAAGCAGAGCAGAACTGGGGACACACCTAGGCAATCCTGGGGCTCTGGCATCTGTAATCCCTGTCACCCACACCACATCGCTGTGCTGCAGCCCTGACTGGCACTGCCACCACGTCGGGCTTCCTCCAGGACTGCCCAGGGACTGGGGACGTGCCTCTGCCAAGAGCACAGTGTCTAATCCATTTTGCCTGGTGCACACTCACAGACTTGATTAATGTCTGCAATGAGCTCCATCCATCATCGGGGAGTAAAGGAGATTAACTCTGCAGCACGCCTGCCTTGCGTTGATCCCATTCTCCAGGCCCCCTGATTAATGGCGAGGCCGCCTTATCTGCCAGGCCAGGAAACACGAGTATCCGGGTTGCCTGTGGATGAAGGGAAGCTGTGAGAGCTCGGGAGCAGACGGGACAGTGCTGGCACAGCCACGGCACGCTCTGCCATTGGGGCCATGCTGCTGCACCTCTGCTCTCCATCCCTACTGATGCCTCCATTCCCATTGCTCCCTCTCTTCCTCCCTGGCCCATCACAGCCACGCTAACGGGGATGGCTGGAAGGAGAGCAGCAATTGGAGCACTGATGCATCCATGCAGGAATGCACGGAAACCAAAGTCTGGGGCTCCATTTTCCCTCAATGGGTCAGCAGCGAGGATGTCATTCCCCATCCATAGAGGGAATTTGGATGAGTTGATGTGGAAGCCTGGAATAACCCAGGCAAATCCCCTCCTGGGGGTGGGGGCGAGGCTGCAGCTGACCGGTGCTGCGGAGAGCGGCTGCTCGGCCGAGCTCTTCCCGGGAGGACACGCGTCTAAAGTGGATGCAGGGAATTAACGGTGCCATCTGGATTGGCTCCAGCTCCTGCCCCTGGCTCGCTGCTGATGCTTCATTAACAGTTCCCTCCTTTCAGCTCCGTCTCCTCGGCTTCTGCTGCGATCAGCTGGGCTGGAGTTTTGTTGTCTTGGGTTTTTTCCAAATGGAAATTATTTCTCATTTCTTTTAACAATCAGGACAGAGGGAAAGAGACAGGAGAGGAAGGAGTTTCTAGGAGATGAAAGGGCAGGATTAAGGACACGGCTTTCACTTTGTTATCCCTCCAGTGTGGGTAAGAAATTCCTTTCAGAAGAAGGCTTTAATTAACTATGATTTCTGATGAGAATAAATCCTGGACCTAGAGATAGGTCTGGCTTCTTGGGTCTGCTGACAACCCCAGCTGCAACCTCAGCAGCCCAGATTCATACACACACACACACGGTCTAATACAAAACTTAGCACATTTTAAATGGCTTTGCAAAGGCACTGACTGTCACTCCAGTCAGGAAAACAAGGATCAGAATAAAAAAACCCAGGCATTAGCAGGCCACTGTGCACAGTGCCAGTGGAAAGATGATCTGAGTGTGCTGAGCCACGGTGCTATGGTGGCTCAAGATGTGGGAAGGGACCTTTTGCACAGACTAATAACCCAGGGCAGGAGGCAGTAGAAATATCTCTGTTGCCTTCTGGACCAACAGCCCTTCTCACACAGCAGGAAAAATCAGGGGGAGAGGAGAGAAAGATGCCCAGTGGCAAACTGGGACATTTAGGAAGCATTGCAGTGATGTATCCGCATCTTCCACTGCCACAAAACCCTCCAGGAACAGAGTCAATCAAAAATAACATTTGGGGCTGATTTTTATCCAGATGAACTCTCTCCAAATATTTTAAGGCAACCAGCAAAATGGCCAGCTTCTGCTTGTTTAACCCTTCTCCTGGAACCTGCACTGATTCTGAAAGAAAGCACCATTGGAGACACCATCTTTTCTGTGAGCTTGACCTGCAAAACTGGATGTGGTACTTGGTCTGTTCATCTCCAGCATCACCCTGCTCACCTCCCTGTGCCCTAACTCTGTCCTGACTCACTCAGTGTTTCTGCAGCTCAGCTTTCTGTGTAGATCTGGACTTGAAAGGTGAAGAATCCACAGAGGTTTCCAGAGGAAGCCTCAGCTCTAGTTTACACAACAGTAACTCCTGCCAGGGAAACATCACAGCAGGTCCCTCTGAGAATCACATTTACCTTTTTCTGAGCCATGTTAAACAGGGAGCTCACACTGAACCCACATCTTGCTCCTCTCCCATCTCTCCAGCTAATGAACTCCCAGCTGATAACAAATGCTGGCTCCTGTTGCTGGAGCATCTGCCTCTGCTCTCAGCGCTTAACAGCCCAAGAGGCAAAGCGCTTTACCGATTATTGTTTTCATAAGTGAGCATCATTTTACTTTTTCATTATCATTTTAAAAGGTTCCCACCTCTTCCACTGCCCTGAGCCACTGCCTCCAACCCCAGCAGATGCCTCTGTGCCCTGCAGTGGCACAGGGAGCATATGGTTGGTTTCCCTGGGGGGAACTGGAGAGGAAAGGAACATCTGCCTGCTCCAGCGACCCAGCTGCTGAGGTGAGCAGAGCTTTTCCTGCAGGTTTGTGTCAGGAGGGTTTCCTATCCCATGCTACCACTACTAACAGCCCCCTCGTTGGTCCCACTTGTGATTTAATTCCTTATTGATTTTACAGATTTTGTGCTTGTTCACATCTTCTGCAAATTAAAAATTTCCTGTGACACGCTGTATCAAATGTTTTACAGGACTTCAGATAGATTAAAAAAATCAACTATTACTGCTTTCTTCCCCCCCCACCCCTTCTCAGAACTAGGCAGCAGGATTGCAGTCTCTGGTTATAAAACACCACTTTTTTTATTAGTTCTGTCATAAATCCTTACACTTGGATTTGCAATTCCATGTGACAGCTCTTTCCAGACACCAAATGGAGTTTATCTCGTTTCCCTGACTTGAACCTCTCAGGATTTTCCCTTTTGCTTCATCTTGGATCTGTAATTTCCATTTCCAAGCTAACAACATCCTAATTCTCATTGAAAAGAAGGATGGCATAGCACTCATTTTGGGTTAGGCAGACACCAATTCTTGGTCATCAACCCTCCCCATCAACCCTCCTGCTCTGTCTCCTTGAGCTCCATGAACAGCTATCCACAAGCCACAAAACTTTTTTCCCCCCTCTGTTCAGACTCAGGAGGAATTCAGGTTACAGCTGCCTTCTCCTTGTGCTAATGCCTGTTCTTGTAAAAGGGAATCAGTGATTAACAACAAATACATACCCTGAGGCAGGATTTGTCTCCCTGAGGGCACCTGGCTGTTCCTGTCCAACATGTGCTGGCATCTTCTTATCTCAGACAAGAACGGGATCTGCCAGTTTCACCAAGCACACATCCACATCCCTGACCTCAGCACATCACTGTCCCAGCCCTGGAGCCCACCAGCCTCTCACAGAGCAAGTCCTGCTTAGCCCCTTGTTATTTTTGGCTGTGCCTTTGTCTCTGGGATCCTCTAACTTTTAGCAATGAAAACAAAATGACAGAAGGTGCTGCCCTGGCCTTCGGCTCACTGAGAGCAGTGGGATGGGCAAAGGCTGAGGTATTAAACCTCAAATTAGCTGTGTGGGACTGGAATGAGCCAGGCAGCTCAGACCTGTCATTTCAAGGGCAGGAACTTGCAGGGAGAGGGGAGGTAATCATCTAGTTTCAAATAAATGCCCACTTTGTGTTAATTAATTAGAAATCCAGCACAGATAACAGAAGAGCTTAGATGACCATTTAGCTGAAGAATTCCTGTAAAGCCACATGTGGCTATTGAGCAGCTGAGACAGGAAATTCACCTGCTGCTTTCATTAGAGATGCTCACGTCTAAGAGAAAGCAGAGCCTGGGAGTTGGGAAATCAGGAGTTTGCTCATGGCTCAGGCTCCTTGCTCATTAATACCAGCTCAGGGCAGAACTGGATCACGCAGTAGCACCGACCTGAATCAAGTTAGGCACCAACACAACATGTGCTTCTTTCCAGCCTGCCAGGCCATACATACAGCTGTGCACATCTGGATCAATGACAGCAGCACCTGAGTCACCACCAAGTTGCCTTCACAAACCCACTCCTCCAAACATTTGACTTTTCTGTATTTAATTTTTTAATCAGGTCGTTACATTCAGTACACATCCCTCTGTGAAGATACAAATGTGCTGAGATAGACATTGCAGGAAGATGGATAAGATGCTGCCTAAGTCAGGGCGGTTGTAGAGAGAATTGCTGTCAATTTTTGACCTCAAGCTCAGCATATGGTGTTAGGGAAATTATTTAAGTTTGCTATCACTTTTCATCTACAGAGAAGGAAAATGTGGCAAAGACACATTTTCCAGAATCAAGGGAGATAAAATGGAACAGCAGTTGGAGACCACTTTACCAATCTTGCCTGGAAAGGAGGGAGGCTGATGTGCAGCTATCAGACAAAGACAGCACTCAGCCAGCATGGACGGTTGATGCACCATGTCTAACACATCCTGAGTGAGATCATCCCTATCCCTAAGGCCACTACAAGGACAAAACTTCACCCATTAGGCTATTTGATCAATATAATCACAGTCAAAGAGCTAAGCAATAAAAATCAGAGGTCCATTCTTTAAGTCTAGAGTGGTGAGTAAGGAGAGCAGTGAGTTCAAGGGGAGGATTTACAACTTGGCTCTTAGTGGAGGCTCCCCTCTCCAGAATGGAAATCAGAGCAACAGCCAGGTGCTAAATAAATATTTAGCAAATGAGAAAGTCTCCATTTAATGAGAAATTATTTGGTGAAACCAGCTAGGGAAATGGTTTCAGTAGCACAGTAACAGAAGCCGGCGCTGCTCTCTGCCCCACGGGATGCTGCGGTTCCACTTGCATTGCGTAAGTCAGGATCTCCAGCTGGGACAGGCACAGGAAATATAACTCATTACTGAAATGCAAGAGCCTTTCAGGGTTAAACTGCTTTTAGACCAGCCAGATTCATTCCCTGGTTGCAGAATTTGCCTAGCAGCAGCTTTGGATGATTACTATCTTTCTTCATAACAGCGACTTTGCAGACAGGATGGTCTAAGTGTAGTAGCGATGCCAAGTTTGAAGGAAGAAGTAATTTTTCTTTCTTTTATGTTCGAGGGCTGAGCTCCATTTCCTCACTTTTATCTACATCATTAGGCTATTGAGATGGCAGTTCCCTGCTTAAATGTTAATTACTATATCTCTCTTTTAAGAGGTGTTTTCAAGGGGTTAGTGCCTCAATCTTCCTTGTAATTACATGCAGTGGTTAGTACAACTCATCGGCTATATCCCAAGGTCTCCTGAGAGCTCATCCCTGCTGCAGTTTCCAGTGGATGAACACTCACAGAACCAGTCCTTCAGAGACCTGCTGTCTTCAAGTGTTCAGGCAGATAATGAGTCGATTACCGTGCCTGCTCCTGCTGCTGACGGCGAGCTCTGGGCACAGACAGGCTGCACATCACCAGTTGCTGCAGTTAATATTCCTCCCTTCTCCCTATCCCTTCAACTTGGCAAAACTCTGTACAACCAGTCCCTCCCTGGGGCAAGAACTTCCAGATTATTGACAGAGCATAAAAAGGGAAAAACAAACATTGTCAAAGCCTGAATATAAAAGCCCAGTAATAAAACAGTGACACAGAAATGGTGGTGAGGCAGATCCCAGATGCTAAACATGGCTTTGTCATGTCAGGGACAGAGCTGCTGTGGGTTTTCATGCCTCTTCTCAGCCTCTACAGCTGAGAAGAAGGAATTACAGCTTCCTCATGTGTGAGGCTTTTCTAAGTGAATAGCAATAGCTGAGATTGCAAAGTAAAAGCAAAGTGCTTGGAACAACTGCTATATTTAAATGTCAGATTATTCGAAAGCTATAAGATACCACATTCCTCTCCAGGGAAAGTGAGTAGGATCTTGTCAACGCAGGGAAAATGTTTGGAATAGCAACTGCCTACCAGTTTCCCATGCAAACACTCCTAATCCATACTTCAAGCCTGGATAAAACTAAATTATCTGAAGGCACTCTCTGCAGAGTACAGCACCCTGTTCACAGCACTCCAACACCCACACACAAACCACTGCTTGCTTTGCAGCAGTAACCCCATACAGATGAACACTAACATTCACCCAAGATGTGAAGGAAAGAGTTTTTAAAGAAAATATTAACTGAGAAACACCACATTTTCCCAAGCTGTATGTATTCAAAACTCAGATACCACAGATACTTGCCATGGAAAAAACTCACAGGCAAATCACTGACTGAGGCAACTCCAGGGACTCAACAAAAACCTTACAGCAGAGCAGTCCAATTGGCCTCAGCCTGTCTCTGATTTCTAAGAGCATCAATGCCAGGGCAAAATGTGCACCAGGTTTCTGTCTGCTGCTGGTCCACTAGAGGACAACCTAATAATGATGAACTCCTTTGGGTTACACAAAAATGGCCCATACTGAAAATGCCAAATCTGGCTGACAGCCCATGCTGGGATTGCTGCTCTGTGTGTGCAGGGCCTCCCTTCTATGGCACAGACTTATGAAGCTCCAAAAAACATCTCCTGCAGTTGCTGCCAGCCTTTGCAACTACAGAAAGAAAGGGACAGAAGTAAGTGAGATTGCCAGACAGACATATGTCGTTTTTATAAAGCAAACCAAATCCCCTGCACTGTGCTCTGCCACAGAGAAAACCCTGCCTGTTGCTGTCGGGTTTCTCACAGGTTTCTGACATGATATCATGTTTTTTTTTCAGTGCAGGAAGTGCTCCGAGGTACAGAACGATCTGTTTGCCTTGGTAACATGTGATTTATCAAACCCTAATGGAGGAATCCATCTCAAGAATAAACAGTGGCCAGGAGCACAACACAATCATCAGCTCAAAGCCACAGAAAAGCACAGGCTACTGCTCTGGCAAGGCAAAGAAAAAGAGTAAAACAGCTTCTCAAAACCCAAGGGAGTCCTTGCCTAGTATTTTTAAGGTAAATAGAAGACAAATATAATCTGAGCTAACAACAGAGCAAATTTCTGGAGCTAGGAAGCAAATGAGCTGTGGCAAGAAGCAGAACAGCAGAAAACAGCAGAGAATTAATTACAAGTGAAGTGTCTCAGGTTAGAATTGAAGTTAGAGGCGTTAGAGGACCAAAAAACCACCAGTTTTCAGTAGGTAATTTTCTTCCTTAACATCATTCAGCCCCACTGGGGCTGTGCCTCTGACTCGGGGATGAAAAGTGCATGTGTCCGTAATGAGAAAAATACACACCGAAGGCAGATCAGAGCTACTTAAAAGGCAAAAATCTGATACTCGTCCTGCCGCCGGGGAGGGCAGGCTGGCCGTGAGAGGGAGGGAGCAGATCCCAGCCATCCCCTCGGGGTGTGATGTGAGGGGCACTGCCCAGCCCCGTGTCTGCCCCGCTCCGCACCCGCCTTCCCTCCCACCGCCGGCCAGGGATGCTCGCCCCCGGCTGCCTGCCCGAGTCAGCTGCTCCTTGATGTCAGAACCTGCTCGGGGCTCGGCGGGGCTGGAGCGGAACCGAGCGCAACCGAGCCTCAGCCGCTGCTCGCCCGCTGTGGGAGGGCTCCTTCCTCCCGCATCCCGCCTGGAGCCAGCTCTCCCCATCCCACCCCATCCCATCCCATCCCACCCCATCCCATCCCATCCCATCCCACCCCATCCCACCCCATCCCACCCCATCCCAGCCCACCCCATCCCACCCCATCCCATCCCATCCCACCCCATCCCACCCCAGCCCACCCCTGCCCATCCCATCCCACCCCAGCCCATCCCAGCCCATCCCAGCCCAGTCTATCCCATCCCAGCCCATCCCACCCCAGCCCACCCGAGCCGCCGGGTGAACTTGCCCAACTTTCTCGTCCCCGGCCCCGGCACTCGCTGCCATGGCCCCCGGCAACTCTTCCCGCAACTTCTCGGCGCCGGAGGCTCAGAACGGCTCAGGTGAGCGGGGCTGGGAGGGCCGGGGCTCAGCGGAGCTGGGGGCGATGGGGGGCTGGGGCCGGGCCGCTTTCAGCACCCGCGGGCGGACAGCGCCGGGCGGGCGGGGCACGGGCTGAGCCCCCGCGGCTGCGGGACCCTCCCGGCACCGCCGCTGCCACCGCGGCTCCGAGCCAGCCGCTACCTGTTGGCTGCCAGGCTCCAAACTCCAGCAGCCCGCAGGTCCTGCCTGCCGGGAAGGGAGGAAGCAGCTCGGCTAGAAGGGGAAGGGAGCACAGAGAAGATGAGAGGGATGCAGAGATCCTCGCCGCTCTCCCGTTTTCTCCATCCCACCTTGTTTTAAAATCAATAGTTTAGGGTCAGGCAATGGTTCTGTTCTCAGTGGTTCAAGTTGGTGAAACTCTTCAGCAGAAAGTGGTTTATACATGGTCTTTGACTCTCTCTGTACCAGCACAGTCCTTTAGAAACGAAAAGTGTGCTTTAGGTACTTCTGAAATGCAGTGAAGATGAAGTCTCTTACATATCAGGGTACAGCTTAGAATGACAACCTTAGAGGGGAAAAAGAAATTAGCCCAGTCCTCATGCAGTTCACATAGTGCAGCCCCTTTGGTACTTCAAGAAAAACTACCAGGGCAGCCACAAAAAAGGACAAATCAATGCTTGAAGTAGCTGCTTAAATACAAAATATATTCACTTGGATATGCACAAAAGCAGCACTGAAAATTCAGATTCAATGATGTCTCAAGATGAAAGAGACTTTAGAGAGAACTTTTGAGTATTTGAGAGATGTGCTCTTCTGACTCCAGTCTATAAAACACACATGAACTACAGCTTCAGATTAGTGCAGCTAATAATTCTTGCAAGTCCTGCTTGTATGGACACCATCAGCAGGACAGATGCTACAGCATCTCTCACACAAAGCTTTTGGGTGTGCACACATCCTGCTTTGAGGCTGGCTGAGCTCACTCCAAATGTTACAGAATAACCTGATCACTGTATCAGTTATACAGAAGGAAAGGGACATTTTGTCCCGATTTCCAGCTAACCATGTGGCATTTATGTTTCACTCAATCCTTTCCCACCACACTCATAAGTTTGTGGTTAAAAAAAAGGAGATCAGAACTCATAAGAGCTATGTGCAGAGCAGCAGGACCAGAATCATCATCTTCCAGTTTCTAGTCCTCCATCTTCCAGCATTAAGGAGGCTTGAGATGTCTTTGGATGCTCAAGAGTGTCAGGTTTAAGAGGGTGCTGATGGCTGTAGGATATCTACTAAAAATCATATAACAGGGCATTTCCTTACATTAATGGGTCACCAGGAGGAACAGGGGCCACTTAAACCCCTACAAATGGTCTGGACAAGGCTTTTTTTTCTTATCAGCCAAGCCTGGCTTCCACCTTCAGGCCCCTGCTAATTCTCCTGTGCCTCACTGGCTGCTTTCTGACACCTGCAGAAAGGCTTCCCAATAAAATGGTGCAGGAACTGCTTGATTGGGTTCTGGCATTGGCCTTGAACTTGTTCATGCCTAAGCTGGCTGCTTCCTAATGCCAGAAGGACTGAGCCAGTGGCAGTTCATCAGGGCCCACTTCTAAGAGCACTGAAATATGGCACACACACATTTCCAGCCACAAGCCACCAGTGTAGCCCCAGTTATCTTGCCAATTCTGTCAAACTTCTCTGTCGCACCAAAGTAAATGTGGAGAAGTTTGTCCTCAAGAATTCCAGAGGTCAAAATCAGCCAATACCCCTTCAGCAAACAGACACCACTTTGGCAAAGACTACACCTCTAAGTATCTGTTATTCCACTTAATCTTGTTTTCAAGATTTCCCTAGGTTCTGTTGGAAGAGGCTTCCCCACTTCTGCTGCTATGGAGATGGAACAGTTCAGTGACTGAAAGCATTTCCAATTAACAGCACATTGAATCATCTGCAATTCAATGAAAGGCAGCCTAGGCTGAGGGGCTGTCACACACAGTCCCTGTAACAGACACATAAATAACTCACACAAAACCATTTCCTAGAAAAAAACCCACCAGGTCCCATAGGAGAGGAATAATGAGACAAAATGAGATTTGCCTCAGCTAAGAAGGGCTATTTTAGATTTCAGCACACGGGAACCCTGCAGAACAGAGAGCACCAGCACCACTGCCTTCAACCTCTGGTGCCCAAGCATTTGTGCCTTCAAAAAGTGATTTTCACCCAGGTGAGGGACAAGGCCAATGTGAATTTGATTATGTCTGGGGGTTCCACCCCAAAGAGAAACAGTCAAGCATTGGCATAGGTAAGCTAAGTGTTATCAGGCAAGAATCCACCTTGGAAATCCAGATCTCAAAGACAGCAGCTTTAAGCTGTTTTTCTTCTAGGACAATCCCTGTTGAAGGGCCCTTCTGAAACATACTCCCAATCCTTATCTGGCCACATACTTGGATTTCCTTGTAGGAAAGAAACTAGAGAAAGGGAAAGAGGCAGGGAAAGAAGACAGAAAGGAGAATGTTCTCTGGCCCAACCTTGATAAGAGAACAGGGACACAGCGAGGGTACAGTCCCAGATCTCACCATACAGGTATGTATGAGCTGTCTACCTGCATGGTCAATGAACTCTCTGTCTCATACCATACAATAGATAAACTACCCAACAGATCAACTGAAGCTTTCTGACAGCAGCTTGAGCATTGACTTTGTCCAGATTTTGGCACCCACAGAAAGGCTTTACTTCTCTAGTGGGTGAAGCACAAGCTGCCTCACCCATTCCCCTCAAAAACAGCTAAAAACACTTCACTCCATGGAATAAAAGTTACTCTCAACTCTGTTAGGTGCTGGTGAATGCAGAGACACACCAGCCAGAGGTTAGCACCTCAAAAAAGGGCTGGGGAATTGCAGAACAGGACAGAAGCACACCGGGAGTGCTGAGGAAAGCTGCTGAGGAATGCTAGGAAAGGTGTCTTCAATGGGGATGGGTCCATCTGCAGGACAGGGCAAGCACACTGAGCTGTGAAGGGGTTGCATTCACTGCTTTGGTTTGTTTTGGCAGTAGCAGAGAAGCCAGCACCACACACCAATGTGATCATGCCCAGTCTCTTCAGCATCATCTGCTTCCTGGGCATCACGGGGAACCTCATTGTGATCTACACGATCGTCAAGAAGAAGAAGCTGAAATGCAAACAGACCGTGCCCGATATTTTCATCTTCAACCTCTCCATTGTGGACCTCCTCTTCCTCTTGGGCATGCCCTTCCTCATCCACCAGCTCTTGGGTGACGGCTCGTGGTACTTTGGAGCTCCCCTGTGCACCATCATCACCGCCCTGGACACAAACAGCCAGATCACCAGCACCAACATCCTCACAGTGATGACACTGGACCGTTACCTGGCCACCGTCTACCCCCTCAAATCCACCTACGTTCGGACGCCGTGCGTTGCGGCTCTGGTCATCTGCCTTGTGTGGCTCCTGTCCTTCCTGACCATCATTCCCGTGTGGATGTACGCAGGCCTCATGCCCCTGGAGGATGGCACCGTGCGCTGCGCTCTCCTGCTCCCCAACCCAGAGACTGACATCTACTGGTTCACCCTCTACCAGTTCATGCTGGCCTTTGCTGTGCCCTTGGTCATCATCTGCGTGGTTTATTTTAAGATCCTGCAGCACATGGCCACCACCGTGGTCCCGCTGCCCCAGAGGAGTCTCCGGGTGCGTACGAAGAAGGTCACCCGAATGGCAGTAGCCATCTGTTCTGCCTTCTTTATTTGCTGGGCTCCCTTCTACATCCTCCAGCTGGTTCACCTGGGCATCGACACCCCATCCATGGCCTTCTTTTACGCCTACAACTTTGCCATTAGCTTGGGCTACGCCAACAGCTGCCTCAACCCCTTCCTCTACATTGCCCTCAGCGAGACCTTCAAGCGCCAGTTCCTGGTGGCCATTCGCCCTGCCAAAGAGCCCTCTCACAACAGCAGCTCTGCCAACAACAACAGCATGACAGAGGCCAGTGTGTGCCTGAAGCTGGCGCCAGAATCCACCCAGCAGACTCAGTTTCTGGAGGACTTTCCCCCACGCTCGCTGCCGGTGACTGTGGCTGTTCACTAGGGCACTCCGAAGGGAGGGCACAGAAAGCCTCTGGATCTGGGAGTTGACAGAGGAGCAGCAACTTCAGGCAGGTCTTGGAGAAGCCTGTGGACTACAAACCTCCACCTCCAGAATGCAGGTGCCTCTCCTTTCCATTACTCTGATCCTGCACTGCTCCCAGCCTATGAGATGCAGTGTGCTGCCACTTCTCATCCTGCACAGGAGGACTCTGCCACCACTGGGCCCCAAAGAGGATGAATGGACAGAAGAAGGATTTCCAGAGGGAATATTCACCCTACAAGAGTAAAACCCCTATCAACACTGCCCAATGATGCCTCACCTCTTGGCCCGCCCAGGGCTCCTAAGCAGCTTGTCAACATAGAGCTTCTTCATTCAAAACTTGAACCTTTGAACCACAATGTCATATGTTTATTATTTTTATAAGTAATCTGCAGACTTTGCTGGCTGTGCTGATATCCTAGAAGCACTCAGCAGAGAGATCTTGGGGACAGAAGTCTCACCCAGCTCTGTTGCTTGGCTTTTCAGTCCAGCCCCATCTGCCTCCAGTGGGCTATATTTTCTGGCAACCAAAACATTTCAAGAACTGGCTCATTTTGATGCTAATCCCAAATATTTCAAGCAAAATCAGATGCATAATAATCACACTGCTTCAAGGGATTGCAAAGAATTCTCAAAACTACTGCTGCTAACACCAGCTTTGTGGCTTTTCATGCCAATGAGCAGATTTTCACAGTGCTAGTTCTTCATGCTGCTCTTGTGCCTCACAGTCTACGTGGCCATTGGGGAGCCCCCAGCAGAGGGTTTTAAACAGGACTAAAAATCACAATGTGCAGAGATCTGTGGAGCGAGAAGCTGTGAAAAAGCAGCTCAGGGGAAGCAGAGTTGCTTATGCAGCTTCCTCAAAAATAACAAATGCTTTACACAAAGTTAAAAGAGGGAAAATTAAATGTCTGTGTGTTGTATATGCGGCTTTAACAGTCGGAGGTTAGGAAGTAACTCTGCTCATTATGAAGTAGAGAAAAGACAGCAGAGATCAGCTCAAAGCAGGGATTACACCAACAGCCTGTGCTGGGCTCCACAGGGACCACGCAGGCATTGTTCAACACTTTGTCAGACATGGAGGGACTGGTTACTGTAGATGGATTTAATTTAAAGAATTAAAAACATCAAACAGTCCAAAGGAATTTGTTATATCACACTTATATTATTAGTGATTAACTTATTAGTTATATCACACTGCCAGCCACCCACAACATGCCCAGAACAGAATTTCAACCTTACTCGCCTCCAGAATAAAACTGTGTCACCTGCACAGGGTGTCCTAAGCCACACACACACACACACAGGTGCACCTAATGCACCCACATCACACTTGGAAGCGCATTTAAGTACAGCCAATGCTTCAGCTTACACCTTGTAGAGAGCACACAACCATTCACTCACCTCCAGCGATCAAAGCAGTCAGGTGTGCAACACCAGCACCTTTGACACCATCAGATGCAGCACGTTGCTTTCTGAGTCACTGAACAAACCTCAGGACGGGGTCTTTCTGTATTTTCTTCCAGGCTCTGTCAAAACCAGCATATCCAGACTGACTGAGAATATCTTGGAGATTTTTCGCCTGTGTTTCCCCAGCCAACAACGCCAGACACCTGCAGAACTTTCAAGCTTTATGGCTCAAAAGTCTTTGCTCCATTTTAACTGCCAGGAATGCTCACCTGCTGTTTTTCACGGAGCTGCTTTGCTCTTTGGTCAGTACTTGCCCTGCAGGGCTTGGATGGAGCGAAGGTCGAGGAGGATGTGTGGTGTGCCAGCCAGACTTGCCCTCGGGACAAGGGAAACTATTGTGTTACCTTTCTCCCATGAGGCAGGGATGGGAATAACCGGCACACTGTTCTGGGAAAGGAGGTGGTAATGACTGGGTGGGTGTTTTCCTCCAGTGCCAGCCATAAGGAAAATATGAGAAGTGAAAACAGACTGAGTTATCAGGGCTCTCTGGAGGGCAGTACATTGAAGATATTATCTTGCTTACACAGTAAAGGTGTTTATGGTTGAAGGAGTCTGTTCCCATCTGAAGTGAGTTGAACTGACCAGTGTGGCCAAGCCATGTGCTCAAAACTACAGAGGCAAGTGGGCTATCCAGGCAGGGAGGCCACCCCAGCACCAACTGGTGCAGCACTCAAAAGGGGTTTTGTGGGGCAGACCTTTCCCAGATCTCATCACACTGAAGTCAACACACCAGTCCAACACTGACCACAACATGGGCACACTCCCAGCTTCAAGTCCCATAGATCTCATCTGTGTGAGGTGGAAAGCCATGCTGGAGAGGCTGGTCCCAACACCAGGGACAAGGCTTCCATTTAGACAGTGTCCCAGGAGAAGCATGTATCCCTTCCCACCACCCTGCAAAGGCTCATGGTTTCCATTCCCTCATGGTTCTCCTGCCTGTCCTGAAGGGATTTCCTAGTCCAAATGTTTAAATTCTGGCTGTGGGGTCCTTCCCTTTCCACGTACATCCATAGAAGTGTGACAAATACTCCTTGGGAAGACAAGGATGTGGACACCTGTGTATGTATTGAAAGACTGGGAAGAGAGGCACAGACAGGAAGCAAACTAGCAAGGAACACAGGCAGCATATAATTTTTGTCAGCCTCCCAAAATCACCCCAAAGCCCAGGGTGAGATGAACAGAAGCCTGTCTTTAGGAGCAAACCAATTGATCAAATGCCTCCAGAAGTGTCACCCTACCTGGATGATAAGGCAAGGCCTTCCAGGAGCTAAACAGTCTCTGTGCACCTTGGTGTGACCTCCTCCAAACATTCTATCCCCTTTTCCAACTTTTTCAGAGCTGGCTTTATTCAGTCAGAGAGTTCCATTGACATTCTGGTTTGTGTTCAGCTTTACCTCTTTGTCTCTCTGCTCTTTGTATTTATTATGTGATCTCCTGTCTCAGTGCCTTGGTTACCAAGGGCAGAGCCTGAATAAAGGGAATTGCAAAGTAGGGAAGGGCACAGCTACTGGTGCAGGGATGGGGAGCCCGGAGTGCTGCGAGGGCTGCCCGAGAGGCGCCGTGAGAAGGGCGCGGAGATAAGGCAGCTCATTTCCCAGCAGTCCTGCTTCCCATACACAGCCCATTTTCTATCTTGAGAGAAATCAAAGGGAAATCCAGCTGAAAAACCAGGGCAAAAACACCCCCAAAGCCAAAGGGTGACAGAAAAACTATTCAATCTGGTTTTTCAGATCAACAGCCTACTACGCTCGAGGAGACAAATTTCCTCTGCTCATTTTGCCAGCACTTATCCCATGTGTTTGTGAGCTGCCTTGTCAGACAGCAGGGCGACAGATGGGTTCACTCTCCAGCCCCTCCTCTTCCCCTCATTGTCCTCAGAGGTGCAAGAGAAGCCACATGTCACAGCTCTGCTCTTGATAAACTCCCACAAAAGGGCAGATGGTCCAGTTACTTTTACTCCTACTTTCCCTCCTAGTGACAAAGCCACCCTTGGCTGGTCGTGGCAGGATTCAGTCCCCAGCTCACCCTTCTCAGTTACCTCTGTTCCACTCTCCACCTCCGTGTCCCCACAGGAAGCAAAACAAACCCCTGCCTTCCCCCAGTCACAGCTCTGCCAAGCCATCCCTGGAGCTGAGGTCCCTGGAGCCCAGCTGGTGACATCCTTCCCTGGACACCCTTCTTCACCTGAAGTCTCTGCACAGCTAAACCTGCCCAGGAGAAAACCTCAGCTGTGATGGAGTACAGGGATGAAGGCTGCAGGGTGGGGAGGAGGGAAAGGTGGGGTGACTCACTGGCCCCTGGGATGCAGCCAGAACCTGACTAATCCTGTTTCCTCAGCCCTCCTGGGCTGCTAATTGAACACATTTCATTCAGCAGACTCACCGGTGGGAGAGGAGCCACGTGGCAGGTACAGATACGTTCCCAGCCCACTCGCTTCTCCTAAATCCTCCTGCCAGATGCAGGGACCACACAGCAATGCCCTTCCCTGCTCACCCCCCGTTAGCAAAGCAGCACAGCCAAACCCCTGCAGCCCTTCTGCTGGCTCCATCCCTGCTGTGGGGCTGAGGAGCGGCAGCAGAAAGGAAACACAACCACAAGGAGCGAATTAAAGGGGGAAGGATGTCTCATCTACAGCCCCCATCTCTCGGTGAAGGGCTCCTCCAGCACATGAGAGCCCTCCAGTCTCCAGAGTCTGCAATTACAGGGCAGCATTTGAACAGGGAACTCGCTGCACCACTTGGGGGATAAACTTTGCTAGGAGATGTAGACCACAACTGCAGAAGGGCATGGGAGAGGACAGCAGCCTTTCTGAGAGCCTTTGTCCCTATCCATATCCCCTTTGGGAAACAGATCCTGTGATCCTATAGGACACAATAATCATTCCTCTCACATCTTTCTAGGGGCTGCCTTGGCTATGGAAAGCACCACTCCTGCTGTCCCAGTCTGGCTCAGGGAGAGCAGCAGCTCTGGTTCCTCCCAAAGGCTGGAGCTGGGCTTCACCAACTGCAAAATCACCCTTGAGAAGCGGCTTCAGCGTGAGACGTGGCAGTGCACAGAGCAGTGCTTCCAGGGGCACTTCAGGAGTGCTGAGGATAAACATATCAGAAAAGCCATCTCAGGGTGTCATCTCAGTACCTCTCACCATCTCTAAACACTGCTGGAGTCAGCTCCGTGCTCCCTGGGGTCAGCCTTTGCAGGAAGCCCTCCCTCCCCTCCTCTGCTCCTCCAAAGCCAAGTCACTGCATCAGCCTCACCCTGCCCACACAGCAGCTGAACAGCACAAGCACCACTGAAGGCTCAGGGCCGTGTCCTGCAGGTCCACACAGGGTCAGTCCTTCAGAAATGAGAGCCAGGCTCTGCCCATCACACCAGGGGTGAGCTGACAGCACAGCAGTGAGGGGGTTTTAGCACATCAGGGAGCAGATGCTACCCCAGGTACCAACAGCATCATCATCCACCACTGCATTGCAATAGGATCTGCAGGGTCTGGATCCACAGAAATGCATTTGGGGCAATGATTTTTCCAAGCTTCAGTTAAACCAAAACTGGAGCATCTCTGTTTAAGATTTAAACCTTATTTCTTCCACACAAAACTGAGTTAACAGATGAGTCAGCCCTTCCCTCCAACCCATGCTCTCGTGTCCCCTGCAGGTTTCCACTCACAGAATAGGCAGCTTGAGAGTCAGTGACATCATTTTAATTATTCTGGTGTTTAGTTACTATTCAGTTGCCTTGGCTAAGCCTAGAGGAGCTCTTACAATTATCTTCCTACACATGCTGCTGTAAGCACAGCAGCTTGCAAACACCAGGCTGCCGTTCCCTGCTCCCTCAGACACTTCAGGGGAGAGAGCAGAGCTCTCCTGGGGCAGCCACTGCAAGGAAGACTCCTGCCTCATCCAGGAGCACGACATCTCACACCCACATCCTACTCCAGGCTCCAATCTATCCTGCTTCTCCCATGGGGCAAGAACAGAGAAAGCCAAATTCTAACATTTTCATACACATTTTGGCACAGAGGACTCAACAGAGATAAACAGAGGGATGAGAACAGTGGGTGAAGTTATCACTGATGAGAGTTTCTAAAAGTTTATTGCCTTCCTCCCTTAGGAACTTTGCTCTTGGAGGTGCACCTGCTCCAGCAGCCAGGTCCCTCCCACCATGAAACTGAAACAGATTGTGAAAGGAGCAGACTGTTCCCATCAGGGCTCCCTGTCCTCCTTCCTCTCCCCTCATGAAATAAGAAATAAATTTCTACTTGCACAAAACATTTTTGGGACTTAACTCCCTCCCACTTTTGTTTTTCTTAAAGGTCAACTCATCACAACCACCTAGATCCCAGCTAGGATTTCAGCTTAGACCTTCAAGTGTTCTGGACTTGTATATTTGTCATGTTATCAACCCAGAAACTATTTGAGAAGAAAAAGAAAAGAGTAAAACGTCACCTCTCAGAGTGAGAACAAGTCCTTTGCTTTCATTCAGATCCAGATATTTTTCCTCAGCCAACTGCTGCCGCTGAAGAAAGCACATGAACATTTACTCCCCGGCTGTGCCAGCCACAGCCCCCAGTCAGTTCTGGGGGGCTCAGGTCTAAGAACAAACACTGGCAGCTCAGTAAGAAGGGGCTCATTTGCTGTAATTAATATTCAGCCTTTCTGCAGCATGGGAAACATCAATTGTTCTGTGAGAAATAAATCATGTGTCTTTCTTGGGAGGATTTTAATGAAACACCCCCCCCCCCCCCCCTTTTCTCCTGACACTCTCAGGCTCAGGGTAAAAGGAAAAACAACATTCCAGCATCTCCCTATCAACCCTGAATCCTGTAGTGGCCCAATCAGGCTAATTAAGATGTCTCCTGTGTGCTGAGGGAGGCTTTACCCAGCAAACCCAGCCCCACTGTTCATTATATTTCCACAGCACAGCTAATTACTCCTGGCTTTAGCGGGAGGAGGAGCAGACCAGCTTTGTGTGCAGTTGAAAAAGGGCTGTGCTGAGTACAGGTTCTGCCTTCCCCTTTGGTCCTGCCAGCTCTCCTGATGCTCTGAAGGCTGTGGGATGGAAGCAGAGGCTGAGCTGGGTAGTTACCTTTCAGAAAAAGAATATCATAAAGACCTAAACACGCTGGAGACCCCTTTATTTTATCTCCAAACTCACCCTCACACCTACAACAACAGCTAACCAGGGAACCTGCCTTGAACATGCTCTGGGACCAAACCACCCCTCCCAAGGGTGTGGGTACCTGTTCCAAAATGGGATGGCAGCACTGCCCTGTCCACAGCAGCACAAGGAAATGGGCCAGGGCCACATGCAGCCTCAGACCCCTCTGACTCCTTGGACACAGGGGGAAATCCAGAGCCTCCTCTCACTCACCACTTCTTCCTCTGAAATTTATGACATGGGATTAGAGAAAAGCCAAGCAAAACAAGGTCTGAGTCATGCCAAAAGCTCCTTCTGGCTGCCTAAGAATGGAGCCTGACATCTCAGGGCTCTGATTTCACCACCAAAATGAGCTGCTGAGAAGGAAAGCTGACATGTTGCTGTCCTCTAGTTCCTGAGTCTAAAAGGTTCAGATGTTTTACAAGTATTTATGACCCAAACCTCAGATGAGGGCTGAAGACAGAAGAATAATGAGGGCCATTTTATCCTTGGAAAGTGTAGGCTGCTGTCTCAGATAAAATCTACAGTACTGCTGAGAAAAGCAACTTCTTATCTTGACTCTCCTTTAGCAGAGGAAACCAAGAGAGAGCAGTGGGTGGCTCAAGAAAAGACAAAGCCACCAGTGACAAACCAAAGTTGCTGAGGAGTTGCACACCAGGGACCAGGCAGAGCAGTTGAGCCCTGACACATTAAAGACAGCACATAACCTCCATCCCTTTAATCCCCCCAAATCACCTCATGGTCCTAATTCTTTAAAATATGCTTATTTCAAACATTGCAAAGATTTCAGATACATCCCATGGACTGGGAGAGATGGCCCAGCAGTGACTGTTGCTGTAGGTGAGTACAAAACAGGGTGACACACAGCTGATGTACAGAACTGCTCACAGAAAACAGATTCCAATGAGGAGCTGGGATACCTCAATCTGCCAGCTGTGCTCTGCCTTCTTTAAAGAGGAGTGGGATAACTTCTGAGGATATCAAGTTTTAAGCAAATTCCATAGTTCCTTTAGTCTGCTCCTTCCTCCCATCTTGATGATGAGCTAGAAAAGGGCTGTGTTACTCACACTGGGCTTGACTTGTAAATCCTGCACAGGAGGAATTTGGGATAGCACTGACAGCAGTGAGGGGACTAGAGCTGGAACCTGGCTATGTCATCTGGAAAAAGCTGGACAGTTTAAACATACAGACAAATAACAGGGAGAGAGATCTTTAAACAAGATCCATGACCAAGAGTGATGATACAGGTAGTGGGAAGAAAAACAGATCTAAGGACTTGGCAGAGATCAGTCTGGATCTCACAGTCCCCTGTTTGTGCCACCAGGGGAGTGGAAATAGTCAAGAGAAGTGAGCAGCACCCCTGGGAGGATTGTTCTCAGCTCCAGAAGGAGCAATGGGGACTGGACACTCAGAGAACAAGAAAATTTCAGCACTGAGAGGAGAGTAGCCAAAGGGAAACAATCTTCTTGTTCTTTATGAAAGAAGATTTTGTTGGGTTTCTTACTTTTAAGTATACCACCTCCAGAAATTAGCTCCTGCTACTTTTTCCTAGGGAAGAAAATTTTAAAAACCTCATAGTCAATTCCAAGCCCTTCAAGAACACTCTGAGAATAGAATTATTGAGCTGTTTAAAACCACAGGCAAGTTTTACAAAAATCTATTGCACTCTGATTGCCTTGATTGGCTCTGTCAGGACAGTTGATTTTGGCTGTTTATAATTCTTCAGTGCAGTTGGCACTGGGGTTTCAGCATCTGTCCAGGCTCTGCCCCCCAGGCATTCCCTGCCCTTACTGCTGCCAAAATACCCCACACAGCAAAGTAAACCCAACAAAGCACAAAGTGTCAGCAAGGGGATGCTGGCAACAAAACCATCTAGCATAGGAGTGGAGCATCCTTCCTGAGCCTGTAAGAGTTTCTGGTCTGCACATTTTCATTCCCTCCCTGACAGACAAAAACGCTTAAACTGGTCATAGTGAAGCTGGTGCTTAGAGCATCTCTGCTGAGATACTGCAGAAATTGAGTGCTTGAACTGAATGAACACTTCATTCTCTGTCCTGGACTTAGGAAAGGTCCCTGCCCTTATGCACATCTACCTAAAAGCAGCTGCCAGCCTTTTTTGGGCTGAACCTGGAAGGGACATCTGCATCCCCTGAGGACTGGCACACACCTGACTGTGCCTCCAGCTTCCCACGGGTTTATTTCTAAAACCACCTTTCAGGGTCAAGCAGGGACATTATTTCAGCAAAGCTTCCTTTTCTTCTGGGGATTTATTATTGATGTTTCTATGGTTCCCATCTTCAGCTCAGGCCTCAAAAGTAAGCAGCACTGCAGTGTGCAAATTGAGGGAATTTTCCAATTGCAAACCCATAGCTTAAAAGGACTCTGGCTCTATATATAAAAACATACCTTGTTTTTATTTATTATATTTGTGTGGAGGGACAAGTTCTCATTGTGCTATACAGTCCTCAAACCATCAGCACTTAAAACACACCAGTCAATAAACTTTTTTTTTAATTTAAAAGTTGAATGAATTTCTGCTTGACAAATGACTTGTACAGCTTTTTTCCCCTATTGCAACATTCGTTTTTAAAAAAAATCAACTCCCACATTTGATTTCCTGTGAAGTCAAAAACAGATTTCAGCCTATTCTGGTGTACAGTAACAGATCCAGAATGGAGCAAACCTTTTGAATGGATTTACCTGCAGCTGTGCTCACACCTTTATTTACTTCCTCTAAAATTCTGGATTTATTTACTTTGCTTGGATAAGCTGAAGCCTGGGCTTATTCTTCTAGGTGTGGACATAAGAACTGTCCCTGATGTTCATGCACAGTTGGGTCAATATAAGAGAAGGATTAAATATGATGTTTTATTATGAGCACAACTGTGCACACACAGGCCCATCACACGCCGGCATGGAGTATTTAGCAAACCTGAAATATATGTGAAACTGCTCTAAATGCAGTGATTATTCAGATAGTCACAGAGAGAACATCCACACAGGGGAGGCAGCTCTGAATAGCTACAGCACAATTACAACCCTCCCATTACTCTGGATAATTTCCTAGCAGACACGCCAGACTCCCCCAGCACACAACACAGCCTTAGAGCCAGAGATCCATAAGCCAATTTACATGGAAAATTAGGAGGTGTCAAAAGAGGCAGAACTAGACAGGTCTCAAGGATATTAATTCCTGCTGCCTTAGCCTTGAGCTTTCAACATATCATTAACTTGAGATCGTTGATGTTATGCTGTCGTCGATGCTGTGACAAGGGGGAATACTTCACTCATGCTGTGCTTGGTGAACATAAAACCAGCTCCAGGACCAGCCTGCATGTGCAGGTCAAAGCACTCCCAGCCCAGGCACTGTGAGACCCTCGGTCCCACAGGGAACAGTGATCAATCCCAGCTCCCAGAGTCTCACCCCAGCACCACAGACCCCAGTGCAGCAAAGAGAGATGACAAACAGCACCAAGATACTTCCACAAAGAGCTGTTCATTTCAAAGCTTAGCCAGCATCACTCTCTTCCTATTTTTCCTTCCTCTCAGGCTCCCTGAGCAAGGCTGTAGGCACCCAGGGCCAGGATGACTTTGCTCTGGAGCACACCTCCCTCCCAGCATGTCAATCAGTTTGATGCAGAGTGGTGTAGAGCACACCCAGCACCACCCCAGTCTACTTCACTGTCTTTGAAATTATGATACATCTGCAAGCAATTTGCTCTGGGACAATGAAGTGCCAATTAATTTGCAGCTGGCTGCAGTTACATCAATAACAAAGTGGGCAAGGGATGCAAACTGGTAGTGCCTGCACAGAGCATATTAACCATCCTTTGAGGCTGAGCAGCAAGCAGCAATGGCTACACCAGTGAGTCATTACAGGAGAGAATAGAGCCCCCTTTGGATGCTGTTATCAATTTTTAGCTCTTCCCAGAAGCTGAGGCTTCACACAAAGCTAGGGCAGCAAAGGGCCATTTCTGCTGGATTTAACAAACACAGCTGTGAGGTGCTGGGGTTTGGTCACACTGCATCCCACACCTCCAGCCCACAGCTGAAGTGTTCCAGCTTGGCTCTGGATCCCCTGCCAGTGACACCCTCTGTGCTCCCACACAGTGAGCCAGGGCTCTTCTTCCCTGACTGGGAGGCTCAGCCTCACAAGAAGGGCTGTGCAAGCTCACCTCAGTGCCAAGGGCTCCCACCCTGCCCAAGAAGCAGCCTCTGCACATTTGCTGCTTTTAATACAGACACCTGGGGTTTGTTTTCTCCCTCTTCTCCTTTTCCCAAACAGCAAAGGCTGGGAGCCCAGAGGATCATTGTATCTTACTGGTGTCAGACACATCAATTCCCATCCTGGATCCCCCGTTCTGGCCTTTTGGGCACAATTACAGTATCAATACATGACTTGTTCCAGTTAATGCTTGCAGTGCTGCAGACCCTGAGGACTCAGGAACATCAGCCTTGACACCAATAACACAGGCAGCATCCTTCCTCCTGCACAGCTCTCCCCCACAGTGTGGGAAATCAGCCTTTCAGGGGCTGCAAGGATGCCAGCAGGTTCCCAGCTCTCCAGATCCCTGGAGAGTGTCTGTGGGGTCCCTTCCACACACTCACCACCCCACAACCACCAGTGATTTTGGGCTCTTTTTCTTGACTCTTGGTGCTGGTGTGATGGGATTTTAACCCTCTGAAAACTCGACTCTGCCACAGCAGGTTCAGCATCGCTGGGGTATGTGCTGGGCATGACAAACATCTCCCCAGGACTGATCTAATTTCCTCCACCTCGAGAGGGAAGCTGCCTCTGAAGAACAAGGCAGCAACAGCTAAAAATCCAACCAGACAGCTAGAGCAGGACTAGGACCTCATGGCCACGCACGCTGCTGGAGGCAGTGCTGCTTGAGTGCCTTCACACTGAATTCACACCCACCTTGTTAATAAGACCTTTAGAGACAGGCCATGAAATTGCATTAAATTAAATACCGAGACAGACTACCACAGCAGAGGCTTTTCCTCCCAGGAGCCTGAATGCATTTTAACTCAAAATTAAGAGGACAGGTGAGGGGAAATGTTGTATTTTCCCATTAGCATTTCTCTACTTCTCAGAAGAAACAGCAAGCAACAGCTCCAGAAATTAATTTCTCTTGTGAGTTAAAGTGGGGAAGGAAAAGCAGCCTGGCAGTGCTGCTGCAGACAAGTGCAGGAGGGAGAAGGCCTCAGCAGCTACTTCAGCCTTCCAGCTGAAATAAAAACCCTGCTCAGCCATAGCTCCTCATCCAATTTTAACCTTGCAAGAAGGCAACAAGCTCTGATCTCTCTGTAGACACCCCAAGCCCCAGCCTGACAAACCAGCTGTCCCTGCAGCAAGGCACTTCATCCTCCCAAATCTCTACTTCAACCTGTAACTTTTTTCAAGAGACTTAAATTCACTTAAAGGCACAATTAAAGCTCAACCTTTCATGTTCTTTATCCTTAAAGAGCTGCAAAACTGGAAAGTCCTTCACAGCTGAGCAGGACCAGGTCATCCTGCTTTAAAGATTGGGCAGCAGAGCTGCATTTGTGTAGTGGTTAAAGCTAAATATTAATTAGCACATGCTGAACCCAGCCCAGGCCAGCCCCTAGTTTGCTGAGCAGCCACACAAGGAGGATACTGGATATCTTTCAGCAGCACCTGCTGAGATCTCTGTGGAAGGATGCCCACATGATTTAAAATTTAAAGTTCAATTCAGCCCTCTCCCCAGGCTCCAAATGGGGGAAAACACTTCCCTGCAGCCAGGAGCCTCATGACTCAGGTGTGTGTGTCACCAGCCACCCCCTGGCACCAAGCCTTGCACATGAACCTGTATCGAGGCACTCTGGCAGCCCACAGCTCCTCCATTCACGTCTGGCTCATAGGGACACGGGTATTTTTAGTGCAGCCAGGGGTTTCTAAACCAGAAATGGCACTTTGCCCCTGGTTTGCTGGCTGTGGTTGCAGAGCAGGGGCTGTTGCCTCAAGCAGTGATGAGGAGCAGGAGCAAGATGCAGAGTCCAAAGGGATGAATCAGGCAGAGCAGTGAGGCTTGGAGGAGCTTTAGCCTCCAGCTGGCAGAGCAATGCACAATTTTGGGGATGCCTTTTGCTGCTGAGGCCAGCCCAGGCCTGTGGCTGCATCCTCCAGAAGGGACCCTGCTCTGGGTGCTCACAACAGCTCCCTCATTCAGATCGAGCTGGAGAGGCTCACTTCTGCCTACGGAGAACTCAAGTGGCAAAAAGCAAACCCAGGAAGTTTTGGGTAAGGAAGAAGCCAGCAGTGTTTTCCCAGCAGCTGTGCAGGCAGGCAGTGGCTCATGACCCCTCTGGGGGTCACAGTGGCTGTGTCACCATGGAGTGGTGACTCTCCAGCACATCACTGACAGCAATGTGGGACAGGGGTCTGGAGGTCTTCCCTCTCTGGCACTGTGCTAGACAAACTGTTCCCAGACTGGCAGGCAAAAGCATCCAGTTTTCCAACTGGAGGATGAAGGCAGTGAAGGACTGCCAGCACTGAGTAACAGGATCCCTTATCCTGTTAAGCAAGCTACATCCTAGGGAAGTAACAGCACTATTTCACTTGGACAGGATGAAGGTAAAATGGGCTCATCCAAAGCAAAGGCTCCTGAGCTCACTTTGCAAGATTTAATTCATTATATTATCCTCCAGAAACTGATACTAACTAAACCCTGTCAGTCACACAGTAAACAATTCCAGCTTTGTAGGTCGATCAAGAGCAGTTTTGTGAGCAGATGACATGTGAGATGGAGTATGTTTTAGTTATTTTCGCTAAGTGCAAGATATCATTTGGCCAAAAGCATTTTTATTTCAAAAGGCAGATAAGCAGTTTTCAGAGTTCATTACTCTCACAATCTTTTCTTTCAGGAAATGTAGCCTATTCAAGATGGAAAAGAAATTCCGTGTGTGAGACAGGGAGAAGCTATTCAAGGATCTGCTCATTTTAAACTGAGGTACTTCAGAATGCAGCAACCACTTCCAGAGCTCCTCAATATCTCTGGAAATTGGGAAACATTTTAAGGATACTTAATGGTCTGCAGGAGCTGAATAAGGTGTTCACATCCAACCTGGGAGGACTTATTCCATTCCACTTCCACAACAGAATCATTCCACTTTCTCCAAGGAAAGAAAAATCAGCCTCCACTCACACACAGGCAACAAAGCAAGTTCCCCAAACCTTGTCCCGCCACGCCAGGAGCCTGACTCAGTTCCCTGTCCCCAGGGAGCCATATCCTCACCACAGAGCAGGAGCTTCGGACTCACAGTCATCCTTACTCAGGTCACAGCAGCTCACCTGGCTCAGGAAAACCCTGTTCAGCCATGGACACACACTGGGAGCCAGCCCAGCTGTGATGGGAGGCTGGGCAGGCTGAGCTCCAGTGTCTCTTATTTGGAATTAAATCTGCTCTTCCAGCAAAGTTACAGGCAGAGCTTGTGATTTCCATAAGGACAAGTCTAAGAGAAGGGATAAGAGGGAATGAGGCAGCAGACAGAGAGATGCCACTGCCATCTTCTCCTCACAGGGATCCAATAAGCCTCTCCCATGCCTCTAGGAGGGAAGCAGCTTCTTGGGTTTGGATCCTGGTCCCTCCAGAACTGTCAGGGCTCCCACACAGTCAGGAAAAGGGTCATCGTCCTGGAAGGAAAATTTGCAATCACACGGACACAGAGCCCAGCACCTCCCCTGAGCACAGGCTGGAACAAACATCACAGCAGGAGCCACACAATATCTTCACAGCCTTCAGAAAAACCCAAACTCATCAGCAAATCTCTTTGCTTTAATCATGTGCACCAGAGGCCAGAGCAGCACAGAGGTATCTCATTAAAACTGACCTATCTGCCCTGGAAAATCCATCTCATCCCCTTCAGCGCGGGAGGTGCGGGGACAGAGTGATACAAAAGGAAGAGGGATGGGTTCCCTGCTTTGTCCTTGCCCAGCACCGAGGCTTCCACTCCATTTAGGAAGACCTCAGCATCATCTCCACACAGGCAAACCTCAAAGCGAGCAAAGTATTTAAATGGACCAGCTTTTATTTCCAAAGAGAAGATGAATTTCTATTTGTTTTCAGGATTGCAATTTTCTCCCCACGCTGCAGAGGATGTGAACAAACGAACAGGGAATGAAAGGGATTAATGAATGAATGGGTGGGAGCTGAGCTCCCAGCTGCAGGGAGAAGGGGGGACACCCACCACAGTGGGACTGCTGGGGGGAAGAGAACCAGTGTGGCCAGTGCTCAGCATCACAGGCATCCCTGGGACCCCCTGCTCACATGTGGATGGATTAACAGGCACCTCTGAAAGGATTCATTTAAGGGGAAATCAAACAAAAGGAAAGGTAGGAAGGGTTTAAAGTTTAGATCAACCACACATGGCATAGGAAGGGCTGTTTTTGCAGAAACACTGAACTTCCAGCTGCTGAAACTGCTCAGTTCCCAGCAGCTTTTGTCCTCTTTAAATGATAGACTCACCCACGTGACAGTAGTTTCCTTCCCAAGTCTTAAAAGATGCAGAAAACCAAAAAGGCATTTGGTATTTATGAGGAATTTGTACCAAGCATTGCTCATTTGAGACCTATTGACTCTCCCAGCTGGATCAGAGAGATGCAACCCTGTGGAAGCAGCAAAACAAGGAAAAATTAAATCTTCTTTTTCCCTTATTCTCAAGCTATTTTAGTTAAAGTCCAACATCAGAGGATTCGAGACAAAGTTTGGGATTAGGATTAGTTTTCTGCCTGGTGTATGAGCTGCTCTGCTTCACATGGCAAGTTGGTTTCTGGTGCTGATGGCTCCCAATAAATTGAATGAACTCACCCTTTGCTCTCAGTCATCCAAGATTAATCCTTGCTTTGGCTTCCCAATACTTGGGGATGATGGGACACATGAAAGCCACATTAAAGCCACCATGGTTTGTTTCAGTGGGAGAAGTGACACTGCCTTCTAAATTCAAAGAGCTGGCATTTACCCATCATGCTACTATAATCTATGGCTTAATTTAAAGGCAAGCTCAATTTGCAGATTAATTATTATAGCCTGTGACTGGTTGAGCTTGTAATAAATCACCTGGGTGAGAAATTGCACAGCAATTAACTGATTGTACATAGTGCATATAAATGTTGGCAAAGAGGTGTCACCTAATGGAGACTGATGTTGGGGAACTGCAGGCTGCAGCCAGAAGTCAGTCACAGTGCAAAGCAGGTCAGGGGAGTGGGTGGCAAACAAAACCAGGGGCCAAAAAGCTTAAAAACATTCAAATCAGCCCTCAGGAACACATGCAAAACCAATGCAGGATTTTCAGAGACTGGCAAATTATGGTGGAAGCTGGGATTTCTTGCAGGTAGTGCTGGGACAGCAGATCTGGGAATGAGCCACTGGTCAGGACAGGTCCAGCCCCACCAGTGAGAATCAGCATGAACAGATCTCAAGGTGATTGACCTTCAAACCACAGGGAGGCTGCAGCAGATGAAGCTCTGGCTGCTGCAAGCCTGGATTTCAGAAGCATCCCTTCTCAGCCAGTCCTGCCAAGCTATTCCCTCCTGACAGCTCTTCCATTGCAGCATCCTCTGGATGCAGATCTCATTGGCTTGCTGACCCCAGGCCTGGGGCTGGGTGAGTGCCAGAGATTCCCCAGCTGAGCCCCAGCCCTGGCCAGGGAGCAGCTGGGTCCTCTCATGAGCACTGACACACCGTGCCCCTCTCACCCTCAGCAGGGAGGGTCTGAACCTGCCTCCTGCCACCACAGTGCCTGCCCCAGGCAGCTCCTTTCCAACAGAGGCAGAGCAGTGACAGGTGAGTTTCTGACCTCAGTGTAATTGTCACAAAGCCATGGAGAAACTCCCCTTTGCTTTTGGAAGCTTCACTGCCCAGCAGTGCCAGGCTTTGGTTCTGTTTGGGCACCGCCCTTCAGAGGAACCAGATTTTCAGCTTAATTATTAAAGTCCAAAGCTGTGGGGCACCCAGGGCTTTAGAATAGCAAGCCCAAGTGTGTTATATTTCCTAAGACGGGACAAATGGGAAACAAGGTAAGTTTAGAAGTTGTTTTTCCACTGTAGAAGGGCTCAAGCCTTGGAGAGCAGTTTGTCACCCTCAGGGCCCACCTGTGGGATGCCCAGGTGACCTCTCCCCCTCCACAGCACCAGCACTCCCACCCCAGGACACTCTTCCTTGGCAGCCCAAGGACTCCCTGGCAGCACAGCATCAGCACTGCTGGGACAGGCAGTCCAAGAGGCAGAGGGAGGAAAAGCTTCTCACCTCCTTGGACATGATCCCAAAATGGTCTGAGCAAAGGTGGCACCATCCTGCAGAGCTGAAGGAATCTGGGAGATAGCAGAGCACCTCAGCCCATCAGTGTTAACAGCTCTCACAGACTCCGAGGTGAGATTCAATTTGCCAAAGGATCTGGGATTTATTACCATGACCAAAGCACTAGGAACAAATGCAAACACTGCTGGGTGGAATCTGTGAACACTACAGCGCTGTGAACACTCATCCAGGGCTCAAGTTAAGACAAGTGGCCAAATCAGGCTGCAGTCTGCATCCAGGACCTTGAGTAGAGCCAGCAAATGTGGATCCTTCCCTAATTCACACCCCCCTCCTTCACTGCCAGCTGCCCACAGAGTTGCTCAGCAACACAAGGGCTGATGCTGCCAATTTAACCAGGGTGAGCCTTTGGGCTCCCAGGAGGAGATGCTCTTACCTGACACTGTGTTCCCTGTGCACTCAGCCATGCAGAGCTGCCAGGGAAAACCAGGATCCCTGGCATCCCAAGGTAAGGGAGGGATCCCCCACGGGGCTGTACCCCTGCCTGCATGGGAGGCACCAAGAAAAAGCAGCACATTTTCCTGGCACAGGTGCCTGCAGCCCCCATTTACACATCCTGTCCCAGCAAACAGCACCCTGGCAGCAAACCTCACTTGTCCAAAGTTGCAGCAGGGTTAGATCCATCACTCTCCACAGTTTCCCAGTAAGTTCTGAGACAAACCTTGCAGGCAGGCAGAGGAAGCACAGAACTGCAGCTGCCTTTGACAATGAATTCAGAGGCACATCAGGATCACCAAGATCCTTCTCCAGGATGAAAACAGGCCAACATGAAAGTCCTGCAGCCATTGCAGCCCACAACTGCAGGATTTCCATCACATTCTTTCCCTTTAACTCCCAAATGCAGTTTTTTGTCAGCAGCAGGCCCCTGAAGCACTGGAGACTCCTGGAAGAGGATTTGCTGTGTACATGGTCTCTCCACCAGAGAATCAGGATTTGTCCAAAGCTCCATAGCAGCCCCTGGCAGCATCCAGTGGTCTCAATTTCTCCTTAACCCAAAGGGCCCTACCCCAGCAAACCAGCAAAAACTCTAAATGCAAAAAAATGTGGGAAAAATGCAAAAAGGAAATGTGGGAAGCTCAAATTCATATTTATGATTCTTGATTATCTGCATTATCAGGAATTTAACAGTGCAGTTGGGGGAGCAGAGATAAACTGTTCCTCCAGCCCCAGAAAACCCCGTAAGCCACACCTGGAAGGACTGAAGGCAGAAAGAAAAAAGTTCACTCTTCACTGAGAAAGAAAACTTTCCTGAGGAATGAAAAGATGACAAAATCTGCTTTACTGTGGCAGAGCTTCCAGGGAAATGGGGCCAATTACAAAACCTGCTTGGGATTTAGCAGGCAGCTGCTGGGAAACGTGTTGGTTTGTATAGAAAAAGAAATTAGGTTGGAGAATTATTAGAGCTAGAAGAGAAGAGCTTTCCATGCTCCACACCCAAAGTCAATGTGTCTGTAGCACTTAATCCTTATCAACATCAGGTTGCACAGCTGGACCTACAAGCCCATCACCCTGGGGATCACAGAGACTGCCCAGGGTTCCAGCCAGGCTCTCCATCCTGCTCTGGGGAGCTTCAACCCCACATTGCAACACTGGAGCCTTTGGCTCTTCCCCCTGTGGCTCTGTGTGAGGTTTCTTGCTCTTTAACACCACCTGCTGTGTGTGAGTATGGTCTGATTTTCAGTTTCACACAAGTTTTCACAAGTAGGATCAAGACAGTTCCACATGCTGTGCAAAAGGAGCGGCTCAGCAGCACCAGGACCCAGCAACACTCAAAGCTGAACACATGGTGAGGTGCCAGTCCTGCAATCCTGCTCCTGGGCCTCCAACACCTCGTGGAGACATCTCTGCTCTCCCCCAGGAATTATTTACCCTTTGGGCTGACACATCCAGTTTATTTACCTGCTTGCCTGGGAGCTGGTTACTTTGCTGCTAGATGGTCTGTTCCCCACAAAACCCAATTGCATCTTTGGTGTCCCTAAGCAGCAAGAGCACCTCTGGAAGGCTCTGGACTGTCATTAATCTCCAAGCAGTTTTCCATGCAGAAGGGACAGGTTTCATTAATTACAGGGCAAGCCATTCTCCAAGCAAGGCAGCAGCTAACAAAGGAAATTACTCACTGGCCTCCCAACAGCTACAACTTAATGAAACAAGGATCCTTTCTCAAAGGCACCATCAGATTTCTGGAGCCTTGCTAAAGCTGAAAGAAGAACCAAGCAGCCTTCAGCCCCAGGGCTGCATTTGGAGGTAGAATTTCCAATGCCAGAGAAAGGCATTCCATTTTCTTGCAAATGGATCTCATCAAGAGCAATGCTTCCCGGAGGCTTTCCATCCCAGAGGGTGCCACAGCTCAGTGCTACACCATCCCATCTCACTCCTACACACAGGGCTGGGATCTGGTGTCTCTCCAGCATCAGGGCAAGCACAGGGGGAGCAGCATTTCAGGTGGACTCTTCCACACTCCTGTATCCTCCTTGGAATCCCTGTCACCTCCTTGCGGCAGAAGAGCTCCTTGACCCACAAAACTTTCCAGTCCATAAAGAAAAGACAAAAACTCACAGGTGTTCTAAGCCTGGTGCTCGATTTCTCTCTACACCACTAGGCAGATCCACCAGCAGCTTTTCTATGTGCAGATATATCATTTAAATGGAATTATGCCAGCAGCAGGGATCATGCTGTTCCTGCTCTATAGCCATGCTTTGGAAACGGATGCAGATTTATTTAATATCAAATTCTGACTTTTCTCAGATCTGTCAGGACAGCTCCCTTGGCTTCAGCATAGCTGAAATGCTGAGTGAAACTGAAAGCAAGATCCAGCACACAGCACTCTGGAGTTATTAGCAGTGCATGAATAATTTGGATACAATGCCCTTCTAATGCAAACAGCAGCATTAAAAGTGCAAAAACAGAGGGAGAAGAAGCAATTTCTCTGCTCTCATAAGAGCACAGGCTGCTTTCCACCCGCTGCCTCCAGCCAGCTCAGCACCAGGGAACACCAGGTCTGCCTCTGGCTCACTGAACATGCTCTGGACACCAGTTTGTGGATGTTGAGACCAAGGCAGGACCATCATCCCACTTATCTGCACAGCTACTTTGTTACAGCCAATACAAAGATAATGGCCAGCTGTCCAAAACCCCAGAATCTGGACCCTGCAGCCTCACAGTGCTGAAAACAGAGCCCACTGCCCTCATTCCATGAAGAATGTATGTGAAACACCTCCCTTCTCACCTGACCACTCCAATGACTGTCTTTTTCAGACAAATGAAGTGCTTGGTTTAGTCAATATGCAAGACAAGTCTGGCCAATTCGTGCCATCCCACCAGGAGACAGAATTTTTCCCTTTGTGGTGGAAGTCATTAGCAGATTGAACAGTATTTCTAGTTGCAATTGGTCTGATTTTATCCTTCAGACAGGCTCTCACTGTGCCTTTTTTTGCACAATTAAAGTGCTCTTTGTTATCTGGAGAAGTACTTAAGTGTAATTAAGTCACCCAGTCCTTCATTTGATAAGGACTAAGCAGACTGAGTTCTTGCATTCCTTCCCTCCAAGGCATTTCCCTCCCCATGCCTTCCAAGCTTTCAGTATCCTTTTAAAAACTCTTCATACCAAAGTTGTAGGAGTCACTCTAGCATTTCTGGCTCAAAAGGGGGAACAGATCACCTCCCTTCCCTTGCCTTGCACCCTGAAACCAATCCTCCTTCCCACCCAGCAGCAAAAGACAGGGAGACTTTCCCATCCTCCACTCCCTGGGAGGCTCCTGCATTTCACCCATTCGATAGCAGGGCTGCACTCCAGCACCATCAGCCAGGGCAGGCATCCTGTTACAGCACTGCACTCTGATAACAGAAGGGTTTCTGTATCCAGGGTTACCTCTGGATGTGTAGGTGTGGCCAAAGGGCTTAACCTTCCCTGCTGCCACCCCAAATCCTTCTGGGCTGCTGGGATCTTTGCTCACACACATTGCAGATCAGTTCCAACTAAACTCCATCCTCATGCTGTCCCCTGCATGCAGGGCAGCTTGCTGCCAGGTATTTCAGCATAAATTTCATCTCCTTTCAGGAGTGTACCAAGGGAAAATAAAAAAAGTTTCTCCAATTGCATTAGTATAAAGTTATGCCTGGCTCGACTTGACACTGTGCAGCCATTTCTGCTGGAACAGCTTCTTCCTTAAATCTGCCCATCCCTACAGCTACTGACAGCTCCCAGCAATGCCTGGAAAAAGGAAAATGAGGCTTTCAGGAGAAAGGAGCATGGCTGCTCACTTCAGTGGCATCACCCTCACTTTTCCAAGTCATTGTTCAGAGCACTACATACAAAGATTGCATCCCAACCTGTCCCCCAAGTTCAGCCTGAACACACCTTTTAAAACATCATAGGACATTGAGAGATTTCTGACACCAGTTCTCTGTCCTCCCAACCGAAATCAATTAAATAAAAATATTAATTTAGCTGCACACCAATGAGAGCTGCTCTGAAGCTGTATGTGAAGCACAGCTCAAGTGTGCAGAGGTTTGCAGGGAGAGGCACAGCCCTTGTGAAGTTCATTGCTCCCAGGATGACCAACAGCAGCAGCTGTCAGGACATAAACTACTCCCCAAAACAGCCAGGAGCTCTACAAACTTGTGAGGCAAGCACAGGCAGTAGGGCCCAGCATGGATACCAGTTTTCAAATTAGTTCAATTTTTAGCAAAAAATTTATGGGAGAAACAGGGGAAAGCAGCTTGGCTATTGGGAAAGATTTATGGGACAGTCCCAGCACGTGTGGCAGGAGCTGCCACATGCAATATTTATCCAAATGTCCCAGGGCTGCTGCACACACAGACTGGACTCCATACCTCCCCCAAGTGCCCCATCTAACATATCTCCTGCCAGTGTGGTTTTAGAGGACTAAAAAAAAAATACCTTTGCTGTGTCAGGTGAAAATTACTCTATCCTTCAGCATAAAGCCTTGTTGAAGAGCAAAAAGCAGACAACTGCCTTTGCAATCTGCACCCAGACCCAAATGTGACTGGCAGAAAGATAACAGCCCTCAGGCACCGAGTGATTTTCAATTTACACAGTTCTTTCAGTGCAGAAATGCACCACTCCTACAAACCTGCCTTTTTACTCCAGATGGAATCCAATCACACAAAATACCATGCACACATTTGAGAGAAAATTCTCAGGTTATAATTTTAAAACAAAAGGGAGTTACAGCCACAAAATAGCCTTGGTGTGGGCTCTGAAAGTTGTGTACAGCTTCAAATGCAAGAAGCAGCACTTGGCTGGGAAGTGTCAAATCAAGGCCAGTCCTGTGCAGGGGTCAGAGTCTTTAATACCTATTTAATGGCCCCAAAGACAGGGCACTATCCCACAGGCAGTGGGACACTTGGGACCAAAGACCTTCAGGGCATCACATCAACCCCACCAGGCTCCCAGCTTGGCTCCTGAAGCCACACACCCAGGAGGGAGAGAGACCAAAGAGGATATTAAGGGGGTTATTAAGTGCCATATAGTGGCAAACCTTCTCCCAGCATTGAAGAGCTGCTGTGGAGTGAAAGCTGGTGGAGAAAGAGCAGAAGCATCACACAAAGGAGTCAACAATCATCACATGAAGCCTCCTCCCACCTTCCTCCTCAGGGCAGGGCATGCAAGCTTCTCCAGCCTACCCCACAAGGGTTGCCATGGGCCAGCTTTCAAGCAGCAGGCCAGTTTTCAAATAGCACAAAGCATAATCAAAACCAGCCTTACTTCCCACCCCTCAGTGCCTGTTTCACACCAGCTGCCAGCTGGAGACTCATCCCTTCCCACTCCATCCAATAACTGCTGGCAGTTTGCTTCCCCATAGGAAAAGGAAGAGAGCAACATCCTCTTTAGCCCTGTGTACCAAGAACAAATCAACCTGCTGTAGTGCTGTGACTGAAGCTGCCTCAACCTGTCACAGTGCTGTAGATGGCACTCTGTGTTCACAAGGCTGAATTGTTTGTTGGAACTGTTAAAACACCATCATTATTCTAAACTCTTGCTGTAGCACTTGAATTAAACTCAAGAGCTCGGAGAGGCGCACACCAGCATTCCAAATAAACTAAGCAGAGACCTTTGAAACACAGACACAGAAGAGAGTTCAGTGGTCCTGGGACTGCTGGTGCAGACACTGAACAGCCCTTCACCCTCTCTGAGCACACAGCTGCTGCTCCACATCTCATCCTGCTTATGGACTCAGCCACACAAGCATGGCATGAAATGTTTGTTCCATTTGGTTTAAAGCCTGGCATGCACAGAACAGGTAAGGAATAGCCTGAAGCCTCACAAGCTAATGAGACACTGCAGAGCAGATCCTTAATCTCCCAATTCCTTGCCTTAAACAATATTTCCTCCCTCTCAGTCTTCAGCACTAGCCAAAGGCACCCTAGGTGTCCTGACTCAGTCACTTGTCTCCAACCTGAAGGCATTTCCCTGCCAGGCATCTCCTTTCATGGAATACCCAGCAAGAACCAGCAGGATTTTGAGTGCTTCTCCAGACCAAAGCCAGGGAAGACATTTCCAACTACCTGGTGAGCACAAACACATGGCAGAAATTATGAAACTCGAGCAAGGAGCATAATCTGTAGCCTCAAACTCTGCACAGTGAGGCTCTTTCACCCCAGGCAGGCACACCAGCGTCAGTCTGTCCAGCTGAACCACGAGCAGGATGCCAAGGCAAATTGGGGAAATGAGGAAAGCTTCAGCTATTCTCTCCAGACAGAAATAACTCAGCATTTCTCCCAACCCAGCCCAGTGCAACAGTGAGGTAAGAAAGGCTCTGAACTATTTCAATCAATCCTGCTGGATTCAGTCCATGGTTCCTTGGTTTTCACATGTAATTAACAAAGTGCAGTTTCCAGTAAGTGATTGCAAATAAATCCTTAGATGCCTAACAGACAGCAGCTCCAGTGGCATTTAAAAGCTCAGATTCAGATCAGTACTGGGGTTTCCAGTAGCTGATTCTGCACCACAGCCCTGCATAACGACACTAACTCTGTTTTCCTGCCACCAAGCAGAGCCCCAAGAATTGTCCTGCAGTACAGAAAGTTACACAAAAGGCAATTTCTACCACAAATATAGAAGACAAATTTAAGCTCTTTCCATTTCTCAGCCATCAGAAGGCAGTGGTAGATGTCAGCAAATGAGAGCACATGGTGGTTTATGGAAAGATATTAACTGCCTAATCCCCAAAGTCCTGTTCTCAAAGACATGTTTGTTTGGTTTGTTTTTTTTCTTAAAAATCTCCTTCTATCTTCCAAGCTCAACCCTGATGAGTGACAACAGAGGTTTAGCCCAGAAATCCTCCTCAGTAATCTCCTGTTTGGAAAAAAGTCTCTTTCCATTGCCCTGCCCAAACTCCTGGCTGTAAAACACTGTAGGAATGATCACAGACATCCTAAAGCAATAAGGAATTTGCCAAAAGACTCCCAGGTGAGGCTAGAAAACAGACAGATCCCACACCTCCCAGACAAGCTGTAACACCTGACACCATTACCTGCTTTGCATCCAAACCCAAATACTTCAGTGTATGTTCAAGGTCTGCCAAATCCTCTTGGAACAGGCTGCCAAACAACCCCTTCTCATGGTCTACTGTAAGAAGTTTAAGTTGTCTAAATGATGCTCTGAATTGAGATGTTTTCGCTAGAATATAATTAAACGTAATAAAACTCAGACAGCTGATTGCTGAACTACAGCCAAGCCACGACTGCAGGTTTGTTGGGCAGTCATGATGTGGGCATGGCTCAGAGCAACTGTGATAACACTGCAGGTGTTGCAGCACACATGAGAATTGAAGCACTTGCCAGTTTTAGGGAGTTTCACACAAGCATAAAATGGTTTGGGTTGCAAGGGACCTTAAGGCTCATATCTTTCCAGGCCCCTGCCTTGAGCAGGAACACCTCCCACCAGACCAGGTGGCTCAAAGCCCCAGTCAACTTGGCCTTGAACATTTGTAATATCCTTTTCTGTCCCAAATCACACAAAGCATCTACACACAAATCCTCCTTGTAGCAGAACATACACCATGGGTTGCAACAAAGGCAGGAGGATGGGCCATGTTATCCATCTCAGATATTGTTTTCCAAGTGTTGCCATTTGTAAAGTCTGAGGCACAGCTGGTTTTTGCAGAATTACTAAAATATTTCCAAACACCCTGCCAGGAACTGCAGGAGCTGTTAACACGAGGATTAAAGCAGGTAGCTGTACCTGGCAGAGCTGCTCTGCTCCAGCACAGAGCATACAATTCCCACCTCACTGTGCTACATGAGACTAGACAAACAATCCCAAGGCCAAACCTTATCCTGTTTTTTCAAAAAACACTGCATCTATTTACACCAAGTTCATCCAGGAGTTAACCACAAGGAACTTGTGGATACAGGGACTGCACAAACACAACTTGAGCACAGCAGAAAAGGACTGGAAGGCCTCAAACCCATCCTTACACACCCAAGCTCTGCTCCTCACTGGAACAGAGTCAGAAGCAAGAGGGAGAACCAGGAGCAAGCTACCCTGTTCAGAAGAGGCAGCCAGCCCCTAGTTTTAATCCCAATGGTCTTTTCACATTTTTCCTAAATCAGGAAAAAAACAACACAACAAAAAACACCACAGCAAAGTGGGCAAGTGCAGCACACTCACCTGCTCCAAGGGCCCACATGCACTGCTCTGATTTACTCAGTGTGGTGTCTCTCCAGTCAAATCAAGCCCTTTCTCAATTGGGATGCTGGCAGTGTCCCACAAGAGAGTCAGGAACAGCTTTGGCCTCCACCATCAGCTTCCTCTGTGGCTTACCCTGTCCCCCAGGCAGCAAGGCCTAATCCTGCTCTGCTCCCTGGTGCCACACACCCACACTCTTCCTCCCTGGCAGCCTCTGAGCTCACAGTCCCACATTCATCATCATTTGAGCTTCCAGAGCCCCCCAGAGCAGACACTCACAATGCTAGGTTTCACCACTACTCAGCTCAGTGATCATTATTTTGGCTTCTTTTCACAAACCTGTCTAGAGAACCCAGGACAGTCAAGCTCCACTCAAAACACATTCAAGTTCTACCCTGAGCAAAGGTAAAAAGTCCCCAAATTTAAGGAAGGAAACCTATTAAAAAACCCCCACCATAAGCACCACAGCGATAGTTTCAAAGCAGCTAGACAGAACACTAATATTAAAAACCCTAACTTAAACACAGAATATCTAAAGGGCAAAAAGAGATGCCCCTCACCCTCCATTTTTAAGTGAAGAATAGGAAGTGCAGCCCCCCCAGGACCACCCACACCCAGCTGATGACACTCAGAATTAGGGCTGATAAGAAGATTGAGCTGGGGAGAACACTAGTCCCATCCTGACAAGGCTCTGCTGGTGCCCCTGAGAGGAACAGGACATCCCCCCACCACATGACAGCTAAAATCCCAGTATTGAAAAGAAACATGAACTGAGATTAGTCTTGACATTTCTGGGTCTTGTAATCACAGTAGGTGACAAAAGCAAATTCTGGATCAGAGCTTTTCCCTGAGCAATTTAAACACAGCTATTTTAAGGGAAGACTGAGCTAAACAAAGGGGTGACAGCCTGAAAGTTGAAAGCCACAGGATGTGGAGCCCTGGGATTATGTGATAATCAGGCAATACCAGCAGTCTCCAAACTATGTGTATTTTTTGGAAATCAGGGTGGAAAAGCACTGCCCCTGCACAGCCTTCTGTCCCTTGCCCCATCCATGAGTTATTGACCCCCCATATGCCATGGAGAGGCACTGCTGGCCAAAATCACTTGACCCTCTCACAAGGTGAAGGCTCAATTCAGGAGGAGGAAATAATGAGGCAGGAAGCAAAAATTAAATCATTTCAGTGGAAAATGGAAGGGAATGGTTTTTACATTCATCTCCCTATGTTGGCATCTTGTCAAAGGGCTTTTATTGGCAAACCACAGTTGGAACCAGAGATTCTGGTGGGGAGAAAAGCTATGTTTTTCCTACTTGGGGCTCAGTGCCTCCTGTGAGATATCCCACAGCAACAGGAGACGGGTTTGAGGCGAAACTTGAACTTTTGGTGTGTTTCCCCATCAGATCTGTCCATGCCTTCCCTGGCAGCCAGTCCAGCTGTGTTGGCAGAGGTGTGAGGCTGTGGTGCAGGGGGATTTTGTGTTTTCCAGCCCCACTGGATCGCTGCACACTCCAGGCAGTTGATGGCACAGCCACCACTGGAGCCTGAGCCAGGAGAAACAGTGACACCACTGAAGGGACAATCATCCTGCCCCAGTGTGCTGGACACAGCCACCTCCAGACACTTCTGGATGGTTCCACGTGCTTCCGACAGCCCTGTGTCAGGGCACAGCTGAGCCTGTCAGTGATGCTGGGGAAATGTACTGAAGAATTTATTGAATTGATAAGATTTTAAGGATTTATAAAAATTTACTAATTCTTTATATAACAATTATTAAGAAATTATTATTTAAAAAATTATTTTCCTTTGAGGAAATGTATTTAAGAAAGGGCAAAATGCAGTGAGGAGAGAGGGGGGAAACGTGATAGAAGGTCCTGTGAGCAGTGTGGTTGGGTGGAAGAGGGGAGGGACACACGGTCCAGGTGCTGCATTGATTTCCAGAAGCACAGAGTAGATACCCAAGTCTGGAACTAATATTAATTAGCAACAAATATTTTTTTTATTATTTTTTTTAAACACAGCCTGTTTTACTCTTATCATTTATTGATGCGTGATCTTCCTGCCTTTTATTCCAACTCATGATTTGTTTCACCCTCCCTTCTCCCCATCCCGGCTGCGGAGTAGGGAGTGGAAGCAGCAGGTGTTCAGCGGAGGTAGCTCAGATCCCGGTGCCTTCCCGGTGCCTTCCCGGTGCCTTCCCGGTGCCTTCCCGGTGCCTTCCCGGTCCCTTCCCGGTGCCTTCCCGGTGCCTTCCCGGTGCCTTCCCGGTGCCTTCCCGGTGCCCGGTTCCCGCCGCTCGGCTCCCGCCGCTCTCGGTCCTCCGATCCGCCAGGGGGCGCGGTGGCGGCGCCCGTCTCTCTTGGCGGCGCTGGTGGCCGGCGGCGGAAGGACGGTGGTCCTGCACGTGCCCATGGAGCCCGGCGGGTCCCGCCGCCTCAGGTGGGGCGCGGGGGGGAAAGCGGGGAGGCACCGGGGGAACCCGCGGTGAGGGGGCTGAGGACAAGCCGTGGGGAACCGGAGGCACCCGCGCTACGGGAGGTCGCGGGAGCACCGGGGGAGCCTGCGCTATGGGGCACCTGCGAGGCACCGGCGGAACCCGCGGTACCGGGGAAGAGTAGGCACCGGCGGGAACCACCGATGAGGAGGCCGGGGAGGTGACGGGGCCTGGGGAAGCACCGCAAGAATCCCCGGTACGGCGATCCGGAAGGGCTACCGGAGTACGGGAGGACCGGGCAGGCCGAGTGAGCGCTGCAGTCCGGGGCTGCCCGCGTCCCGGGGCTGGGCGGCCGCAGGGAGCTCCGGGCCGCTCTCCTGCCCCTCACCACCCCGCTGTCCTCCCCAGCACGGCAGAGCAGCCGGAGGATCGCCAGGCCGCGGGGAGCAGCTGCGGGCAGAAGGATTTCTTCCCCGACGGCTCGGCCTGGCAGGCCGAGAGGCTGCGGCGCTGCTCCCAAGAGCAGTGGCGGCTGCTGTCCGAGGAGCGCCCGGAGCGGCCGTAAGTCCATCCCTGGGAGAGGCGCTGGCAATGGCTTTCCCCGTGAAAGGGGTGATGCCTGCGGACAGAGCACAGCTCGGGGGTTACGGGTGGGATCGAGCTGTTGATATCAGGAGGTGCCGGTCAGCACAGTAAGCCCCCCGCAGTTCACCTGCACTCAATGCCCCGGTTGGATCAGCAGCAATGCGACACAGCCTGGCTGTCCCTGAAGGAGCACAGGGACATGCTGGCACACCTGTGGCTTCGGAAAGTTCTTCACAGGGCTATTGGTTTTTACAGGTGTGTGTGTAATCCTGTAGCCTTTGCAGGTAGCAGCCACGGCCTTCTTGGGCATGTGTTACATGTGTCCAAGTTACAGAGCGTCTTGTTGATGCTCCTGTGTGGCCTTGTGGAGATTTGATCAGGTGTCAGTGTCCCTAGTTTATCAGTTTTGGTGGTTTCAACCCTGCTGCCAGATGTTGGCACTTATCACTTGGGAGACATTCACACCTGCCTCTCAACACAGACCATCTCTGCTTGGCCTACAGCTATTAATTTTTCCCTGTGAGTCCCGTGGGTGGGGTAGAGTGATTTGAGGATGTCTTGGCAACAGCTGAGCAATTGTATGATACAGAATCATGGAGTGGTTTGAGTTGGAAGGCACCTTAAAGATCACCCCATTGAACTCCCTGGCCATAGGCAAGGACACCTTCCACTAGACCAGGTTGCTCAGAGCCCCGTCCAACCTTGCCTTGAATTTCTTCTCTGGGCAACCTGTCTTAGTGCCTCAATATCCACATATCCTGGCTTAGGCCATGCATCTCCAGCAAGCTGCTGTGGCCTGTGGACATGTCTGTGTGGTGCTGACTAAAGACACTCTTAACTGGTTGGTGATGGTAAAGTGGTGCTGCTAGATCCAGGGGATGATGTCTTTCTAATGTCTTGTAAAAATGCCACCTGGAAATTTCCTGCCTTTTGACACCTTCCTGAGCTTGTTGTGTTGCTGCACCAGGAGCTGACTGTAGGCCACACTAGCAGTAACAGACTAATCTTCAACCTTCTCAGGGTGAATCTGGTGAAAGCTGAGTGGAAGCCAGAACAGGGCATCGTGGAGCTGAAGACCCCTGCGGTGAGTGCTACAGAGTGTGCTCAGTGCCATCATCTCCTGCTGCCTCACAGATTCCTTAATTTGCTTCTTGATATGGTAGGGAGCCTGGTTGTCAGCAGGGAACAGCCAGAGCCCATCAGGGATTTGTGTTCTTGTTCCAGGGAAAGTTCTGGCACACCATGGGGTTCTCGGAGCGAGGCAAACAATGTCTGCTGCCTGAGGAAGCTCTGTATCTGCTGGAGTGTGTAAGTAGGATGAGGGCACTGGGTCCTCACTGATTGGAGGAGTTGTAGGAACTGACAAACATCTGGTTCACAAGGAATTGTCTGTTTTAGTGTGTTGCTGCTGGACCTTGTACTCTCAAGCATCCTCTGTGTCACTGACAGAGTGTGTTAGTTGGATCTGTGTCCAGTTCATTCAGCTGAAGCAGAGATCTTTGGGGCTGCTACTTGGGATTTATTTCTAGTATATATGGCAAAAAGAAATTTAAATGTGTCAGACAGAGGAGTGAGACCACGTTGTGTTCAGTGCTCCTCTGCTTGCAGAAATGCTGCTCAGCTGGATGTCTTTGCTGTAGAGAGGTTTTTTTTATTTCTCTCTATCAAAGCCTGTTACCTGAATTGGTGCATTGATCTAAAGGGGACTTTTATCCCTCAGCAAAACAAACAGATTGTGAGCCCTTAAATCTTGGTAGCAAAGGTGGGGCTTTTTTGCCCCTGACATTCTGACATATCCCTGGCATTCTGACAAATAGTTTGTAAACAAATTAATGACAATAAAATGGTTTAGTCAGATGCTGAGTAAAAAACCTCCCCAAAAGCAGAAAATGCCAGTGAGATGCCTTCAGCCTATGTGACAGAAAAGGTGTGGTTCCTAGGGTTTTGTTTTCTTTATTAGTAAACACCATATAAAAAAACAAAAAGGAGGAAAAAGAGGCATAGTAGCCTAAAACTGGCTCCTGGAGGTCATTTGCTATTCCCTGGGGAAGTTACCTAAGGGATCTCTGGGTCTGTAAAAGAAGTAAGTGCTTCTGAGGGGACACCAAGTGATGCCACTGACCTGAAGCTGCCGTTTGTTCCTCTGGTTCAGTTCTCAGTTGTGCTGGTCATAAGTGCTTTTGTTGTTATGCTGTGTCCTGGATCACTCAGATCATCAAAGTTAAAGTATCTTTTAAAGCAGTGATTATTTTATCAGTTGCATCCTCCAAACACACGCAGGAACGAGAGCAGGAGCTGAGAGCTGTGGGTGGGAACTTCTTACCTGGCTGATCAAACTCGGGTATGGGGGAATTGTGTATGGGGAAGGGACTGTAAGTAGTCCAGGTGGCTCATGGGGAGAGATGGATATTGTGTCAGGGAGGGTACTGGGACCCTCCCTGAGGGGAAGGACTGGTGTGAGCTTGCATAGATTTGTTCCTGTGGTTCAAACCAGGCTTCTGCCCTGCAGGGCTCTGTCCAGCTCTTTTACAGAGATGTGCCCCTGTCAATCCAGGAAGCCTACGAGACCCTGTTGTGCCAGGAGGCAATGAGCCTATCACATTACCAGGTGTGTTGGGACCTCCAGCTGTTGCAGGAGGATGAAGGCAGAAAGCCCAGCCTCTGCCACACAAGCTCTTCCAAGTGGCTGGAAGCAGGGTAGGATGATCTGGGAGGGAAGGGGAGGGAAGTCATCCTCAGTTGTTCCCACTCACCTTCTTCCAGATGTTCAGTTCCTGTTTCCCCACCTTTGTTTTGGGTCCTAACCCTGGCATTTTCTCCTCTGCCAGTGCCATACTGTGTTCACTCAGTCATAGTGGAACTGAAGTAAATATTGTTTAGGGCTGTCATTTAACTGTCTTGTTTTCCTTTGCTCTAAGGTGTTCAGCCACTTGAAGCAACTGGGCTATATTGTACTGAGATTTGACCCCAGGTAACCAACTTTTCCTTCCCATGCTGCTTTCTCCTTCCTGAAGACCCTGAGACTCTCTGTACCCACTGCCTGGCCCCAGGGAATGGCAGAGAAGAGGACTTTGGCCTGCATTCCACCTCTTGAGAGGATTAAAGGCTAAAAGTAGCACTCTACCCTTCCTTGCTCCTCCCTCTTGAGGAGGTGATTTGGAACATGAAGTGGGGCATGAACTGAGGGCCATCCTGGTCCCACTTGGGCATTTTCTGTGCCTTTGGTTGCTGTATCCTGGGGGCTGAGCAGATGGTAGTTCCACTGCCTCACCTTGCTCTCAGCCTGTGTGTTGGTCTCTTCCAGCACTGTCCCGTCTCCCTATGAGAGGCAGCTGAGCTTGGAAAGTCACTGCAAGAACTCTGGGAAACACCATCGCAAGAGGAGGAGGAGTTCCAGCCCCCGGTAAGGATGTGGCTCAAAGCCTTTTCCCGTCCTCTTCAGACCATGCTGGCTCAGGAACAGCTGCTTTGCTGCAGTGTCCCCAGGCCTTCCTGCTGGGGGTGACCTTGTCTGGCACAGTTGCTCCTGGCTGTCCCCAAGCTGTGCAGCACTTTTCCTGAGCGCTTTGCAGTATTCCCTTTTGTCACATGTGTGCTTCATGCTAGGGCTAAGAGGGGCATATTGCCCCCAAGTCCCCCAGTTTTGATGCTGAGGTGCCACAGAAGAAGGGGAGAGAGGTCAGTGCAAAAGGAACACGTCAGGTGCCTCCTCCTAGTCTTTTTCAGCAGGAGCACAGCTACCATAGTGCACATCTGTCCACCTCCTCAGTCCAATTTACATGCCAAGACTCAACAGTAGAGAGCAGAGTTACATCCTGGGGCTTGCATGTGTCCAAAACATCACCACAAACTGACAATGAGTAATTTTGCTCATAATTCTGACAGTTCCCAGGAGGTGGCGTCAGCCTTTCAGAAACGGGGAGGACGAGATTGGAGAGTCTCTGTTGACAGTAAATCAGTTCCTGAGGAGTTGTGGAATTGTAGGAACTGGGAGATTAAACTGCTGGTCTAAGAACTGCCCCATCTTCTCTGGAATCAGGGTTTGAATCTCACACCAGTAAGAGGTGCTGGCTGGCAGGTTTCTGCCTGGCCTGTGCTGCTTTGGCTGAAGTCCATCATATTTGCATGGAGGTGTTTGGGTCAGTGTCTAGGCTGTGGATCTGGCATGGCAGGTTGGGAATATTGTCTGGACAAAGCAAGGCTGGGATTCTCTTGGGTGTTGAAGTCAAACCTTCTGCAGGACTTCTCAGAAGTTTATTCTGCCTTTGGCATTCACTGTTTAGCCTGCTTTTTTCTTTCTCATTTGTCTCACAAGCAAGGAGGTTGTAGTCAAGGTTTTGCAAACCTGTCTGGGGGTCCTGCCACCTTCACTGTCATCCCTTCAGGCTTGGCTGACTGCATTCTTCCTGTTAGCAAGGAGCAGGAAGGATTTAAAAGAAATAAAGTTCTACCACATGCTCTTCCTGAATTTTTTACTGTTCCTTTGTCTTTAGGTTGCATGAGAAGAAGCATAAAGTATATGAGGACCGTCCAGAAGCTGAAGGGACCTCTGGCAAAGATGGAGATGACCATGGAGACTCCATTCCTGTGGATGAAAATCCCTTGTCAGTGCAGCCAAAGGAACCAGATGCTGGCAGTGCAGAGGGGGAGTCAGTGCCAGTTCCTCTTGATAAAGGACAAAACGACTCTCTGAGCTTCTCCAGCAGGCAGACTGGAGACCACAAGGAGAGCAGTTCTAGCACGCATGCAACCCGCTGGGATTTTACCACCATCACCTTTCCCAATGTGGCCTCAGACCAGCCATGCACACATCTGCCCTCCCCTGACAACAGGCTCCTGCCAGAGAACGTGCTGGGCAGGGAGGTGGACGCAGCTCCGTGGTGCACACGGATCAACCAGAAACAGGAGAAGCTGTCACGGAAGGAGAGGAAGCAGCGGGAGAGGGAGAGCAGATACAAGAGCAGTGTCAATGCTGACCAGGAGGTGAGGCGCTGCTCCAACTGGCAGGAGTACAAAGCCCTCTTGGAGCAGAGGAGACAGCAGAGGGTTTGGAAGCGACCGTCACACCTGTGGGACCAAGCTGTCACACCACTGCTGCGGCCAGAAGAAGTGACCTCACCAGGTAGTGGTTCTGGGAATTTGACAGGGACCATTCTTTCCACCTCCCCCCAGCTCTGAGAAAGAGTGCCTGGTATGCAGCAGCAAAATGGATGACATGGAGAAGCTGAACATCAGTCTTGGGGGCAGTACTTCGATCAGGAGAATCTTTCTATAGCCCACTCAAGTGCCAGGATAAAAGGGCCTTGGGAGGGCTTCTAATCCATTCCCCATGTCCTGCTGTATTGCATTCCTTCTTGCTGGGCTGTTAGGCATGTGCAGTCAGGGCCAGCAAGATGCAAAGCAACTGCGGAGTGTCTGGGCTGTGTGCTGGGAGGAGATGAGGATGTTGAGGTCTTTGTAGTAGCCAGTGGTGACTGTGGAGCTGCCAGCCATTGTCAGAGGAGGAAGGTTCGTGGGTGGTGTGGAGTGCTTGGAGTGCCCTGGGAGGGAAATTGCTGGTCTGATCCTTTTCCATTCCTTCTCCTTCCAGCTGCGCTTCTCCAGCAGATCAGTGTGCTGCAGCCCTCCCACATCCTGGACGGAGCCTCCCGGTTAGTATCCAGCCAGTCAGCTGGGAGCTCTTGGGGAGCAGGGAGTGTCGTGTGACTGTCCCTGTTTGTGAGGTGCTCCCAGCAGCAGTTTGGGAGCTGCCTCACATCCAGGATGCCAAGAGAATCCTGTGCTCTGCTCCATGACGCCCTTGCATCTCTAGTGAGGGGGTGGCATTTCCGTGAAGTACCAGGTCTTGCAGCAACAGAGCCAGGGCTTTCCAAGCCAATTAAAACAGCAGGGTTCCTCTCTTACCCTGCCCCTTCCCTCTCTGCACCCCAGCCAGGTATCTCCTCCAGAGATTGGGTTTCACCTGTGTGTCATCCCTGGAATGTGCTGCCGTCCCTGCTTCAGTGGTTAAAAATTGTTGGCTTTGGGACTTTGGCTTCTGCTCTTGCCTCAGACTCTGTTTGGTGCTTGTGTGCAGTCCCTGCAGTGCTTTGCTCCTGTCTTTGTTAGTGCTTCTTGCAAGGGCGTGGGATAGATATGAGCGAGGATCTTGCTGTGGTCTGGCTACAGTAAAGCTCTGGAAAGTAATTAGAACCATTGCAGGGTCAGTCCTTTGAGAAGTGAAGCCTTTCAAGGGACCCAAACTAGTCAAAAGTAGACCAAACTAAAGGGAGTTCTCGCGCCCTCTTTTCACTGCTGGACCTTACAGTGTTTTGATCCCAGACCTGTGTGGCTGTGTTCCTCTGCAGGCTGCAGGAAGACCCAGAGGCCATGAAGATAGACTTCAACGTGTATCAAGCAGATGCTGTGTCTAAATTTAAGAAGACGAACCCTGGGAAGCCCCATGTCAGGATGTGTGTTCGCAGGTACCCCTGTGTCTTGTGCTATTTCTGAAACTTTGGAGTTTGTTGTTGTGGAAATGAAGTCCTAATGATCTGTAAATGACCCAGCATCTTGTGAGCTTTACAGATCATCAGTGTCTCCCTTGAGGGTGGTCCTGCCCAAGATTTTTTTTCTTTCAGTTCCTCCTTTGTTGGAGGCTGTGGTTGACGGTTCCCCCCACACTTGCACTCAACCCACACTATTTGGTCATCTGGTTGCTGCTCATGTCTGGGTATTACCGGGAGTCAGGAGAAAGAAGCCACAGCTTTTATGCAATGCTTGTGAAATTCAGGTAGAACCCAGTGCTGTGGGAGCTGAATCCTCAGTCAGTGCAGATCACTGTGGATTTCTGCAGAGATGAACCTCTCCAGAGCTTGCTACAGGCTCTGAGCCATAGGTTCAGTATTTTTATCTTTGTCAAGTGTAATGTTAAGATCACTAAGAACAGAGGGTAGGTATCCCCTTTCTTGCTGGATCCAGAATCTGATACTTAAACTCCATAGCTAGGTACAAAGTTCAGTTTCTGCCTTTTCTCATTTTGCTTTACTAAAACTGTCCCTCTGCTCTCTGCAGCTGTAGTAGACAGAGCAAGGAAGGTGGTAATGCAGTTTTACCAAGGTATGTCATGAGCCAGTAGGATGATCCTTGTTGCATAAATATTTTCATTGATGAGCAAACAGACTGCAGAATTAAAAAGAGGGAAAAGCAGGTCAGATGTCAATTCCCAGCAACCTAAAGATCTTCCCAGCACAAAGGTATTAAGATTGCAGTGGATTGGCCATTTGCCAATATCCCTGTGAACCTCATCTAATGGGCACAGCATGGAGCAGTGTGCACTTATCCTTGTTTTTGGCAAAGGATTCAACAGCTTTCAGTTCCCAGCATTCTGGGTACTCACTCTCAGAGCTGGCAGCCTCCTGCTTGGACTGAAGTGGGTGGGGAGGATCACTACCAGCTCCTCAGGCCAAAGGGAGCTGTTGTGATGGCTGGCCAGGACAGCTTTGCTCCTGTGTCCTTGCTTGGAGAACAAACAGGATGTTTTTTTCTCTCTGTAGCTTTGATGAGCAGATCCCGTCCCTGCGGGCTTTGAAGCAGGTGACGTATCTGAGTGGGGACGTCCCGCTGGTCTTTGCGCTGGTGGACCATGGAGAAATCACCTTCTATTCACTGAAGGAGTTCAAGCTGCCCGTTGATGTTAATCACTGAAGTTGCTGTCACTTGCAGAAATGGGATGGAATAAAGGGAAGAGCTTTACTCGGGAGTTATTTTCCTGATGAATGGAATATTACAGAAAACAGCCTGTCATAACTGGAACTGTAGGAAGTTGGCCACTTTATTGGCTATTACAGACTTCATCCACCCAGATGGCTCAGACATAGTGTGTAATTTACAGCACACAAGTGTGTTTGGCTTAGCTGGGCATTTCTGGGCAGGAGTACACACTGCTTTGTTCTTGAAGCTGCTGGCTCTCCAGCTTTTTCACCTCACAGACCACCAGCCTGCCTTTCCTAAGTCATCTTTTGCTGACTGTAGACCATTAGAAAACACTTTGCTGGTGATCTTTTTGTCACATGTAAAGAACTACTGTGCTACACCGATGGAATGGTTGGAGTGTCACTGAGGTAAGTCAGGGACAGAATAAGCTGATCAGTGCTGGTGGCCTGAGCCTCTGTCATTCAGCTGTGCCAACAACCATCAGATCAGATTCTGGTCTGAAAAAGGCACAGCCATAAACTCAGTCACCTGGAGGATAGTTTCCAGACACTTCAGAGCAGGAAACTGTGCCTTGAACACAGTTCATCAGCCAGAGGTTGCAAAGCCCCAGAGCTTTGTAGAAGGCAGCTTGGCCTCCTGCAGCAGCTGTGCTGAGATGCATTTTGGCCACACAGTGTTAAGCCATGCTAAAATTTGACCACCACTATCACCACACTGCATCTGACAGTCTCAGCAGGGCTGAACTGCAGCCCCTCTCTTTCAGCCCAACATCCTCTTTCCTGGCTGTGGATCCTTGTTATTTCTCTTGCACATGGGAGGTCCCTGAGTAAAGGAAAAAGCTACAATATCCTCATGAGCCTTTCAATCTGCTCTTCACCAGGATATCTAGGTACCAAATTTGCTTTAGCCGCTATGCCAAAAGTGCCAGGTGCCAGAAGGTCTGCTCAGTGGGTGGAAGTGAGCTAAGCATGGCTGTGTTTGATATCAAAGTTTTCAGAACTGTAATAACAACTGGTTTAGATATGTTTTATTTGGTATTTTTTAAATTCCTCTTGGAGATGTGGAGAGGGCTAAGCAATAAAAAAATCCTTTTCCAACAACACAAGCTCCTTGGTGTGGTTCTTAATTCCCCTAGAAATGTTAAGTTATGCAGGGGGAGACTGGAGGTTACTGGGACCCGAGCAGCAGCAGCTGGTGAACGCCTGCTCAAGGTCATACAACCCCATGGCTGTGTAACCCTGGAAACCCTGCTCCTACGCCTTGTGCGCTTGGCTGCAGGGCAGCGTGACTCAGAGCCTGGAGGTGTCCCTGCATCTGCGTGCAATTCCTGGCGGCACAGACACCTCTTCCTCGCTCATCCTTCATCTTCCTCCTGCGTGGTCAGAGGTATCGTAGCCCAGGGTGCCGGGGCTCTGCTGCCAGCAGTTTCACACACACCTCAGTTATCTGATGCTGGAAGTCGGCAGGGCTCTCCTGAGGTGAGGGTCTGGTAGCTCCTCCCACGCTCCCTCCTCTTCCTCTTCCTCCTTTCAGCAGTGCTTTGGCTCTGAGAGTTCTCCTTGAAGCCGGGGTTGGCAGCCCCAGCTGCCCTCAGCGCTCTCCCAGACTGTTTTACAGATTAAAGGCAGTGGGAAGGGAGTTTCTAAGAACAGGCGTAGCCAGGAGAGCTCCAGCCTGACCCACAGGGCTCATGTTTGTCCTGGAATTAGGTCAAACTCACTCCTGTTGATTTCAATCAGTCTCATCTCCTTATGCCAAGGTGGAATTGTATCGATGAACTCTACGAGAGCCACCCAGTGAGTTTCGCTGGGGCAGAGACTCCCTGATTCAGCACAAGACAATTACAATTTAATAACCACTGAAGGGAGGATTGAGAAACTGTGGCTGCCTTGCTCAGCACCATAACATCTGATGGTGCCTTTACCCACCCCAGAATAGAAGCATGATCCAGACTGATACCACCACTCCATTTTGGCCTGTGATGCAGATCGGCTGAGCATTGCAAGGAGAGAGCTGAATATTTAATTGAAAAACATTACTTTTGGAAACATGGGTGAAATACTGTTACTGGAGCCTTGTCAGAAGTAATTTCAAGCTTTTGCACGGATGCAGAGTGGGCAGACCTTCGCCTGCCATTACTCTCTACACACATACAGCTTCCTTGTCCATCTGCTGTTCCCTGCAGCACGACACGGGCTGGCTGCTGCCGGGCTGTGCAGCGAGACTTGTGTTCCTCTCTCTAGCGAAGGCTTCGACCTTGTATGTAAAGTCTGTCTATTTTCTCAGGCAAGGCTGTGAAAGTTGGGAGTTTTCTGGCGGGGCTGGAGCCGTGAGGAAGGGCGCTGGACCCCGGCCCCGGAGCGGGCTTTGCCGGCCTTTCCCCGCTGCCCTTCCCGGTGCCGGGTGCCCGCGCTCCCCGAGCCGCCCGGCGCCGCTCCCTGATTGGCTGCAGCGAGCTCGCTGCTGAATTATTCATGAGCGTGCTGGCGGAAAGGGAGGTGGACACGCGGCTCGGCCTTATTTGCATGTGATGCCCCGCCCATATACGCGATTTGCATAGCAGGCCCCGCCCTGGGCCCCGCCCCGCCGCGCCCCGCCCGGAGGTGCCCGCGGAGCGAGGCCGCCGCCGCCGCGCAGCTGAGGGGGAGCGGGCGCGGAGCGGAGCGCGGCCGGGGCGGCCCGGCCCCAGCCCCCGCAGGTGAGCGCCACTCGCTGGGGCCTCGCGGGGAGGCGGGAGGGACAACCGGGAGTGCGCCCGGCGGGGGGTCCGGCCGGCGCGGCCCCGGCAGAGCTCGCCGGAGCGGCCCGCGCCATGCCCGCCCGTGTTGAGCTGCGCGGCGGGGCCGGCAGGTGCTCGTTGGTGCCCCCGCCCCTGAGGGGGTTCACTTCGCCGGGCCAGCCGTGTCGGGGCTGCCCGCACCTGAATCCCCGGCGCACCCGGGGACTCTGGCAGTATCTCCCCTTGGAACTTGCAGCCGCGGCGCTGAGGGCTCTTGGGGTTTTGTTTGCTGTTGTGTCCGTTCCCGGGCTCGCTGCGCTGTGTCTGTCCCGGCCGGAGCGCGCAGCCCCCGCGGGTACCGCTCGGCAGCTCCGCATCCCGGGATTCTCCGGGGGAGGTGGCGGCAGTGGCCGCTCCGGGACTTCCTGCCCGGCCCTCAAGCGGGTCCGGGCCGGGGCCGCTGCCGGCGCACGGAGCCTCCGCGGGGGCTGCGGGAGCCGCTCCCGTCGCGTCCTGCGGTGGGAGATGCCCCTGCCCACCGCCCGGCCCCGCAGGTCCCCAGTGCTGCCACCGGCTCCAAGCAGCGGGTCTTGGAGAAGACAAGAACAAGAACTGCAGTGACTGACTCCCTCGGGATATTTTGTTAGCATTTTCTCTCTCTCTTGTTTCATTTTTTTTTTTCCCCCTATGCCGATATTAAATGCATCTTGTCACTATTAGTGTTTTTTCTTTCCCCTCCCCAAAGTTGTGAGAACTTGCTGGATGGAGGAGCACATTGCTTCCAGCAGGCAGCAAACAGGTGTAATAAAACGGTGAAACAAGTTGTTCAGCCTTTGTCTCAAGTTGCCCTTCATTGTGTTATGGAAACAGGCTGTTGCTGGTTTCTCCCCTCCTGGAGATGAGGCTTAACCTTGGCGTTGGAGAAAGCTTTGTGTGTTTGTGTTTAGTGTTGTGGATGGCGTAGAGCAGTTGAATCAGACTCCCGGCTCTGTGTTTCTGCAGCCAATGGCACAAAGCCTTGTGCTCTTAGGGGAATAGTGACAGGACAGGGGGACAGCTCCACTGAGATGGTAGAAGTAAAAGCTGTCTGTTGCCATGTCTTATTTGATGGGGAATGCTGCACTTTGTAGTCATATGAGAGCACTTCAGTCAACTGGAATATCTGGCTTTACAAAGTCCCAGCTGAAGCTGTGTGCCCAGAGCAGCTGCCTGGTTATCTTGGCTTTGATTCGGGAAGCTGGTGCTTCTGGCAGGTGGAATGCAAAGTGCTGGTACGTCCCAAGGCTCCTCTGTGCATCCTGGCACGTTCCTTGCAGGGATAGACTGGCCTGTGGAGGAGATGAGGATGAGCTGTGCCAGTAGTGAGCAGTCCCTAATCCTGCTCAGTGCTGCTTGCAGCCTGTCAAAGGGCTCTTTATAGTTCACAGTATTGGAAAGGGAGAAGAGTTCTCAAACATCTTCATAGGATGGTGCTGAGGAACTCTTATTTGGCTTTGAACAAATTACATCTGCTATAAAAGCTGACCAAAGAAAAGTACTGGAGGAGTTAAACCAGTTGAGAGCCCTTTATCTTCCAGTGGCCTTCTGGTATGGTAACATAATTATTCCTGGGAATTGCTTATGGAAGAGGTGTGTCTTTTCTTGGCTGACCCAGAGTCTTGAGAAATGTCAAAGAGAAAGGGAGGTTTTAAACATGCATCTTTTATTTTATTGCCATACATGGCAATAAAAGTACGGGATACTACTAGTACCATCATCTTTCTTTAAAATGCCAAAGGAGGCACTGGTTTGGTTTCTGTGCAGAAATTGTATGGAAGCTCTAGTTCTCATATAAAAGTTTCTCATAGCTGGATCTCTTTGTCTTGCTTTATGAAGCAAATGTTTTCGTGGTTTGCTCCATTGACCCACTGTGTGGAAAGTGGTGCTCCAAAGTTACAAGCCACTTCTCTGATTCATGCTTTTTAGCAAAGCCTACAAAGGGTTTTGCATCATGGACAATAATGTTGTCCAGTGCAAAGACTTTGTTCTGCTGTAGCATTTTGAAACTTTGTGTTGTCATGCCCCCATGACAGGGAGAACACAATAGGAGTCATAATGACACACAAGGTTTGCACAATTCCCAAGTTCATTGCAGGTGGGCGGTTCCTGGTAACTCCAAGCACAAGGCTGTTGGAAGTACATGAGCTTGCCTGAGTTGTGTGATTAGTTCTCAATTATTTTCAAAGAGTTCTTGAAGAATTGATGTTTGATATTTTATTTAATATTGCTTGTGTTTTGGGACGGCAGCCAACTGTACTTGGTGTTGCAACAGTCTGCTCAGTTGTTCATTTCACTGTCTGTCTCTCCAGGTTCACTGAAATAAATTATTTTTAGAGGATCTTTTGGTTTTTCTCTGACTACTGTATGCAAGGTGCACATGAATGCTCTCCTGTTAATGAAACCGCAAGTGCTGAGGAGTAGCAGTGGCTCAGCAGTTGTGTAAGGGAGATCTCTGCATAGTCTCATTAAACTGAGATTAATGTTAGAGCATCTTCCTTCTCCTGGGAAAAGGAGGTGGTGTCTTACACTTGTCTCTGTGTACAACTCCTCCTTCCATTGCTTTAGCTGTTCTGCTTGGCTTGTGCTTTCTTCTTGAGTATCTGCCTTTACAGTGTGTCACAGTCAAGCAGGGTGGTAGAGATGAACAGTTGAAGAATAGCTCAGGCTCGTTTCATTGATTTCAAGCTAAAACTGTTTTAAACTTGACCTTTCACAGTGAGTCATGGCACCTGTAATTGATAAGTGTGATAAATCTGGTATTTAAGTGATACTTTGCTCAGTTCTGTTGGTGTGAGATCACTGGTGCTAAGCAAGAGCTTTTTGCTGTGCCGCTGACCCAGCCTCTCTTCTCTTGCTGCTGACTGTGTTGGTAGCAGCAACAAGGCAAACTCTTGGGTGCAGGGAGAGAACCTGGTTCAGACAAGGCCATGGTAGTCACAGTTTGTTATAGCAGCACCAACTGCCTGGAGTTCAAACAAAGCTGCTTGATAAGGCCTCTTTTATTTTAGCAGAGTTGATAAAGTGTTATCAGCTGCATAGGTAGAAGTTCTCTCTTTAAGGATCTGTAAGCAGGAAGGAGTGCTGAGGAGGGAATGAGAAGGAGACCTAAATCAAGGCAGGATTTAAGAGTTCTTGAGGTAGTTGCTGGCATTTTGAAAATAAAGCTCTTGGACTGTATCCCATTGAAAACCTGTTCAAGTTGAGTAAAGGTTGCCAAGGAAGCACACAGATGGTACCTTGCAACTCTGCTACGTGAGCAAAATAAACTCATTATGGGTATGTTTTTGTTGTGGGGTTTACTTGAGTCTGCATCCACACTTAATACTGTCTACGTAGTAAAAACTTCTGACCTGGGCTTCCTCTTCTTGCAAGACTGGATTAACTTGTGTGATTGGGACTTACAACATTTTGGCTGGAAATTCTACTCTCATGGGAGGACATAAGGAAAAATTGCAACAAATTTCTGCGCAGGGTAGTTTCCTGCTAGCCCGTGCCAAGTTGATGGAGAAAATGATGGAGAGTGTCTCAGCAAGCTGTGCACAGGCACCAGGCTACATTGCTGTGTGCAGAAGCAAGGAAGCCAAAGGAAAACGTGGAGTTCTGGATTGGTGACACTCAACAGTGAGGAACAATTAATGCTGCTCCTGGGAAGGAGAATTTGTCCTTCTATTGGTTATGGGTTCATATGCCACGTCTCGCAGCATCTGAAATGAATGGAGCTGAGCAAGGAAGACAGAATGAAATCTGGTTGTGATGTTAAACTGCTCTTTAGTCTCTGATTGGAAACAGGATCATCTTGCCACTCATGCTTTCATTGCCTTTCTATATGAATAGAGAGGATATTTTGCTTTGTGTCTGGATCTAATCCAGTGAGGTGAAAAAGGGGATGTTACTGTATTTAACTGAGCATTTAGGTAAGGAAGCAGCAGGAGTTTGATGTTCAGGGCACTCTGAGCTCTGCTGTCAGGTGTCCATGTCCTGAGTACCAGCAAAACTTGGGTTGGCTCAGCCTTGGGCTATTGTTGCCTCTAAACAGCTGCCCATAATGCATCTTAAAAGAAGAAAATGTTGCACATAGTTTCTGGTAAAAGACTTGTCTTTGAAAGCCTAAAGAATTGTTTCCCTGGAAAATAAGAACATTAGATACATGCAGACCTGGCATAGCTTCAGAGGCTACTGGAGAATTCCTCTCTGGCTACTGGTAGCCACAACTGTTACCAGATGGTTGTAAATGCTGACTGGCAGACAACTGCAGAGCACATGGGGCTGGAATTTTATGTAAGACTCCAAAGGTGTGTGGGAGAGAAACTGGCATGTTAAAATGTAAATGTGCATCTGGAAGATAAGATGATACAGATTGTGGAATCTATTTCTAGAATTAGAAGAGATACTTGCTTATTATATTAAAACCAAAATTCTTCTCTTTGGTAAGAGTCTTGTAAACTTTTGATATTAGCTCTGCTTGGACAACCTGTGCTGCAGTGGATGCTATTTCTTCTTTGCCTTTGCTCAAAACTGCTTGTCCTCTCATCCTCTCCCATGCTGTGACACTCAAAGGTTCTTTGGTTAGAAAGAATCTCTGATATCAGCCTATGAGAGGTGACTTTTGCAGCCTTCTCTGATCCTCTCAGCCCTTCTGGGTGATGGTTCTTCAGGTGAGTTACTGCTCATTTCAGAACTACTACACTTCTTAGCCTGTTGAACAAGTTGTTGTGGGCTGGAGTGTGAATGTTGGAGCTCTTGCATAAGCAGGCTCAAAGAGCATGCTTCAGGATGCCATTAATATCTCAGGATAAAACATTCTAGCGAGTTTTAAAATGTAAAGTTGTGTCTCTCAAATCAGGCCCCCTCTTCTTTGCTTCTAACACTGAGTTTGTCTCTGCTGGCACAGCTGAGGTCTTTTGTTCTAAAGTGGGGAGGGTAATTAGTAGAGTTTCTCTGTGGGTTTGCCTTGTTTAACAGGTCCAGGATATTGATTGACAGTGGGAAAGGGTGCGTCTCCTTGGCACTTTCCTTTCCTTGTCTGGCTAAGGGCAAGTTGTGTGTTATACATGGGTGTGATACGCTCTCCTTTCATTGCACAGCACCTTGTCACTGCTCTGTAACTTTTGCTAACTTGAAGTGAATGTAGCTTTGTGAAAATATGTCCCTCTCTCAGGGATGTCTAATTAAAGAAGACTTAAAATCTGACACTATTTTTGAAATTTCAGTTGAGGTGCTAAATCACTGTAGAAGGATTTGCTTTCCAAGTAAGCTACACTTTTATTCTTCCTCTTTCCTGCAGTCCTCATACATTTGTTTCTGTGCAGATTCTTTACCCCTGCGTGTGCTGGTGGCCACAGACACAGACACCTGTAGCTGTCCTGCTCAGAGCCAGTTTTTCTGTAGTGATTGGTGCTGCCTGTGATTCTAGGTGACTGGAATGTCATGTAGGTGACATATTCCAGTCACTTAGATCCTAGTAATTCTATGGACTAAGTGACTCAGGTGATTGATCCTCATGTGATCCTCTGGTCCTCTAAACCAGGGCTACCTTGCAGGCCTTTGGTGAGCTCAGGGCAGTGCTGCACAGGTGGCTGGAGATGGATTATGAGCAGAAAAGGTAAAAGGGCAGCAGTGCAACAAAGAGGTACAAGTTAAAGCTCAGGGAGTTTCTAAAGGGAGTTCTCAAAATATGCCTGTGGAGCATCCTGTTTATCACACCATTTCCTTCTTTTGGACCTTCACAGCTGGTGCAAGGCCTTGCTAGGAACTCTTTGAAAAACAACTCCAGCTCCTCAGGAGTGACTGCTTTAGGTCATTATCCAAAGTTGTTGTTGGCAGGAGCACAGAAGCAGCCACCCTGTTTCCAGCTGTGCTGTTCCCATCTGTACAGGTGTGAAAGCTTCTCCCCTCAGTCACTCCCCTCCAGCCCCACTGTTTGAAGGGTTTAAGGCCCTCTGTTCACTTGCCAGTTCTTTTGGTGCTCCTGGTCCCTCTTTCTCATGCAACATCAGCCCCCTGCTCCCCATCTTTCTGTAGGTGTGTATGAACCTCTTCTGACCATGTATAATATCCATTTTGATCCTTCATTGCACCTCTGTAGTTCTGGCACCACTGCACATGTGTATCATGTATGGAGCAGCTGGCAAATTGCTCCCTGTCCAGCAATTCAAAATAAAATATTGAATGAAGTAAACTGCAGCCTGTGAGAGATGGCCAGGGCAGGCAGGAACCCTGACACCAGGGTAAGTTGTCAGGATGTGAATTCAAGCCTTTGCTCTTGAGTTGGCAGGGTTTTATTTGTCACTTAGTACCTGTGCAGAGGGGAGATGTGACAGCCTCCTGAGCTGTAGAGAGGAGGAAGCTGGAGCCTGGGATTCCCCGTGTGATTGTTGGCTTTCTAGTCAGGTCAGATTTGTCCTGCTTGGATCCTCCTGTCGCTGTGAGAGCCCAGGCACTGGGACACGCCGCTTTGTTCTTCCGGAGCACAGCAAATTGCAGGTGCAAAATGCCCTTCCCCTACCCCCACCTCGAGCGGGGAGTTCGGTTTGATATTTTACAAAAGCAAGTTAATAATTAATGCAGCTCCCCTGCAGGCAGCACAGCGCCCTTTCTGCTGTGCCTATGGAGAGACCTGAAAATGGGATTCTTTCTCTCTTTGGCTCAATAGCTGCAGGATTACCTGGGGGGAAAACTGATGCTAGTCAATAATGCCTGAGCCTGGGAGTTGGCCTTTAGGTTGGGTTTTCTGAATGTTTATGCAAATACTGCAGTTTTGCCTTTTCTTTGGATCAGGTCAACTCTAGGGATCACAAAATGGCCAAGTGCAAAACCCTCTTTAGAATCCTTTTGTTTTATCTGTACTAGTTTGCTTTACCAATGTGAAAATGGAATTGTGAAGTGCTGCACCAGAGAGCTGTGCTAGACCGGTATCAGGTTTTAGTCACTTGATAGTGATGTTGTCTCAGTCTGCTCTGGCTGATTTGTTACCTGCTAAACCAAAGTAAATAACCTACTTCTGCCTGCTTTCTGCTCGGGCTGCTTTTGTTTATATAGGCTTTTTTTTTTTCTGTTTTGTTAGGATTTTTGTTGCCAAGATACTACAGCAAGGAAGATGAGAAGGTTCTTAAGACCCGGACACGATCCAGTGCGAGAGAGGCTCAAACGCGACCTTTTCCAGTTTAACAAGGTACGGGGCTCTCCTCAGACTTCAAGGCAAATCTATCCTGAGCCACTGCATCCTGCAAAAGGAGGGATAAACTACTTGAGTGTGGGTGGAAAAGTTAAATTTAGGAGAGGTGCTGGTTTGTTCTCTTTTTCAGTTCTGTCCTTTTCTCCCCCGATGTGCCTGAGTAGTTTCCTTTAAGCTCCTGGGCATATTCTCAATTCTGTCTCTTCTTTTTTAAGAGGAAGGATATTGTGATGTTGTTGCATGGCACTTGCTGAAAAGAAGAGATCTTCACAGCAGCTTTTCTATCCTCTGAGTGGTCTGTCACTTGTCCTGCTATGTGCTGGGACTGTTCCTGTTATAGGTAGTCCTTGTTAGGAAAATAAACATTTTTCTAAAAATACACATAAGCCACAGCTTGTGATGCAGCTGAAGCCAGAGTTCTTTGTCCCTGATTATACTTTGGATTTATAAGTGTATCCCTGCTTTTAAATGTGCATTTAAAGGGCTGTGCTAGCACCTAGGCAGCACAATGGCCATTAATAATGAATTTGTAATTATCTTAGTCTGAATCTGTTTCTAGGTTTTTTCCTTCCCTTTGTGAAGAAGAAATGGCAATAGCTATGATATCTATCCAACAGTGGGCATTTTTCTTTTGAGCTCTGGCCAGGAGCACTGTGCTTTTATCTTTGAAAATGCTTGGTATTAAATCATGGCTAGGCTAATGGCTACTTACACTTTCTTTGGGGAGCAGAAACATATTTGTAGGTTTTGTGTTTCCAAGGTTTAAATGGAATTTTGCTGAAAAGTGTAATGGATAAATGAAATCAGCCTAGGAAATAACTTCCTTGATTCATTAGAATTGTAGTGTAGATGGATACTTGAAGTGGATATTTGAGATAAATTATTTAATGTAATTGGTACTGAGCAACACCAATTCCATGCATGCCTCCCTACCACTGGGGAGACAAAGGAGCTCAAGAGTGCTTTGGGTCTGTTTTCTGCCTGCTACCACCAGGAAATCCTAGTGGAGATGCAGTAATAAAATCAGTGAATGCAGACCAGGTTTGAGTTGTTTGCGTCTGGGTAAATGCAATGTCAGCTTCAGAAAAGACATCCCAGGGATGGGTCAGAGTTGCTTATAAGCATTTAAAATGATCTATACCTTGGAAAAACTTTGCTATTTTAGGGATGGCTCTTTCTTGAATTTGCCTTTCTCTTATGAGTAGTTTGGCTAAGCTTTACCTGCCAGAGAGACACTAATTTGGATAATGCAAAACAGGGTTGAAAGAACTAGCTTTTTCAGTAGAAGGAAACTTCCAAATATATTAGAAGCTGGCATCAGGATTTGTGACTCCATTTGATTCAGTCCTGAAGGTAAGTATGACATCTTTTTTCTAGGGAGACAACTACTTTGGACCCTTCCTAATGGTTTACTCTCATTAACAGCTTGGTAATTAAAGGCCTTGTAAAATTAATTTGCACCTTTAAGCCACAGTAACTTGTTCTTTTCTAATAAGACTCAGAAGGGAATGAACATTATACCAGAATTTTTTACATTCTACTTTTTTCTTGCATTAAAGTGAGTTGTTTTTGGTTTGGTTTTTTTTTTCCCCAAGTTTTGTGTCTCCCATTCCAGTATTTCCAGAGATAGTGGGTCATTTGAAAGCTTCTACCCTTTGATACAGTAAACCTCTACTCACAGCTAGGTAGACTGAGAAAATTTGGGAAAGTCAGACTTTAATTCTGAGCTGTTGAAGGTAGTGGCTTCAAGGAGCCAAGAATCATAATGCTTTGTGTGCCAGGATTGTCCTGGTCTAATGTGCTATTAGAGCAAGCACATTAGTGCTGGTAAGCAGGTTTTTAAACACTTGTTATTTGAGGTCTTTGAAAGACTTCTGGTTAAGAACCTGCTTGGGAAATATTTTGTGGGCCTGTAAAGTTGCTGATCAGAGAAATTGCATGGTGGATTTGCACCTCTTCAGTGTGTGATGCTGGTCATGACTAAAGGCAAGGTCTGTACCTTAAAGGTGCTGGGGATTCCTGCCCTCATTTTACACTGAAGTTGAATATAAATGCATGATGCCACACAGATTTTGTGTCAGTGTAGTGGAATATATTTGACCACACTGACCTAGAATGGACTTCAATTTAGAAAGTCTGTTTAATTGGTAGTGGTGGATTTTTGTTTGTTTGTTTACTCTGTCAAGTATAAAGAGGCTGTGATCTTCTTACTGCTTCGCTCTTGCATTTCTGTTTTGCATAAGAGGTGGTCCAGATGGTTTTAAAGGACTGACTGATGACTGGACTAGCACTTCAAACTGTCTTCAAAGTTGTGTTTGTTTCAAAAAACACCTTCCTAAATTCAGCTAGTCACTTAGCTTTGCATATCTGTTTCTCTCTGTGAGTAAGAACTTCCCATACTTGTGTGTACCTGTTGCAAGAATCTGTTTTTAGCTCAGTGGATAGAATGAAGGATAAGGTATGTGGACTTGGCAGTCTACTTCTTTGAGTTTATCCTGCTTTTGGACGTAGTATTTGGATGCCTTTGGCTCAGTCCAAGCCCTGCAGAAGAAACATGTTCAGGCTGGCATTGTCAGACTAGATGATGGGTAACACACAGGTGAACCAGCCTGTCTTACAGCTGAGTGTTACCCAACTGGGAGCATTGCATTTAGTTTATGGCTTCATATTTTTCCCCATTTTCAGCTTTCCTGCCCCTTTGCTGATGGGTGTGATGGAGAGCTTACTTGAAATCTGAATTAGTGTCTAAGCAAAGTGGAGTTACCACATACAGGTTTCATTGTTTCTTCAAAAGATGAATTAACAAAGGGACAGGGCTTGCATTGCCTGTGGTTGGGTTTGTCTCTGCTCTGTCATAGAGCAGTCTGAGAGGAGAAGCAGAGACAAGTGAAAGGATAAAGAGCTGAATTTCATTGGCACAGCTTTAGTGTAGGCTGGGAACAACTGTTCAGTTTGGCCACATTTTTTCTGCCGTAAATATGAGTGACATGAAGCATTTCTGTCAGTGCTGCTGACACCAGGCTTGCTTGAGTCTGATAAATCTGTGGAGAATGAAAAAAAACTCCTACCTTTCCCCATAGAAACAAAGGCCCTTTTGAGAAGGAGCGCACGTTGTGGGCACTCCAGTTTCGAATTTCAGCTCTGCTGAAAGGCTCCATTGTAACCTCTGCTACCTCCTGCCCCCCTCTCTCCCCCTTGCTGCGTTTACCTGCTGAGCAGGTGAAAGGATTGGCTGATGAAAGCTGCCTAGGGGAGGGAAGGAGGGCAACCCAAAGCTGGCTTGATGTGATTTAACAACTGGGTGCAAATAAGTACAAGGAAAGGATCTGGGTAATCAGGACAGTGAATGTGAATGCCTGACTCTGGTGGTGTCAAATGCAGCTCAAAAGCCACCCTGAAGCCTTTATTGCCCAGCTGTGGAAACAGATGACATAAAAGGGAGTTATCTTTGTTGCATCTTATGGGCATCTTGGTTGAAGTTTCAGAGCTACCAGAAACCTTTAGTGCATTTACTGCTCTCCATGAGCAGTTGTGTAGCACACTATGGTTGTTACTGATACTTCTCTTTTGCAAATTCATCTGTTGGAATGGGGGCTGCTTCAAGTTTTTGGTTGAATGAAAACCTAGAGAAAAAAAAAATCACCCTCCTATTATTATTACTGAATCATAGACACTTGGTTGTGCAGTTCATAGGTCTCATACTTGAAAATTAAAGCTTTTATTGACTTGTCTAATGTGTTTACAAATTAACACATCAAACCCAAGATATAATTAGGCCAGTATTAAAGCTGGTGTTGACAGCTTCCTAACAGGCAGTGCAGTATTGTATAAGTCATGGTTTTCAAAGAGTTGTGGCTAAAGCTTTACCTTCTGGGCTGGATGAAATCTTAGAATAATCACAGTTTCTAATTGATGTGTCACTGAAAATTGCACCTGGTTATGCTGATAACATGACAGTGCAGTGACTGTGAACAAGTTGAAACTAAAACTATCAGGAGAGTTACACTGGTGTCTCCCTAACAAGTTCCTCACTTTGTTTTGGGTGAGAGTGGAATGGTGTTTATTGCCTGTGCTACACCTGATTCATTTAAATGTCTGATTTGTTGTTAAGATAACGTTACCTTGGATCTTCTTCCCGGAATTTTGTACCATAGCTTTATACTCCCACAACTTTGACAATTAGGAAGCTTTTCTGTGTTGCCTCAGTAGCTATCACAGTGCAGAGGAATTCCTCTTTGCCTGTGCTGGATTCAATTTGCTGGGTTTGCTGGATTGCTGTGTTTCAATTCTGCGTCCATTGATAAATTCCTAATTTCATACAGCCTTCTCTGGGAAGTTTTATATGTGTAGTTATGCAAAGCTTGGTTAGCAGCAGCTTCAAGGGTGACAGTAAAAAGATGGACTTCTCAAAATTTGTTTTTAATAATGCAAAAGTAACACTTAAGTTACCTTCTTAGAATATAAATAGCTAAGGCTGGAGATTAAGTTATCAAAAGAGGAAGTAAACTCAGTGGTCTTGGAGCTTGTAGTACTAATCTTGGCTTACTACCTATAAAAGGTAAAAAAATTACTATCTACTCTTTTGCCCAGCCTAATGAGTAGGCAGGCAGAAGATTGGGAAATGCTCCAATATTTTCGGTTTTATCTTCTAAAGAGGCTCATCTTCCCTTAAGGGAACCTCAGGCTGGGGTATCCAGTATTTAGAGGAGAGAGGTCTTTTCTTGCAGCATAGGAATTGTGATCAAATGGGTAAAACCAAAGCAAACTGGCAGACTCTGGAGTCAGCTGGATCCTCCTGTGCTATGTCTTTGAGCAGGACATGAAAGTGCTTTGCAGCAGCTGGGGCACCTCAGGCTATGGCCTGACCACGGAAATGAAACCAGCTCCATTTGATTCTCGTGCAGGGGATTAAGTTGGGAAATCACTGTGCAGGAAATAAAGTCCAGGTGTTACTTTTAGGCTGAATAAAGCATAAAACTTAAGTGATGTGGTAGCTTTGCTTCAGACATGATGGAAATTAGGATGGGAGTGAGGTACAAGTGTTTTTTATTTCTTTTTTTCAGTTGTGAGTATAATGGATTCCTATGCTGTAACTGGCCAGCTTGCCTTAGAAGACTATATTTTCCAGAAGTTGGGCCTGTAAGGATCAGTGTTTTCCAGGAAGAATCCCTCTTAATCTTCCCTGTTAATCTGTGGGCACACCAGCCCTCTTTACCTGGCTGTGTGTTGGTGCATACTGGTTTTGCCTAAACCAGGATAAGAGCTGTGCATTAGCACTTGTGAAAACCTCACTGAGCTGTTTTCCAAGCAGCTTGGTGGCATCCTGTAAGTATGGCAGGATAGTATTCCCTGGTGTGTAAATGCTCAGTGTGGTGTGTAATAAAAATGCTCCAAATCTCCCTCCTGGAGCAGTTGTAATTTGTACTTTGAGGAAGCCACCAAGGCCAAGCAGCACTGCTCCCCATGACAGTGACATCCTTTTAGTCCCAAATGGCTTTGAATTACTCTGAGGTGGCCTAGCAGGCTCCTGCTCTCATTAAATTCCAGTGCTCCTCGTGTTCCCTCTGGAAAATGGATACAGATTACATTAGTTTTCTTGACTGCTCATAGGAAATCTGTTTCATTTCCTTGATGAGCACTGGTGTTCACTCATAGCTCTGCCTTGCTTTGCACCATTTCTTCATGTCAATTATCAAAAAGAGGTTAGGAAGGCTGACCTGGGAGGAATTTGATAGATAAAGCTGACTTTACAACACACAGTGTTTGTGTCAGACTTTGAAATTGTGCTGAGAAGTTGGTTTACAGAAGTGCAGCTGATGTGGAGTGATGGAATGTGTTGTATTGAATGACTAAGCTGTGCTTATGCAGAGTTATTTATAATCTTAACATCAAGAGCTATTCAGGCTACTGTTTTCAGAATATTTCTCTTTCATTTCTGTTATACTTTTGGATATCTTGGCTGTGGAGCCAGGGATTCTTGGCACACATTCATCATTAGGCTGTTTGTTCAGCAAATCAAAAAGGTTTGAACACCTTTCAGCAGAAAAAGCTGCCATTAAGTGTTGTATTTCAGACTGCCATGCCATGTTGACTTTCTGCCCAGCAATGCCCATGAAACAAGCTGTGATCATCCTTGTTCCTTCTCTCCCCCAGACTGTGGAACATGGATTTCCCCACCAGCCCAGTGCCCTGGGCTACAGCCCATTTTTCCGACTCATGGCCATTGGGACACGATCAGGAGCCATCAAATTGTATCCTTTGAACATCTGGGGTGAGAGTTCTCTAACATCAGCAGAATTCGTGCAGCTTTGAAGACACTTCAAAAGTTAGGTTAAGTATGAATTTGCAGGCAAGGGTTACTGGAACACTGAAACAGTTTGCCAGCGTTTGGAGTGATTTTGGTCTGATCAGGGTGGGATTATCTTTCCAAGAGCTGAGCTGCAGCTCCAACAGAAGCTGAGCTGATGCAGATATTAAACAAGACTCTGCTCTTGCTATGCAAAAGGTCAGACTAGATCTGGCCTAAGTTTAACAATCCTTCACATTGTAAATTCCAGGGTTGTTTAAATATTTGGGGCAGGGTTCCTTTTTTTTTTTTTTTTCCTAAAGCAATTCTATTTCAAAGGTTAAAGCTGAAGTCAGAAATGCTTTCTACTTCCTGAGTTTTTGACTATCCAGGAATTAAAGACCTAAACATTGAAGGTGGTAAATTTTTTTTTTTTTTTTAGCTAATGACGTCCAGTCTGATTTTTGTGTGTGTGAGATGATTCTCATGGCAGAGAGTTAGATGAGCTGTAAAACAGGCATGTCACCCAGCCCAGAAAGGAAAAGTTGGTGCTGTCTCTGCCAGCTTAATCATTCATTGCTGGTGTTTGTGCTCAGAGGCTGGACTCCACATGCAGGCAGTAGCCATCTGTCTCCTGGTTACAAATTAGTTAAGCAGGATTGTAGTGTCTGGGAAACCACTGAACATCCCTGAGGAAAAAAAAGGGTCCAGGCACCTCTTCTGCATATACTGAAGGAAGACGTGAACTTCCCTGTTCTCCACAGTGAGCACAGCCTTCAAATTTTACAAGCATGTAAAATCAAAAGTAAATTTGCATTGATTCTCTGCAGTCCAGCTCACCAACAGTAAAATGTGGTTTCAAATTAATCTCTTTTTGTCTGCTTGCTAGCAAGCTTCTTATCAATTAATTGTAGCTGTGGGTCACCTTAAAAACTGTAGATCCTCAACCAACTCATCAGATATGGTGCTCCTGGGGTGGAGTTCATGGGTTTACATGAAGAAAACAACACTGTAATGCAGATTCACTTCATACCTGATCAGGTAAGTGCATTTTCAGTACCTCTGTACTTACGTAGATCTCTCCTAAACAGGTGTTGATTTTATTCCAGGGATCTGGGCTCCTATTACCAAGTATATTCAAAAGCTGTTTGCTTGGGAATGTTTATCCCAGTGTATTTTGTGCTCTCAGCAGCGCTTGTTGCTGTGGAGATGCTCAGTAAAACTAAAAGAGAAGCTTTAAACTAAAGAGTAGCTTTATTGTTCATAAGTGTTAGTCATTTATCTCCAGCAACATCCTAGGAATGATAATAAGGCCAGGATAGTTCAGGCAATCTGCTGCAGAAGCAAGAACTTCCTTTTCCTTTAGCAGTCCCTCTTTTTTCAGTAGGACTGGGTGGTCTTTCCTCTGCACAACAGATAGAACAGGAGATGCTGCTGAGCTGATCTAATTATTTTCAGGAGCTCAAAACAGCACTCCTAACCTCATCTGCTGTTAAGTTTGTTTCCTTTGTGTTTGGGGGTATTGACTATGGCTCCTGGGGATTGCTGAACAGTTATTGCCACACTCTAAAAATAGGAAAGCAGAATTTTCCAAATGTCTGGTGGCTGTCTAACCACTTTCCCTTGACTGTCAGACTGGTGTCTTGGTCACAGACTTCGTTGCCTGATGCCCCCAGTGTAGCACAAGTGGCTTCTTTATGAGAGGGATTTAATTCTTGAGGTGGTTTTGAGTGTCTGTTTGCTTAACTAATGGTATAAACTGAAACTCCCATGGGGAGTGTTGCACCAGGTGTGGCTGCAGCAGGTATAATGCTTCAATTTGAACATCCAGCCAGCAGGGCTGGGCTCATAAAAGGATTCTGACACAACCCTCTAGAATGAGGTTGGACACGAAGAATGTGAGGAGTGTGGTGTAGCAGAGTGTATCAGCCCCACCCAAAGCTGGGGTGTGTTCAGCAAACCTGTGCTGAGCCAGGAGGTGAGATACAGCCTGCAGCTGCATGGCTGGGCTTTACAGCACAGGCCTATCTTCTTCAGCAGCCTAAATCCTTGTCATCCCCCTCAGTGATAACCTGTGCTCTTACAACAAGGCTTTTAGCCTCTAGGCTACTTCTTGTCTCCCTCCACCCCCCAAATCCCATTGCTGCAGTGTTTGTCCACTGCCATAAAAAACTGAACCAGCTCCCCAGTCCTGTTTTAGCAGGGAATTATGAACAGCAGCAACTCTACTGCTAAATTTACTGTGTTATATTTAATACTGGTGTTCTGAAAAAAGCAAGTTGTGTGATTTTGCAGTGCCAGCTGGTGACACTGCTGGATGATAACAGCTTGCACCTCTGGAGCCTGAAGCAGCATAAAGGAGCATCTGAGCTGCATGAAGAGCACCGCTTCACCCTCAAAGGGCCACCTGGGTAAGGCTTGGAGCTGGTCTGGGGATAAGCAAGCCAGAAAATTCTGCTACTGTTAAAGCTAGAGCCTGTCCAGTTCTTACAGCCTGCCACTCCTCCAAATCCATTGAAAGGGCATCCATGGAAAACATCCAGGAGCTGGCTGGGGCATGGGAGTCCAGCTTTTAAAAGTGCTCTGCAAATAGTGACATCTTTTAAAATATTATGCATTCACTGCTGTGAGTACAGGAGCTGTTAATCTTAAGGTTAGGTAAATCTAACCATGCCTTAAGTCAGACTTTGAAATGCTGTTGTGGTTTTACTTTCACTTGATCTTGCCAGTTTTAAGTGAGCTATTTTTAAGAACACTTAGCATTGTGTGAAAAAAGGTGTCTGGTTCTTTGTCCATGCACAGGGCAAAAATATCTGACATGATTTCTCTTAAAGCTGATGTTTTCCTTCTTAAAAAAGAATCATGCCTCCAAAACAAATGACACTGGTAAATGTCCCTGTTATGTTGTTAACTCTCCCAAATTCAGTAACAAGAGTCTCTTTGCATCCCCAGCTCTCCACCAAGTGCCACCCAGGTAACAGCTGTGCTTCCACATTCCTCACGGGAAGTGCTGTACCTCGGCACAGAGAGTGGCAACATCTTTGTGGTGGAGCTGCCCTCGTTCCGAGTCCTGGAGGACAGGACCATCACCCCCGAGGCCGTGCTGCAGCGGTGAGTGAGCAAACAAGAGGTGGAATCCCATTACCAGACACATCCTTTGTTAAAATGTCACCCCAGATTATGTACTGAGGCCTCAATGTTGTGTTAAGCATTGTCCTTATCTGCCTGACTCTAATGAAAGTAACTTTTGGTCCTGGTGTGCGTTAAGTAACAATTTCTGTCCTGGTCCAGCCTGATGTTGTCACTGTGGAGGTACAGCATGTTCACTTGGGGTGAATCTGCAACCTTGTGCCCTAGCCCTTGTGTTTAGTTTTGGAAAAAAAATATTTTGTTTAGCTGTAATTATCCATTTGTTTTTTCAGCCACTGGCAGGAGATCTGATGCTTCTTTGTTCAAATGGGGTTTTTGTCACTCTGCTGAGTGCTGCTGAAAACTGTCCTACTTCACATCTCCTGCTGACATTTCCGTTTTACCTTTATTCTGTAAGAGAATAGGGTGGGTGGTTCAAACTCTCTTTACAGTCCTGGGATCCAGTCCTGGAATTCATTTTAAACCTTGGCCTTTCCTAGAAGAAACTGGGACTGGGTGCACGTCCATGTAGTAGGCCTGGTGTGATGTCTCCCATAAGACACTTCTGCTGCTTGAAGGATCTGTGGGAAGACTGTATTAAGTTACAATCTTAATTTTGTCACTTAATTTCTCATTCTTACACCTTTTATTACAGTCCTTTCAGCTTGTACCTGGAATCAGCTTCTCTTGGTTTTCTCTTCTGCTCCTGCAGGATACCAGAAGATAACTGCAACAGGCGATCCTGTGAACTGGTGGAAGCCCTTCGGGAGCATCCCAAGAACCATTCCCAGATCCTAATTGGATACAGCAGGGGCTTGATTGTCCTCTGGGACCTGCAGAATAACAAAGCAACACACCATTTCCTGGGCAGCCAGGTATTGATTCAATCCAGAGTCAGTTCAGCAGGGCAGCAAGGGCTGTCACTGACACTCTAAAGACAAATCACATGCAGGGAGAGCCTGACAAAGCTCCTTTTTTACTAAGAACGGGTTGTTTTGGGGAGATAACAGGTCTGTGAAGAGCAGTCATTTGTATGGCTTTCTTTTCAGCAACTGGAGAACCTCTACTGGCAGAGGGATGGCAGTAAATTAATTAGTTGTCATTCTGATGGAAGTTACACCCAGTGGCCAGTATCCAGTGACAACAGGCAGCCAGAGCCTCTGGAAAACACCGTGCCTTATGGTCAGTAAGTGAGGTTTAACTGTTGTATATTTGTCTAAACTCATTCTGAGCCTGTGCAGGGCATTCAAGTCACAGTTCTCCCTGGGTGTTTAATAGAAAAATGCAGAGGTGCCTCTTGAACAACTTGTGAGCCTGAACTAAGGGATTTCAGCAGTTTTTCTCTTGGATTTGAAACTCTTTTGTGTTGCTGAAGTCTGTCCTGAACATGGAGAGCAAGTCTTGACAATATTAGTGCCCCTTAGGAAGGAGGGTGTTGGGGATTCAGCTCTTCGTTTTAGCTGGTGTCCTGTTCAGCAGGAATTGCTTGGATCCTGTGTAATTAATAGTAAGCTGAGTGTATTTTCTGTCAACCTGAGCAGTGATTAAGTTTCTGATTTGCTGGAAACCATCAAATGGAGATGACCTCGCCTTTTGAGTGCAGAAAAGCTTCTAAATCTCTATCACTTTATTTTAGTTTCAGGAATCACTGTGACTTTAGCAATCCTTTCTAGTTAATTAGCTCCTCCAGCAGCACTTCCATTCCCTGGTAGCCATCAGCAGCATGGTTTAGAACTTCCCCTGAGCCTAAGCTGTGTTTTGCTGTGGAGCTCTGTGGTCAGTATGTCCCAGAAGACTTGTGTGATGTGGCTTGACCTGGGGAGGTGGTGCTGGCTTCTACTAATTTAGGTGGCTCCCCTTGTGGTGGAGGGTGAGGTGACCTGGCTGGAGCAGAATCAGCAACTTCTGATGTAAAGATATATTTCTTGAATTGTAGCAAATAACTCTGTTTTCTCAGGTCCTTTTCCTTGCAAGGCCATCTCCAAGATCTACTGGCAGACAACAAAAAATGGGTGAGTTTATAGTGTATTCCTTCACTCTCACCTGTTTGAAGGGTGCAGCGTGCAATGCCATATGAACCCTTTAGAATAACATCATACCAACTTATTGTCAAACTTTCTTTGACATTTCTTTAAATTTTTTCTTGCTCCTCACTTCAGCACAGACCACTTTAACTCTTTCTTTCTCTTAAGGCTTCCTTACATAATATTCCAAGGAGGAATGCCCCGGGCTAGCTATGGGGACCGGCACAGTATCTCTGTTATCCACGGCAGCCAGCAAACAGCCTTTGACTTTACCTCACGAGTGATAGATTTCTTTATAATCTTCAGTTCAGATCCTGCTGCAGGTATGTGATGGAAGAGTATTACTGAGGAATTAGGGTAGCTGTGTACGTGTGTGGAAATCTGCCTGGTATAAATAGCATAGGAAATGTGATAAAGAGATCAGTTGTTTTGGGGAGTTTCTGAGACTTCAGCAGAGAACCACAAAATCAATTCATTTGGCAAAAACCCTTGAGTCCAGATGTGAAAGGTTCCCATTTAAAACTGAAATGTAAAATACTGGTGTAAGTAAAGACTGCTTACAAATGCCATACATTCCTCAAAAAATAAATAAATTATGGTACTCTGTTAATGGGAAAAGATCTCTTAAGCTTATATCTGTTTGAGCTGGACGTTTGACATAACCAAGTCATGAAATGAGAGTCTGAATATTGTTGTTTGAAAATAGCACTTCAAAGGAGTCTAATAATTCAAACCAGTATTTACTCCCACTGAGACACTGCTTCTTTTAATTAGTACCTGGATTTGTGTCTGGAGCTTTGGGTAATAAATCAGCAAAGGGTGACATAGAACCAAGGGTCAGTATATGGAGAACTTAATTTCCTTACTGCTGGTGATCATGAATGTAAACTGAATAGTTCTCATTCCTGGAATTGTGTAGAGCTTGTCAGATTCTTGCTTCTGTTAAAGAGCTTTCTTGTCCACACTTCTGCAGTAACTGTACATTCTTCCTTTTCATGAAACTGTAAAGGGTTTCCCCCAAGAACTCTTTGTTTAATGCTGGTGTAGTTCTTGCTTCTGGCTAACTTGGAGTAACCGAGTATAAAATGCTATTTAAAGCTCCAAAAATGTGCAGTGTCGGGAGCTGGATCAGACTAAACTGCAAATTGTTTTTAGGAGCTTGTAAGTAAATCTTCTGTTACTGGATCTTCTCAGGCTTTCTAGTCTCTGATTTGCCTGCTAGACTGGTTTCCAAGCCAATTTGTCCTGTGTCCTGCCAGGGAGGGTGGTGACAGCCACAGCTACACATCCGAGTCTGTCGGTGCATGTTGGATCCTCCAGCCTGTTCTGGGAAGCAGAGCACAGATCCAGGGAGGAATGTCTTGGGAAAAGAGGCAGAAAAGAAACAGCTTTTGGATTCCCTCTTGCCTCTCTTCGTAAATCTTAAGAGACCCTCTCAGGTCACTGAGAAGAGAGCAGAGAAATGTAGTGTAACTGAGCAGAAGTGCCTGTATGTGTCTGTTACTGATTTTCCCTGCACAACACTGTCTTTGTAAGCATCTTGTAAGTGTGCAGAACCTACAGGTCTAAACCTTCAAGCTCACAGTGCCGATAAACTTGAGGTACTGATTGGTACCTGGAGTTCAATACCTTTTGTTGTTAACGAAGAAGACCCTTTTACTTCCTTTGAAATTGTCAGAGTGGAGACTCTGGATGATGGAACAAAAGTCTCAAAGATAAAATAAAAATATAAAAATAGAAATCTGAGTTTTTAGGTCAGAGTTGGACTGTTTAGAGTTCACATTCTGGATATGATTAGAAATCCTTTAGGATGAAATAACTGAACAAACAGGCTTTATATTTCTACTTCCCAAGAATTGAATTATCCCCTTAACACCACTGCTGGTGGGTTCAGACAGGAGCTGCTACAGGAACCTGAAACTGTTGCACTTAGGTGAGGAAGTTTTTTACAACAACATGAGGTTTCTGTGGTTGACAAGCTTCCTTGTGGCTGATTGCTTAAGCTTAGTGGATCTACGTAGCTTGCCTTGTTTGCCCTTAAGCAGTCTTCCCTGCAATGGCAATACCAAGGTATTAATTGTATACCAAAGCCACTTAATTTAATAAGCACACAGCTTCTGCATTGGAGCATGGTCGTAGCTGGTGACTTTCCACTACCCTGAATATGCTGTGGAAACAGTTTTTAAAAAGGCCAGCCCTTCCTGTTACTTTTTTTTTTTTTCAAATGAGGTGGGTGAGTGCATGGCAATCAAGACAAACTACTGTGCCTGCTACTTCAGCAACTTAAAATAGATTCTTGCCATAAGAAATGAGCTCAGATGTGTGTTTTTGCAGGGAAAAAAATGTTAAAACAGAGCACTAACTTCTGGTTAATGTTGGCAACAGCAAACTGCAGGGCTGTTGCCATACAGGGATGATATTTATTTTATTATGGAATCCTGTGGGCAACTGCAAATGTTGGTACGTAGGAAAGCAAAGTAAAACTGAACAGAAAACATTTTTTTTCATGAAGAAACTGAACTAATTAGTGATGTGTTGTGGCTGGGCCTAGTCAAAGGTGAAACTTGGGGTGCCTCACTAATGATGCCAAGTACTAATTACTTGAATTTGATTTTGCTGAGTGAACAGTGTTGGTATGTGCCTTCTTGCAAGTGTATACCAGGTAATTAACCAAGTAAAGGAGGGAAGTAAAAGTACAGTTCAGGAGGAAAGGTTGGAGAAAAGCTGAGTTAGGTAGTTTGCTAATGGCTCACTGTTTATCAACCCCAATCCAGCTTTATATTCACTCAGATTTCTGTAGCTGTTTTAATTGTCACTGCTGTGAATTAGTCTGTGGTTTTGATTTTCCCTTCCAGCTTGCTGCTGTGGCTGACTCATGAACCTTGCTGCAATAATGTCCTTGTAGACTAAATTTTTTTCACTCAAGATTTTCCACTGTAACTAGAATTAAAATTCTTGTTTGTGTCATATGTCACCAGTCAAGTTACATTAACATATTTCTTTTGTAGCTGTTCCTAATACATATAAGAATTATTAGGTGATGTACACATCTTTAAAAAGAAAGTCTAGAGGATGTGTCACAACATATGAGAAGAAGAGAAAATGAAAGGAGTTGAATTGTAAATACTTGTCAGTTCAAGCAGAGAAACATTCTGCAGAACCCAAGGCATTAGCATGTTTAAGCAGCTTAGCCTGGATGGACTGTGGTCCTAACACAGCACTAAATGGGTCACTGCTGGGTGTATGCATGTCTTTCCACCCAGTGCTGTTAATTAGCTGCAGGTAAAGTCTTTGGAATTCTGGCTGTTACAGTAATAAGTATGAACTTTGTGTTACTTAGTCATTGTTGTTAACAAATTTTTTTACTTTGCAATGGAATCTATTAAAAGTCACTATCACAGTCCCAGGAGTGATGTAAAGAAACACAAATTTGCAGTAAATCTGTGAGTATCTTCAGATCCATTCATACTCAGTAGGCCCACTTAACACAGAAGCATTTAAGGTTTTTTCCAACAAAAATATTGATGTGAAGCTGTGTGATTACAGTTTTCAAAGCAGCCTTACAGGAGGCTTGTTTGCACTGACCTTGGACCGTCGGTTTTGTCAGCTTCAGTAAGCGTTGTTTCTGCAGAGTTCGAAGACCCTGCTGCCCTGGTGGTGCTGGCAGAGGAAGAGCTCGTGGTCATAGACTTGAAAAGTGCAGGCTGGCCAGCAGTGCACCCTCCATACCTGGCCTCCCTGCACTGCTCAGCCATCACCTGCTCTCACCACGTCTCCAACATCCCACTGAAACTCTGGGAGCGCATTATCAGCGCTGGGAGCAAGCAGAACATTCACTACTCCAGTATGGTATGGCAGATGTGTGTCCCCCCCGTGTGTCCTCCTGTGTTTAGGTCAGTGTGACTGCCCAGGGTGTGGGTGGTCTGTGTTGCTGATGATCTGCAGAGGGTTCAGCCCCACCAGACACGGTCCTGCCTCTTAACAGGGTTGAGAGAGGCTTTTCCCAAAGCACCACCAGTACAATTAAACTGGGGAATTAAAGTGTGATATTTTTTTAAGCTTTGACAAGCCAGAGGGGAAGTCTGAGTGTTCCCAGCCGTCAAGGGTAACAAAGTTCTCATGTAAAAGCTTGAAGCTTCTTGGGGAAATGTGTAGAATGCCTTCTAAAAGACATAGTTGGTGTCAGAATGGGAGCATCTAATCCAAACAAAAGCTGACAGCATGGACTGTTTCACTCCCACTTGCACTGGAGTTCATGCCCTCCTGCTGACTTTATATTCTCTCCACACTGTCACTGCCTAGGCAGTCACACACTTCTCTTACTGTATTTGTAGCCGTGGCCAATTGATGGTGGCACCAACATCGCTCCAGATCCTCCGCAGAGGGACTTGCTGCTTACAGGGTGGGTATACTGACCTGAGAACCATCAGGGAGCCTTTTCCACTTCCAGTGCCCCTTTTCTGACTGAGGTTTTTCTGGGGAGTTAAAGTCTGCACATCTTTTGGGACAGAGATTGCAGCTTTAGTGTAGCTGTGCTGCTGGCTTTGTAAAGCAAATTTATTTTGCTGCTTCTGAGCAAACAGGTCATGATGTCCACAGATAAACCAGAAAGTGGCTGATTTTTAGTTTTGATGTGTTATCCATTCCCCCTACTCTCAAAGTGTGTAGGAGTGCAGGCACTAATCCAGCCTGGTTCAAAGGCAGCAGTGTAAAAGTGGAGCTTAATCTTTCATGTTTTGAAGCATTTTTCCCTCTACCTTACACTCTGAATCTTAAAATAGAGGTTAGCTTGGACTCCTGTCTGCTTTGATCAGCAGGAACAGTTCTAGCTAAGAGGTGGAAGTAGCTAGCAAGAGCTTGTCTCATTTCATAAAAATGTACCATTTTCTTTTCAAAGCACTTTTGAGAGTTTCAGTGGGCTGTTCCTCAGATTTCATCTTTGATGGAGCATGTTCTTGTGTTGGAAGAGTGTTGCAAATTTTCACCTGGACACCTAAGATTAAAGCTTGACTTTTTAAATTTTATTTTAGTTTTTCCCTTCCCTTGCAGTAACAGTATTTTTGCCTGGATGAGTTTCTCCTTCCATATGCTAAGCTTTTTGCCTTTTCCATGTCTTTTTGACATAATCTTAAATTAACATAATGGTGTCAGATCACCAAGAACACCTGGATTAAAAAAACCCAAATAACCTAAAACAAAACAAAACCAAAAAAACCACAAAAAATACACAAGTAGCCAAAAATCTTTCTCTTTGTGGTTCATTTTTTTTGGTTCTGTATTTTCCCCTCTGTTTTACCCTCCACGTGCTGTTCTCCTGTGTGATGTGTGCTCCTGTATCCTCCCCTCCAGGCATGAGGATGGCACAGTGAGGTTTTGGGATGCCTCTGGTGTCTGCTTGCACCTCCTTTATAAGCTGAGCACAGTGAGAGTGTTCCTCACAGATGCTGATCCCAATGACAACATGAACACCCTGGGGGAAGATGAATGGCCTCCACTCCGCAAGGTAAGAGAGCTGCTGCTTGTAGAAACATCCTGAAAACCTGGGGAGTTCTGATTCCTGCCCCAGTTAAAGACCAGCCCCTTTCTGTTCTCTTGCCTAGGTTGGTACCTTCGATCCTTACAGTGATGATCCAAGACTCGGGATCCAGAAGATCTACCTGTGTAAATACAGTGGATACTTGGCTGTAGCTGGTACAGCAGGACAGGTATTGGAATATGAACAATCAACATAAACATGGTTTTCAATGCAGGTTTCAGTCCGATCTGGAGATCTGCTAAAATTTGAAATGCTCATTTATCTCACGGTAAATTGGTTTTCTGGAAATGCTTCATGAGACACTGCTCTGGTGAGGCCCCACCTGGAGCACTGTATCCAGCACAGCAAGGCCATGGAGCTGGTGGAGTGAATCCAGAGGAGGCCAAGTTGATTTGAGGGATGGAGCAGCTCTGCTGTGAGGAAAGGTTGAGAGAATTGGGATCATTCAGCCTGGAGAAGGGAAGGTTTGGGGTCACCTAATTTCAGCCTTCTGGTACTTGAAAAGAGCCTACAAGAAGCATGGATAGAGACTATTTCCAAGGTCCTGGAGTGACAGAACAAGGGGGAGTAGCTTCAAACTGACGGAGAGCAGGTTTAGATTAGATATTAGATAGGGAGAACTTCTTTACTGTGAGGTTGGTGAGGCACTGTAACAGGTTGCCTGGAGGAGTTGTGGATGTCCCATCCCTGAAAGTGTTTAAGGCCAGGTAGGATGGAACTCTGAGCAGAAAAGTTGTCCCTGTGCCTGGCAGGGGTTAGAACTAGGTGATCTTTAAGGTGCTTTCTAGCCCAAATAATTCTAGGATTTTCTGCTTTTTCTAGTTGGTATTTTAGACATTATCTGCTGTTATTTATATGTCCTAAGAGGTGTTGTAGTTCGGCAGCTGTAGGGAAAGGCTGCAGTTTGGAGATCTGCCTGCACAGCAAAAGCTGTACTAAAGGTTGTTCTCTTTCTTCCAGGTTCTGGTGATGGAACTGAATGATGAGGATGCAGAACACGTGGTGGACCATGCTGAAGCAGATCTCCTGCAGGACCAAGAGGGCTATCGATGGAAAGGTCACGAGAAGCTAAAAACTCGAGATGGGCCCGTTCGATTTGAAGCTGGTTTTCAGCCATTTGTCCTTGTCCAATGCCACCCACCAGCTGTGGTCACCTCTTTGGCCCTGCACTCGGAGTGGAAGCTTGTGGCCTTTGGTACCAGTCATGGGTTTGGGCTTTTTGACCATCAGCAGAAGCGACTGGTCTTCGTCAAGTAAGTTTTATCTTGCCAGGGGGTGTGTGGTACCTTATGTTAATGATGACCTGGAATTACTAACAAAGCAAGATGTGAGAAGTGATTTCTCAAGAGCTGTCATAGTAGCAAGAAGCTCTGCTTCTTATTTCTCTATCCTTGAAGATCTTCCAGAATATATAAGTGTGTTCCAACATTTGTGTGTATGCTATTGAATTCCTGGGAGTGATTGTCACCCAGTAGAAAATGACCACGTGGCTACTGTCTCCCTCTTCCAGGTGCACACTGCATCCCAGTGACCAGCTGGCCTTAGAAGGTCCCCTGTCTCGGGTGAAGTCCTTGAAGAAGTCCCTCCGTCAGTCCTTCCGGCGGATCAGAAGAAGCCGCGTGTCCAGTAGGAAGCGACGAGGTGGTGGTGGGAATTCCTCAGAGGTGAGATGTTCACCTTTTTGGGGTCTGTCTGTTTGCAGCTTGGAGGCTGCTGAGCCTGCCTAGAGCAGGAGGTGGTCTCATCCCTGCTATCAAACCAGTAGCTCTTGGTATGAGGGAAAAATGGCAATTTCTGATGTTGCTCTGTTAGATAAAAACAGGCACATTTTTAGAGAAGATCAGTTCAGATGACAAGTTCACTGGTGTGACTCTGCTGTGCCTTTCTATTGCTTCCACGCTCCCTCTCTCTCCCTGCTGTGTCTATCCCTGACTGACAGAGTGTCTCCTCACCTGCAAAGGTGCAAGAAGCAAATGCCAGGTTTGACCAGGATGCGTTGCAGGAGATGGAACTGGCTCCAGTGCAGCGCAAGATCGAAGCACGCTCAGCAGAAGACTCTTTCACTGGCTTTGTGCGAACCTTGTATTTTGCTGATACCTTCCTGAGAGACAGTGAGTAGGAAAAGCATCTCTCTCTTCTTCCAAATGGGTTTTTACTTCTGCCAAGGAGTGTATTAGGATTTACTGCCAGGAAAACTCAGCACCTCCTGTGTCCTACTTTGTGCTGTGCTGGAAAACCAATATAGAACAAGAGCATATGTTGTCATATAGAATTGTTATTTAGCCATTCTGGGCTGCTGGCTAATCCAAGGCAAGTGGCAGTTCATCTCTGAATCAAGTCTTTATGTATCATTTTCAAACATGCTGGATTTGCATCTGACTTTTTAGTATAAACTTTTCCTTCTCTTACTGCTCTGAAGTTCACCCCTGTCTCTGTTAGAGACTTTTAATTTTGGTGAAGGTGGTGGCTGGTTGTGGATCAGAGCCCAAACTGATAGCATGCACAAGTTTACTCTACTCATCTGTGATATAAATGTGTGAAAACTGGACACTGCAGTTGTGGTTCATGTGGTGGTACTTTTGCCTTTGCTCACGTGCAGTGCCTTTTCCAAGGGCTGCCGGTGGACATGTGTTGGGAAAAGAATGTTAAGAACTTGCAGTTTGCCTGGCAGGTCTCCCCTAATATGAAGTTATTTAGGGTGCAAACAGAGGGAGGTTTTGTCTAGCCAGGGAAAGCTGTTATGTCATGGATGGTGCCTTGCTCATGGGCTTTTTTGTCACTGCAGGCTCCCGGCACTGCCCATCCCTGTGGGCTGGCACCAATGGAGGGACAGTCTACGCTTTTTGTTTACGTGTTCCTCCAGCTGAGAGGAGGATGGATGAGCCTGTGAGGGCAGAGCAGGGTAAGTGCTTTGTGAAAGCAGGGTTCTGCTGGGTCTGAGCCATCACTCACAGGAGTTGTGGCCAGAAAAGCAGGGTCACTCAATTAGTGCTGTTTATCAGTGATTGGAGCCAAGTGTGGCAGTGTCTGAGCTAAGCATTGCTTGCTGCAACAGCTGAACTGGAGCTCCAGCACTGCTTGATGTGCCTCAACCTCATTTCCTACTCACTTGAGAAATGTAAATTTGTGTCAGCTGTTACTGAAGTTTGCCATCAACTCTCACTGCACATGTCTGTTGTTCTGACAGCTGGGCTTGTTGTCTTTATGTGACAACGGTTTCATCAGTCCAGTCAGAATGCCCTAATGCCCTTCAATTACCAAATCTTTTTAGGCAGCATCTCTATAACCACAGTATATAGGTCTCCAGTGCTGAGAGGATGTGAATGAGTTTCTAACAGTGTTTCTGACTAGACTCCTATTTGTTTTTTCTGTTTGTTTTTCCTCCTTATCTTGCCTGTCTAGCCAAAGAGATCCAGCTGATGCACAGGGCTCCTGTTGTGGGGATACTTGTGTTGGATGGACGCAGCACTCCCCTCCCAGAACCTCTAGAAGTAGCACATGACCTTTCCAAGAGTCCTGATATGCAAGGCAGCCACCAGCTGCTGGTGGTATCTGAAGAGCAGTTTAAGGTGAGTGTCACCTATTGAGGGAGGGAGGTGCCTTTGAATTGTGCATGAAATCTGCTAAAGCACTGGGCACTGCTCAGTGGAGAGAGGACTCTTGGGAGCTCTTGTTCTCCTGTACCTGAAGAACAGCCCTGGAGCAGCACTTCAGTACAGTCCATAAATCAGGTGTGTGCTGGCAAACTGGGTGTTCAGCATAGTGCTGCACATGCTGAATATAAAAATGTTATGCCTGTATTACATTACTCTCTTCTGACAAGGCTGCTTTTGCTTTTGAGTAAGAGCTTTCCTGTTGTTAGTGCAGAAGCAGAAATTTGTAGGTATTTTTTGAAGTAGCTTGAAAGTTTCTTGTTTTGCACACTAACTCAAACCCCGTTCTCTTTCTGTATTAATTTGTAGCCAAATAGGGGAAGAGTTTCAGAAAACTAGGGAAGTGCAGTTACAGCCTGAAGGGTAAAACTGATGTCAGAACAGAAATTCTCACACTGCCTGTGGCTGACTCGTTCTCATGCCATGAGCAGGGGGTTGGCTCTGGTTACACCTGTGTGCATTCCCTCTGAATGGAGACATTATCCAGGGAGAGAACAGCAGATGTCCTGGGGAGCTGCTGCTGCCTTTGTGCAGGAAGAGGTGTCAGTGTCTCATTTCTGTGACAGGTCTTCACGTTGCCCAAGGTCAGCTCCAAACTGAAGCTCAAGCTGACAGCCCTGGAGGGCTGCAGGGTACGGAAGGTGACAGTTGCCAACTTTGGCAGCTGCAAGACTGATGATTACAGTGAGAACGACCTGGCAGTGCTGACCAACCTGGGAGACATCCAGATCATCTCCCTGCCCTTCCTCAAGCTGCAGATCCGCTACCCCTGCATCCGCAAAGAGGATGTGAGTGGCATTGCATCCTGTGTCTTCACCAAATATGGCCAAGGTGAGGTGGGCTCCTCCCAGATCATCCCTCTTGTTGTGCATTTGAGACAAGGGGAAACAGCTTAGTGTTTTTTAGCTGGCTTTGTACACATGTGGGACTATTTCAGAAATGTGTTCATTGTGTGTTTCTGGGCAGTACCAGCTGCCAACAGGTACCAACACATGATTTAGAAGAAGTAGGAGTGAGTTTATTCCATTCCTGCTAATGAATACAGGAGTGAATAGTGATTTTCAGCTTGGATGTGCCCCTTAGATAAATTCCACCTGGCCACCCTCCTCTTGTCTGGTGTGGGGGGAATGGTTCTCTAAGCAGGGGGCTCTGGGAAATGGCTCCACTCTGCCTCCTGTACAAGCCCGTGTTTCAGCACTCACATTGCAAAACTGGGATCCAACATCTGCTGAAGACAGATCACTGCTTTCCAGTTAATTTCTTGTGTATTTCTGTGCTGTTTTTCCCAAGTGTCAGGACAGGCGAACAGAATTATGTCTCAGCATAACTTGAAATTGCTACTAAATTGCATAGAGCCTAGGCTAACCAGAGAGGAGCTGGGTTAATATCTTCCTCAATGATCTCTCTTTGCTTAGACAGAAGGAAAAGAAAACCCTTTCTGCCAAACATAGATTATGCCTAGATCTGTTCTTTTTTAGGATCACCTTTGTTTCTGGAACTGTTTCCTGACAATTGCCCTTACAAATTCCCAATCCCCTGTAGGTTTCTATCTGATCTCACCATCGGAGTTCGAGAGGTTTTCCCTTTCCACCAAGTGGTTGGTGGAGCC